>NC_054704.1:60857136-61223274 GCF_016097555.1 Gigantopelta aegis
ACAACAGAACCTGGAGAGATCACCGAACACACAATAGAACCTGGAGAGATCACTGAACACACAGCATAACCTGGAGAGATCACTGAACACACATCATAACCTGGAGAGATCACTGAACACACAATATAACCTGGAGAGATCACTGAACACACAACAGAACTTGGAAAGATCACTGGACACACAACATAATCTGGAGAGATCACTGAACACACAATAGAACCTGGAGAGATCACTGGACACACAACTGAATCTGGAGAGATCACTGAACATACATTATAACCTGGAGAGACAACTGAACACACAACAGAACCCGGAGATATCACCAAATACACAACAAAACCAGGAGTGCACTAAACACACAACAGAACCTGTAGGGAAGCTGTAGGGTTTACTGTTCACTCAATAAAACCTGGAGAGAATCCTGCATACTCAACAGGTGGACATGGTATAGTGTTCACTACTTCTGGATTTGATATTCAGTACACACCCTCATTAGAAATGTAAACCCTATATCCTTTGAATGAGCTTCACTTGAACCCGGTATATCCCAAACCAATAAGCTGCTAAACATAGTTTCTTCATTAAAGAATACCAGTTTCAGTTTATTTAACTATTCTGGTTTGTCTGTTGCACTAGCTGATAAACCAGGTATTCTTGAAACTAGTGAAATACACCCTGAGGCAGCAGAACCAGGAACTATCTGCAAAAGGACTCCCATGGCGCAAAGAACATGGAAAGAACACTGCACACAACATGACATCAGCTTTTCTGATGACTCATCAGGAATGAATACTTGCCTAGAAAAAGAGGTTTTGTATGGACAAGTCGTCCAATTCTGATGCACCATCATCAAACAACGAACCTGGAGCACTACCACCACAGTGTTTCTGCCAGATAGAAATGTTTGGGTATGGCTCTATGGAATTAAATGCAACCACAGTCAACAGAGATATGGGAGGGGGGGGGAGGTCCTCCCTCAGAAAGAAAATGGGTTAAGTTTAGGGTTAGGATTAAGAAAATCATACAGTAATGATAAGAGTAATTAATTTTGTCAAAAAATTCTGAAAAAATATTTGGGTATGGTACCATACCCATTTTACCCTCTGGCAGAAACCCTGAACCAGATAAGGTCACACAAAATCAGGGGTGGATCAAACAAAACAAGGATTTCACGAGTCAGAGTAGTTTTTTATTAACAAAAGTCAAATAACTTTTTTCACGTATTATTTTGTTTAAGCGGTGATTTTATTAATACGTACTTCTACTTGTATTCCTTTTTGAATGTTTGCTTCTAAATATTTTCTATTTACAAGCTTTCTCCTTTTTAAAAATAAATATGTAATTTGCATAACTGAAATGTTTAAGAAGTGATGGTTCTTTCAGAATAAATATTTAAATACTGTTGGTCGTAAATGACACATTTAATTTAATCATGAATAATTAAAACACCTAATAAGCTATAAATACCGCAAATATACAAAGAAATCGTAAATATGTTCAGCTTTCATTGTCATTAAAACAAATTCGACATCTTAACTACTGATCAAGAAAAACAGTTTTCCTTCATTATGACGGCTTTTTAAAAATGAATTTTTATGCACTTACAGCCTTCTGGCTCTCACACGATGATATATATATATATATGTATGTATGTATGTATGTATGTATGTATGTATGTATGTATGTATGTTGTTGTTTTTTGTTGTTTTTTAAATAGGGATATTAACAAAAGAATAATCAAATAAAGATTTTATTAGAAAAAAATGTTCATAGCATATAATTTCATTCTCCATTACAAATAATACTGTTTTTACCTTAATAGGCCACGCTGGAAGAGGTTCCAGAAAGTTTGCAGGGTATGGATAATCCACCATAGCCAAGTTCACCCAAATATTTGACAGCCAGTCTTTGAAAATCGTCACATCTGCTGTTGATGTTAGATCTTTGCATAACCTGAACGTCTTACTAACATGGCGTCTTCCTTCAGCTGTTAAACAATAGCATGACCTTTATTTCATTAAATTACAGGACTGCTGTCCTCTTGATCAAAAAAGTTTATAAATTCAAGAAAGGTCTACATGCCTTTTAAAGAGTTTTAGCTTATCTACATAAAAATTTAAGTGATATGAATTTGAAAAATGGTAAAACAAATAAAGTCATTATGCATTTTGGAACAATCAACAAGCCAGGATAATTTATTGTAAAATTTGGATGTTTAAAATAAAACAAGCAATAGTAATATGATAATATATATATATATATATATATATACACACATATAATAATAACTTGGATATATTATACTTTGACTTCCATGGTTTATTTACATACAATACTGTTTCGTACAGGTCGCGATGTTTGTGCGAACCTGCACTCTTCAGTGCATAGACCAGAGTGATTTGTATAGAACATTAATTACGGCGACGTGTCTCTTCTAATCATGTTAAATTACTCAAGAGGTATTTGTCTTTGTGTCTACATTTGCTGACCAGTTCGTTTCGCTTATTCAAGGACGCCGTTGAGGGATTGCAAATAATAAAGTACTTCTCGCAAATACAAAGGCCGCAACGCTTCTAGTGCTTACTAGGATGTCTGTGGTCAAAATGTATGTTCGGTCTAATAGTTGATATTAACATTAATATTTCAGGTTCCCCTACTTTTTTTGAAGAGTATATAATGGTGGAGACGGTAAATACTGGAAATTACATGCTGCTGCTGAGCCCTAACCAATGTTAAAATCAATCTAGGACCTGCAACAGTGTTCATTCTATTTCCTTTCAGAGTCTGAAGAATTCTATGTTGCACTGTAAAAATAATGCTGTGTTTGTATGTTTGTGTTGGGGACAGGAAAAAGCCCAAGTACAGTGAGGACAGTGGATTCTTCAATACAATGAGGGCAGTGGGTGGTTCAGTACAATGAGGGCAGTGGGTGGTTCAGTACAATGAGGGCAGTAGGACGTTCAGTACAATGAGGGCAGTGGGTAGTTCAGTACAATGAGGGCAGTGGGTGGTTCAGTACAATGAGGGCAGTAGGACGTTCAGTACAATGAGGGCAGTGGGTGGTTCAGTACAATGAGGGCAGTGGGTGGTTCAGTACAATGAGGGCAGTGGGTGGTTCAGTACAATGAGGGCAGTGGGTCATTCAGTACAATGAGGGCGGTGGGTTGTTCAGTACCATGAGCGCAGTGAGTCGTTCAGTACAATGACAGTAGTGGGTCGTTCAGTACAATGACCGCAGTGGGTCGTTCAGTACAATGAGGGCAGTGGATCTTTCAGTAAAATGAGGGCAGTGGATCCTTCAGTACAATGAGGGCAGTAGGTCGTTCAGTACAATGAAGGCAGTGAATCCTTCAATCCACGCACCTCAGTGAGTGCCCTACCTCTGAGCTACATCCCATCTCAAGACACATCTGTAACAGTGATCTCTAATAATGAACAACATACACCTGTAACAGAGATATCTCATAATGAACAACATACACCTGTAAAAGTCATCTTTAATAATGAACAACATCCACCTGTAACAGAGATATCTCATATTGAACAACATACACCTGTAACAGTGATCTCTAATAATGAACAACATACACCTGTAAAAGTCATCTTTAATCATGAACAACATACACTTGTAACAGAGATATCTCATAATGAACAACATCCACCTGTAACAGTGATCTCTAATAATGAACAACATCCACCTGTAAAAGTCATCTCTAATAATGAACAACATCCACCTGTAACAGTGATCTCTAATAATGAACATCCATCTGTAAAAGTCATCTCTAATAATGAACATCATACACCTGTAACAGAGATATCTCATAATGAACAACATACACCTGTAAAAGTCATTTCTAATAATGAATAACATACACCTGTAACAGAGATATCTCATAATGAACATCCACCTGTAAAAGTCATCTCTTCACAATGAATAGCATACACATGTAACAGTGATATCTTCTTAATGAACAACATACACCTGTAACAGTGAGAACAATATACACATGTAACAGCGATCTCTAATAATGAACATACACATGTAAGTCATCTCTTCACAATGAACAACATACACCTGTAACAGTGATACCTTCAAAATGAACAACATACACCTGTAACAGTGATACCTTCATAATAAACATATACCTGTAACAGTGATACCTTCATAATAAACATATACCTGTAACAGTGATACCTTCATAATAAACAACATACACCTGTAACAGTGATACCTTCATAATAAACATATACCTGTAACAGTGATACCTTCATAATAAACAACATACACCTGTAACAGTGATACCTTCATAATAAACATATACCTGTAACAGTGATACCTTCATAATAAACATATACCTGTAACAGTGATACCTTCATAATAAACAACATACACCTGTAACAGTGATACCTTCATAATAAACATATACCTGTAACAGTGATACCTTCATAATAAACAACATACACCTGTAACAGTGATACCTTCATAATAAACATATACCTGTAACAGTGATACCTTTATAATAAACAACATACACCTGTAGGTAGTACTAAACCAAATAACTTCCGGCTGGGTCAAAGTTTGAGGTGCACCCAACTTTTGATAGAGAAGTGAACACCACAAGTCCTGTGATTGGTTATAAATGTGAGTGTGTTGGTTGTAAAAAATAATAATTTCATCTGGGTAAAAAAAATGTGCAATTTTATTTCATCTAGTACCAATGTGTCAAGTAGCCTTGTGCTTGAAACATGTATGGGGTACCTGTAAAAAAAAGTACTGGAATTTTGTGCGAAACTAGGGTAGTCATAGACGCTACCCATTATCTCAGAAACGAGCAGCTTGACCCCCATTTTTTTCTGATTCACTTTAAGTGTAAGGGGTGGTAGTATTTATATCCGTGGCGTTTATGTTGGTTGATACGTTGCAGGTAGGAGTTTTAGCCACATATGTTACTACTGTCGTCTATGGGATTTGATTTGGTAGTATACACCCTATAGCACATATTCAGTGCATAATAAAAAATATTACGATTTTGTCATTTTATTTAATTAAACTATACTGGTTGATTAATTAGCCATCACTCGATCATGCAAGTTCGCAATGACCTTGACCGTGACAATAATCTCTGTACATGGCTCTGAATGGAGTTTGAATCAAAGTTAGCACTGAAGAAAAGTTGGTTTTGGCCTATAATTCATACTGTAAAGATTTCAATAATTTCTTTTACATGGTATTTGATTTGCCATATACAACTGCTCTTAAATATGGTATTATATATAGGCAACCTGAACTAAGATTTTAATAGCAATTTATTTTTATATTAAAAATAGCGTGTGCCAATAGTGGGTTAATGTCTTTAGTTTCCATTAACATTGTTAATTTTTTATGTATGAAATTCTGAAAACTCAAATTTGTAAAGAAGTTGATTTTTATTGTAATTTTGACATATTTATAGGATGCTAAGTTATATTTTAGACAAATTTGTAGTTTTAGGCAAAATTTAAAGTAAATTTGAAGAAAAACTTTACCAAAAACATAATTAAATTTGTTGTCACTATTGTGCCTTCTGTTCTTATTTGTACATAACAATAAGGTTGTTAAACATATACTTAAATCTCCAGATAATTTTTTTGTTTTTTAATAATCACTTAGTTAGCTCTCATGAAAAGCATTTTGAGTTTATACTAGATTCAGAACCAATTTTTTCAGATTTGATTATCTGCCTTGGATTAAGTTGATAATTTATTTTATTGTTAAAGCTGTATTACCTAATGTTACTAGCTAAATAAAATGCTGGATTACAGATTGTAGGAATACATCTAATGTACATATTGTATTCATCTGGATTAGAAAATAATAAACAACATATACCTGTAACAGTCATACCTTCATAATAAACAACATACACCTGTAACAGTGATACCTTCATAATGAACAACATACACCTGTAACAGTGATACCTTCATAATGAACAACATACACCTGTAACAGTGATCTCTAATAATGAACAACATACACCTGTAACAGTGATACCTTCATAATGAACAACATACACCTGTAACAGTGATCTCTAATAATGAACAACATACACCTGTAACAGTGATAATGAACAACATACACCTGTAACAGTGATACCTTCATAATGAACATAAACCCATCACAGTGATATCTTCATAATGAACATAAACCCATAACAGTGATACCTTCATAATGAACATAAACCCATCACAGTGATACCTTCATAATGAACATAAACCCATCACAGTGATACCTTCATAATGAACAACATACGCCTGTAACAGTGATACCTTCATAATAAACATACACCTGTAACAGTGATACCTTCATAATGAACATAAACCCATCACAGTGATACCTTCATAATGAACATAAACCCATCACAGTGATACCTTCATAATGTACATAAACCCATCACAGTGATACCTTCATAATGAACAACATACGCCTGTAACAGTGATACCTTCATAATAAACATACACCTGTAACAGTGATACCTTCATAATGAACATAAACCCATCACAGTGATACCTTCATAATGAACATAAACCCATCACAGTGATACCTTCATAATGAACATAAACCCATCACAGTGATACCTTCATAATGAACATAAACCCATCACAGTGATACCTTCATAATGAACATAAACCCATAACAGTGATACCTTCATAATGAACAACATGCACAATGTCATGTAAAAGTGATCTCGTTATAACAGAGCGGTTCACAACCATACTGATACTGTTACAGATAGCGAAAGGTCACCACTTTTTAGTGTAGTTGGTGATGTCACAGCATTTGGCTTCCTACTCTTTTATGATTTAAAGGTCTGCTACATATATTAAATTTCATGACTAATATATAATTTAATAAATAATAATAAATAAATAACACTTCTGAGAATGCTGGCATCTTTAAGTCACTAGCCGTGCCGATCTAACTATTAGTACTGTTACCGAATCATGCTGGGCTGAATTTATGAAGCCTGTTTTTCTCAAACGCAGGAGATTACGCATTGTAAATGTACGTAGTTACTTATGTGTAAGATACAAACAGGCTTAGTAAGCTCAGCCCATTATGATTAGCTATCGGTATCCGAAACAGTAATGGTGTGGTTGTGAAACCTGTCTAATAAACAACATATACCTGTAACAGTGATTTCATCAATTGTCTTCCAGGATCGTCGGATGTTGTTAGCACAGGTACGTGATGTGCTACTGAACGTGTTAGTGGTCACATTTAGGAATGCAGAGCATGGTGTCAGTCCCTGAAACTGCCAAATTGGAGCTGATGCTGCAAGTGCTCTAAAACAAATCACTTTTAAGTTATATGCTTGCAGAAAAAACCTATCATGGTAAATGCTAAAATGCAAAAAAGAAAGCACCTTTTTATATAGGGACAAAAGACATATTATGCTGGCCCATAATGTTTGTGGAATTATCAAGAGGTCCATGGGATCTGAATTGCTCACCTGGTATTAAAAGAACTATATGTACCTGTGAAAAGTAACCATAGTAATATCACAGATTGTCACTTGGTGACAGCTAATATTTACATTAAAATAGCAAATGAACAAATTAATATGTGCATACATATGTATTGTAACCTGAGCTCATTGATTTATTAATCATTGGCTATTGGATGTCAAACATTTGGTAAATTTTGACTTGCTTTCTTAGAGGCAACCTGCTACATTTTTCCATTACCAGTAAGGGATCTTTTATATGCCTTTTTCTACATTACAAGCACCTTAGGCGAGTGCTCTACCGACTGAGCTAGATCTTGCCCCTAACTTTTGTTGAAATATGCCTGGACGGCCATCTTGGATTTTGAATTAGCCCGAAGAATAACAACAATTGGTCAGGGCAATGAGAGTAGCATTTAGAACACATTTGGTTGAAATCTGCTTGGTGGAACTGGAAAAGAAGTTGAAAATGTCTCAGTCATTGAGGTCAGGGTGGCCATCTTGGATTTTTAATAATCAGTAATATAACAACATTTGGTCAGGGCAATAAGAGAATAATTTGAACCAAGTTTGATTGAAACCTGACTGGTCGAACTGTAGAAGAAGTAAAAAATATGAAAAGTTGATGGACGGGTCATATAAATTTAAAACATGTTAATTAATTATAAATCTGCAAATTTAATTGTTTTCATGACTTATAAACTGGACAATGCCTAATAACAGGATTTATAAATAAGATCAACAAACTTAAATCTGGCATTTTTAATGTTATAGATTTTAAAATAAGTTAGTATGTTAGTTAGTTTGTATAAAAACAATATAAATTAAAGATTTACAATACATTTGTAAAATTATTCTTCATGATTTATATATATACATGTATATATCTAAATCTGAAATACAAATATGCGAATTAGCTGTCGGGAACATTGGTTAAATGCCAGTGCCTACTGAGAGTTATCTATTCAGTCGGAGTTAGATCCTGGTTCATGCTTAGTCTAGACTCAAATCTTTAATGATGCCACATGCATGCAATTGCCATGACTTTAATGACTCAGACTCTATTAGAAACTGAGATTAGACTCTAAAGCATGGGAAAGTACTAGAATATGAAGTCAGCACTTACCATTCTTAAAGCTGATGACTAAACCACTGCACCATCAAGGCTGGTGTTCCAGTTGGTGGGAAGATGAATCTAGATATAAAATGTAACCTACTGAAATCTTACCCATCAACAATGCCTGAGTACTTGATCCTGAACCAGGCTGCAAGCATACCACCATAGGACCCTCCAAAGGCAATCACCGAACTATTTGTAGCCCCAGGCATAGTGTCTTTTAGATACTTTACAAGCACAGCAAAATCAGCTAGAGCTTGCTCTGAAGTAAGATAGTTCAACTTCTTGGAATCCTAAAAACAATTTTCATCACAACTGTAACAAGAGCACATATCACCTTACATTTTCTTGTACACTATATGTACTATCACGTCATAATTTCTTTTCTAATAATGCTTTGATGCAAGTTAATGTATATGCCATTTATGAAAAAAGTATTTATCTTTATAAAACAATGGAGGTGGTTATATTTTTAACATTGAAAAATTGCCTTTTTATGCATTTCCTTTAATTTTCCAAAGCACTTTTTATAAATAAAATTATGAGTTTTTTACCTTGAAAACAGATGGTCCATATGGAATAGAAGATCCATAATAGCGGTGCTCAGCAAACACCAGTAGAGCCTTGAACTCATTGGCAATGTCCCACATAAAGCCCTGTGTGTAAAGACATACTCACATGTACAGGTATATGATCAACATTTATTTAAGACTGTCTAAAAATCGAATTACTCTTAGTCTATACTTTAATAGGTATATGTACAGTGTATACACTGTGTTTATAGAACTCCAGGCCTCAGTCTTCATGACAGGAAAGCGGATATGCTTGACAGTGTCGGAGTTGGCTCGCCTCAAACTCGTCCAAATATAGAAAGTAGTATATCTTTAAATGTGTGGAACTGTTAATCTTATTTAAAATATTTGTCAAAAATGTGTTTAATGGCAGCCAATTGAGGAGTCTCTAAAAAGAACAAAATGATAATGACTGGCTGCAAATGAGATTGTTTTAAAAACATTATATAACTCTTGACAAATACACCCCTCCCTCCTCCATTATGTTTTGTAACACATCCCAAGTTTCCCTCCCCAGAACATTATAAATGGCCCCTGATAAACTCAATGGCCCACATAAGCTACAAATATTTATAATTTATAATTAGCTGCAAATAATTTTATATACCCCTCAACTGAACATTCTCCATATAACGAGCTATTTCTAATTTTGTTTTTTCAGATGACCCCTACAATTATGAATCCACACACACCTGCTGTATGAAACTGACAACTGCTTTGCAGTAAAACTGTTCAGCAATGAACAGCAATTTGTTTATAGCAAAGACACACAAGTTTATTAAAACTGTACTTGCAGCTTTAAACAAAACCAGCATATTTGTGGCCAAATTATTGGTTTTATGCAAAATAAACAAACTGTAATGAATTTAACACTATGAAATGAAATTCAATATACTCACAGTATTGTTACAGAACCAGGTAATGTCACCCTCATTTCCAGTATAAAAAAAGATAGGTCCACCATTATGGTTCCAGAATTGATCAGCTACCAGATAGCGGTGTTTGAATGTGTCTTTATTGTAAAAGCCAAAGTGGTCAACCTACAAGAAAATATATATAACTATACAATATATATATATAGGTTAGTTCAATCCAGTTTCCTGGTTTTAAATGTGGTGAATTAGCAAAAGGAGATGTCACAATTATGATTATATAATTATAAACAGTTGACAATGTCAAACATTTATTTCTGAGGGGCATATGTGTTTGTCCCCCTAAACTGAATCTGAGGAGTGTGAAATAGTTTGCACCTTTACTTTGTACAAACCACACTTATAATATACTACTAGTATTAATACAGGTGCAATTAAGCTTTAAAAATGTGACAAAGCTATGCTATGACATTTTACAGTCTCTTTTTAAAACCCTATACAGAACGTAACCTCCCTATACTGGATCCCTCTTAAAACCAGATAACTGTGTTGGTCCCAAGGGTGTCCGGTTTAGAGGGGTTTCACTGAAGTTAGTTTGGTTAGTACAGAATTTCGTGAACAGTTTGATAACAGTTTAATTACACATTTAGCATTTTACATTTTACATTTAAAATTTTATCATACAATAGTTGCTATATAATGTGCATACAGATTCAGCTTCAGTCCACAAGTTTTTGTCAATCCCATGGCCAGTAGATTTTTATAGAAAATTACAAAATAACTGGGTTTCTGCAAATTTTAAAGTTTAATACTGTAAATCATTAAAAAAATAGCATTTTTCAAATTTAGCTAAATCCAAATAAGTATCATATTAGTGTCATATTAGCGACATAGAACTTAAATAGCGAGGTCATCATATCATAAACTATCAGATATAATTGTATCGAATTAAAATCAAGTGTAATCATTGCATCAATGTGGTAAATTCCAGTCTGTATCTTGTTACATATGCATGCTATATCATTTGTTTTCATATTTCATGTACACATAAAAGAAAAATAGCTATAATATTAAATTAATTGAATCGGTTATCTGATTGTTTTGTCTGTTGTTGTGGTAACATAACTTTTATAATGTGGTAACATATATGGTACAAGACTTTTTTTTAATTCACTTTGTATAATGCATATATTGGTCGATAGTGTACATATCATTGATGTAATTTCGTACTGGATTTTACTTTACTCAATGTAATTTATTTTAATCCGACAATCGTTAAAACACAGGCAGAAATCCATAAGTCCTAAAGAGAATGAAAAATTAAACCATGAACAATTCCAATTTGATCAGTTGATGCACCTGCTGATTAATACCTCTGTTTCGAGAAACTAATTCCAGGTACGATGAAGTTACATGCTGTCCAATCTACAGTATATGGATAGATGGATATATTCGTGAGACATCTTGCTACAGTGAGGGATGATATTCATGCAATAGGTGGGTACCGTGCAAGCTCTGTTCAGATCTACAACACAATGTTGTGAAACAACCGCACTTCAGAACATGAGATCGAGTCAGCTGCAGTTGGTTAGTCAGCATTCCATCCAAATAATGAGAATCCAAATGATTTCCACCTTGTGTGGGGGATTGAGTGTTTGTCATGTATAGCAATGATTTGTGGCATCTCACAATTTTTTTTTAAAACACTAGATCTTGGTTCTCAGATTTATCCTGTAACACTTTTAGCCAACTCATAATCATAATAGGCGATGTAAGCAGTGGAAAAATAAAAATATCTCAAAAGCAACTGAATTTTGATCATGTATCTGGATACATCGTATTTGGCCACCATTATGTAATTTCTGTGAATTTTATGTATGTATGATGCAGTGTATACCCATATATATTGAATGCTTACCATGGGTGTCATGGATAAATAAGTGAAATAGTGCTACATAATAGATACAGTAGACATATCCATGACAAATATTGTAATGTATCGGTTTAAAATCTTGTGTTACACAGAAAAATACAGACACTATACATGCTTAACTATATTTTAATGTTTTAACTGGATGTACCATATTTTCTGTAAATGAATTAAGGTTCAACCTGCACTCATTGTGATCAGCATCCAGTTATTCCATTTCGATAATGTGGATCCACATGGGTAGGACTTTCCTTTGGCACGGTCATGTATAAAGAACATTATAAATAATTATCATAGAATTATGGTTAGGGTTAGTAACAGTGACAGTGCCAAAGGAAAGTCCTTCCTTTTGTAAATAATTTCAGTTTGGTCTTTGTAAGATGAAAGTAAAAGTGTTTTGGAAATAACAACAAAAAAAAACTATTTTTGTGTGAAATTTAAAAAACATTTAGAAATAAGTAACTTGTAGTAAATTCCCGTTTATACTATTTTAAGCAATTTAAAGAACTGTAAGTATTTTACAGAAATATTAATCTAATTATCTAATTATTTACAGGGAGACGCCCCTTTAAGTTTAACACAAAACTTTACCTTAATCAATTTAACCAAATTATTAATTTATTACCTGCTGATCGAAAAACAATGTTTCATAATGGACTGAATCTGGTAATTCCTGGGATAAGTTGGGATTATAAGGCGATATTCTCCTGTAAATGTATGAAGAACTGCATACTGTTAGATTAACAACAAATAAAAACACTTTTAGAATCTGCCGCATTTTGGCTATTTGGGTGTCATGTGACTGTCAAGATACTACAAGGAGTGGGCGTTGTTTGCCGCACTCGGAAGTGTTCGGTTGAGAGGTTCCGAATGTAAAGGGCGTGCTCAAATCTCCACCGTTGTTTTAGAGCACTCATGCAGTATATAACATTAAGAACTCTTGACAATAACAATAATTATAGAAAAATTACTTGATCAAACTGACCCATGTCAAGTTATGTGCATTTCATGACATTTCTGTAACATATCATAATATTGCAATAATCATACCCTTCACAAATCTGAAAGATAAAACCGTAGTACGTGGTCGGGGCCGTATCTCTGCACAATGCAGAGTCGAATGGGCCAAATTTGGCAAAATAGTGGTCAATTCTATGCATCTCATCGTCTATAGGAGGACCGCCACTCCCGGGGAGATCTTTTACTGGTGATTTCATCTCTCATGAAGCGGTCTGGCGATTTGGCCAACAAGCGTTAAGCCTATATTAAGGCCTCTCCCAACATTTTACAATAGGTCTATAAATATTTTACAAGCAATAAAAATCAAACATAATAATTATAACTTGTTCCAAATTTACTAATAAAGAGGGGAAATAGAAGGAAGAAAAGGTAAAGAGGATGAACAGGATATTATTTTTAACCATTATACATTATTTAGAATTTGATGTCAAAAGAGAGAGAAAGAATGTGAATGGTTAATTAATCTCAAAACGTTTGTTATTTATAATGAAGTTATCGACAGATTTGAATGTAGCATTACTTTCTAGGAGTCCAAGGTTTGGAGTACCAAATACTAAAATATTACAATTAAAATTATGGTAAGCTTACAAATGGATATTTCGAACTACGTGGACAAACGCGTAAGACGTGTTCACTTGCGTATCGTGAGAATTTATGACCATTTAAGTTACAATTACCTAAACGGAGTCGGCTATATAATAGCTGAGCTGCATTATATTGCCATTATAATAGAAAGATAGTATAATCGGATTTAAAAAAAAAAAAATTTAGTTTGAATTTAAAATTCATTTACTATAGTTGAGGATTTGACAGCTGTGGTTGTAATATTCATGACGGATAGGCCTATACCTGATATCATCACTGTGATTCTCGAGTGCATGTCAACCCACCTGTACCTATTAACTTTAAGCAAGGGTGAAATCTCCAGTAAATGTTCTCCTCGGGAGTGGCTTTCCTTCTATAGACGAAACACTACAGATTCATGGAACCATGCAACAACTATTTTGTCAAATACCCATTCGACTCATGCGCAGGGGTACGGCTTTGATCATGTATTTCGGTCTTCAATATCATATTAATCAATATATCTTTTCGAATTAGAAAAATTATTGGAACTTGTTCGCGAAGCTTCATTGTGTCAAGTCAGTCCTGGGAGAATGGCAATCCTCCTACAGGCGATGCAAGAAGCTTTCCCCACAGCTCTTTACACTCTGGCTTTACATAATTATATACATTTTTATTAGTATAAATAATATTTTCATAGACATATTTTTTTGACACCCAATACCCAGTATTTTTGTGCTGGGGTGTCGTCAAACATTCATTCAGATTTGGACGTAGTCCCCCCCCCCCCCCCCCACCCACACATAAGCATACGAGATGGGGTCGGGGGAGTTTGTCCCCCCCCCCCCCCCCCCGTCCAGGAGAAAATCCTTAAATTCGGGCAAAATCAATGGAGAAATGTACGGCGGTTCAATTGCAACTCTATGTAGCTGTTTGGCGGTAATGCTAATATGAATAAACGTTGTGATCCAGATTCGGGCATTTGTTTAATTCGAGCAAAAAGCTGCCTGCCCCTTACAAAAATGGGAGCCCGTACGCCTACAAGTATTAATATTTGAATGGACGCTATAATTTAGTGTTATTCTAATCTTTTACATGCATAAAATGAATTTTTTGACTAAACGGTCTGCATCTGGTTGTAATGTTATAACTATATAAAAGTAACAACCTTTTGGGTTTATTTTGCTAGTTTTTCTGTTCTTTTCGGTAATTTAAAAACACCATCGAAGAAGGGAGATAATCAAGGAAAAGCACACCTGTTAATTTTCTTTTCGCTATCAAAATGAATACGTTTTTGTCTCGCCTTAATACAATATTTGCTTTCACATTAAGTGTGATGGCAGCGTTAACATTCTTTTGCTTTTTAACCACTGCATTTAATTTGCATAAACAACCAATAACTTTAAAAACAGGAAAAGTTACAGTGTAAGTATTAATTCCACCACCTTCCATATGTGATTCAAATTGAAATTGTCTTGCTAAGCTGACGTGTCGACTATTTTTCAGTTTCAACAGAATAAAAAAATAAATTAAAAATGCAAATATAAAGAAAATAAAAATATATATTTTCAGGTAATTTGTTATATTACTTATAATAGGATAATTTCATGCTAAATTGGTCAGAGCTTCCTAGGTGACCATATTTTATCATTTTAATGAAAATTAACTAATTCATTAATGATTAATTTGCGAGTACAAAATATTGGGCATATGTGGCCTAGTAAGCATACATAAATTGAACATGCCTATGAAATCATCAGTTATTAATATCTTAGTAATTACATTTGTGTAGTATAACAGGATTTCGAAAAAAAATTCATGTTAAGTATCCTGGACCTATCAAATTCTGTCCTATTAACAGGAAATCACTACTGCACATGTTCAATCCAACAACCGGATAAATTTAACATCATTGTTTACCGTGTCAAATACAATCTAAAATAATACTAATGTTTTTGTAACTACTTACCTTTGTTGTCAACGAATGTAATATTCCTACCAGGAAGTGAATATTTGTAAAAAGATTTAACACCATCGAAATCCGTCCCATGTGAACGTCACAAACGTGGAATGTATCGAAGACCTCATCCGTCATAAAATTGAGGCGACAAGAACACAACAGATTGTCAACGAAGCAAATAAAATTGAATTATGAATATATCTACACAGTGTTTCTACCAGAAAGAAATTTTTGGGTATGGCGCTTTGGAATGCGATCACAGTCGACAGGGGGTGTGGGGGGCCTCCCCAGAAAGAAAATTGATTCAGTTTAGGGTTAGGGTTAAGAAAATCATACATTAATGATAAGAGTAAATTACTTTTGTTAAAAGGTTAACTTTAAAAAACAAAATTGCAAAACAAATCTGGGTATGGCACCATACCCATTTTACCTTACCCGCTGGCAGAAACCCTGCTACACGTTTTTGATGAACAGTGGTTGTCAACCAGCACCACTGTATTCGAGATTAGAAAGTTCCCCTTGCTCTGTTGTTCTTCAGAGTTTGTTTTAGATTTGATTTTTTTAGATGCTTTGTAAACAGTCATGCCACTCTTAACGACTTTTAAAGTAGTAAAAAAAAATCACGAATATAGGAAAATGTTTTTCTTGTGCTGACAACGTTTATAGGTGGCTGAAAAAGGAAGACAAATTTACTAATGTTGTTTCTCAATAACAATTGTCGATCTGATACAAACAATCTTCCATACACCCCTCTTCTATAAGAGTGTCAGTCATGTGACTTTTAACTAAATATAGACACAACTAATGTACACGAGTCATTACCGATCTGTCATGTCTAGTCTTTTCGTTTATACAGGTTTTAATATATATTATAACCTTTGGATATGGTTTCTGCATGCAATAATAGAATTACCGCTACTGTACAAGGGACAAACACACTTTAGAAACTTTTACCACCTTCATTTTCTATTTTGATCGACCAAGGCTTGGTTAGTTGATACATATGCAGTAGAATTAAAGTCCATGCTTGCGCAATGTAATTAGAAAGAGTGCGGAAGTGAAATGGGACGGAATTCGATAATTTATGATACCTATATTCACCAAACAGGCTTAGATTGTCTCAATTTGTTACAGATGCATTTATCTTTATAGTATTATACTCTCTTTTTTTCTTTCTTCACCTGAGCAACATTGTACAAAAAACAACAAATATTGGAGCAACAGGATCAGTATTCAACCAGTATATTTCCATACTTGTAACTGAACATTACATAGATTTTCTCAAAGTATTTTAAACATTTGCAGTACCTGAGTAGGGTAACCCGGTAAGCAATCTTTCTTCCAAAAACGTATGTAAATGTTCGTAACTTCAGCAATGAGTTTTATTTTGGTTAATCAGAAAGCTGTTGAATACTAAGTTGTCTGGTCAGTTATTGAATACTGTTCACTGTGGCACTCAAATCATGCTTTAACCAGAGTACAATGCATAAACAAAACTTTGATCTATATCTTTCTTTCTTTCTTAAGTGGTTGATTACTTGGGTCATTACCATACATTTATTTTATAAAATTATATATTGGGTAAAACTGGCCAGCAGCAAGTGAAATAAAACTTCTGCATTGAGCTCTTGTAGCCTTGTGGTAAAGTACTCACCTGATGCTGGTGGGCCCATTTGGGCCCATTGGGATATTTCTTGTCCCAGCCAGTGCACCACCACTGTCTGTGGAATGGTGCATATAAAAGATTCCTTGCTACTATTGAAAACATGAATCTCCCATGGGTTGCCCTGCCAACCGGTCACATCCTTTTAAGGACAGAACCGACACGATCACAACTGATCGAGCCCTTTTATGGGCTCAGTTCGGGGTAACTTAGGGAGACGCCCAACGACGGCCATCAATAACGAGCTACTCTCGGCATACTAATAGTCCAGTCATTAAACGGTCGAGGTTCAAGAAAAGGTTTCTTGATTGATTTCAGTTCTGTTTTACCTCTACATGAATAATACAAAAGTTTACCAAAATCTGACATAGGGAAATACCTCAAATTAGGTCAAATCCAAAATGGCCGCCATCAAAATTAATGAAAAATGAAACAGCATCATAAATATGTAACCAGTCAAGATAAATACATGTATGATGAGTCTAGTCATATTAGCTGGAAACAATACATACAATGGAAATTATTTAGGGTCATCAAAAAATTCAAGATGGCCACCAATATTTGACGAAACGTACAATATTATCATATGTACATATAACTAAGACCACTGGAAAGTAGTTAGATGGATGTAACAATTTCATCTGTAAACACCTGGCTAAATTAAAAGTTTATGTCAATATTCAAGATGGCTACCATACAATTTATTACGTATAAGCACTCTTATCATTGGATATTATATAACAAAATATCGCAAAGTTCACACTACAGTATTTCAGAAGGTGATTTTCTGACATTTGCACACTTAGTAGTCTTATTGTGTCAGTGAAATCATGTGCTTGTCCATTCGTGCAGGTTATTCCTTTACACTGACCACATGCCAAATTACACCGGTGCCCATTTTTCCTACATGAACATTTGTTTTTGTTACTTTCCAGTGCAGTTGCATCTGATGATCTTGATTAGAGATGCTGGTGCACCTACTTTGTCCATTTTGTGTGGTGGCTGTGTATTACAGAGCACCCAGCATTGTTCTGTTTTGTCCATGGTTTTGCCTTGCCAGACCTGGAGGTAGACCCTCTGGCTGTGGAATCTGGCAGTATCTGATGTCGGTGGAACTCGTTTAGAAGGCAGATAGATGGAGCTCGAAGTCACCTTCCCGGTGAAGTTCGGTGCACATTCGAAATTCAGATCTGAGCTGTACTTACAGGCATAGCAATAGCTTAATTGCCAGTATGCTCAATCTCTTTGTGACTTTTGTCTTGCAGAATAAACAACTTTGCTGCTTGTTGGACATCACAAAATTTTCCCCATTGCAGAGACTTTTTCAGTTGAATAGGGTCGTGATGTAGTGTCTTTTATATGCACAGAGCATAACATTTTGCACAAACCATTTTGCCATTCATCTGTCGGTTATGCAAAACCAATATTCATAAACATAAACGACGGATCATTCGTGCAAAAGCTGTAATTGCTCGTCTGAAAATCCAATCAAATGTGTGTTGACTAATATTGATATTTTGAAAAACTGCGTGCAGTGGGAAATGCCTGACCTAGATGTATATCATATATCCTTGATGGTAATGTTATAACCAGCTTTTCCTTCATCGTTCAACATGTCCAGCGATTTTCTTCATGACCATCATCAACTTTCATTACAAAACATTAGCACAACATATTTACAATGTTTGTGGGTAGTTTTTTTTTTAGAATATTATATTATGTACCAATGTAATTTAATGACATTGATGAAAACAAAATATGTTTTAAAACAATAATAGACGGGTGTCATGAAAATCTCTCCATATCGTATGTTAAGTCTGCCCATCAATCTGAGCTTGAATATTGAATACTTTACATGTATATTTAACAATTTCGTTTTATCTTCCAGCAAAAATGTTCCTGACTATTCACAAGACAGAGAAAAGAGTGATCTTGCATTTGTTGTGTTTGATATGCAAGCTGATATCCTTTTATTATTCTCAAATGTGGATTGCTAGATAGCAAGCATAAGTATTTCTTTTTCATTACAGGTAAGACTCGATTTGTGATAATAAGCTGATAGGTTTTGTACAAATCTTTTAAAGTCTAGGCTCGTATCTCAACATCACATGCATTTTTATGGCATTGCCATGACATTAAAGTCTGTTGGCATCTTTAGTCTAGATACTAAAAGTTTTATGAGCACTTACGTTTGATACCAATGTTAAAAAAAGAAAGAAAGGCATGTTTTATTTAACAACGCACTCAACACATTTTATTTACGGTTATATGGCATCAGACATTGTTAAGGACCACACAGATATTGGCTGTCACTACTTCGTGGGCTACTCTTTCCGATTAGCAGCAAGGGATCTTTTATATGCACCATCCCACAGACAGGGTAGTACATACCACGGCCTTTGATATACCAGTCGCGGTGCACTGGCTGGAACAAGAAATAGCCCAATGGGCCCACCGACGGGATCGATCTCGCACCGACCGCATCGAGCGAACGCTGTACCACTGGGCTACGTCCCACCCCAATACCAATGTTAAATGCTATTGTTTGATTTCTAATTTATGACACAGTAATCCAGTCAGTTTTTACTAACATTGTTCATAACAGTAACAAAGAAAGAAATGTTTTATTTAACGACACACTCAACACATTTTATTTACGGTTATATGGCGTCAGAAATATGGTTACGGACCACACAGATTTTGAGAGGAAACCCGCTGTCGCCACTACATGGGCTATTCTTCCGATTAGCAGCAAGGGATCTTTTATTTGCGCTTCCCACAGGAAGGATAGCACAAACCATGGCCTTTGTTGAACCAGTTATGGATCACTGGTCGGTGCAGTGGTTTACACCTACCCATTGAGCCTTGCGGAGCACTCACTCAGGGTTTGGAGTCGGTATCTCGATTAAAAATCCCATGCCTCGACTGGGATCCGAACCCAGTACCTACCAGCCTGTAGACCGATAGCCTACCATGACGCCACCGAGGCCGGTAACAGTCACAATACCAGTAGTTCAGTAGAATACATGTATGTCACACAATGACAAACCATTGGTACAAATGTAGGTTGTTGAATATCGACATGACCCCCAAAATATTCTCAGACAAAATGCCTATCTATGTCACTGGTGCACATATTATTGACTTTCCTTCATTGAATCATAAGGTGTGATATATCATATAGGTTTTACTTTTATGACATTTGTGTTTAGCTCCAGTGTAGTTTTTACAATTGGGTCAGTTTCTCACGAACTACAGTCCTAGAAATATTCTCTGTTTGTATCAATACATTTAACAACACATTTTAATAGCTTATGATGGTTTGGCATTTAGGTCCATTTCTCATTTTGACACTATTAAAATGGCTTAAAAACCTATTGTTTTAACTGTTGTAGATGTTATTTACAAAAATGTACATTAATGAAGAAAGGTACATGTACGTGTATTTCTCCAAGCAGTAGAGGATCTTTAGTGTCCTCGTGGAAGAAATAGTTTGTGTAGATTAACCTAAACGAATTAAAAAAAAAGAAGTTTTGTATCGCATATACTAGTTCACAATTTGGGGACAAAAAGATATCATTTTATGTTGGATGTTCTAATTTTAGGAAAAAAACTTTGAAAAAGCATGAATGCAGTGAAAATCACATAAAATGTATAGCAACCAAGTTAGCAAAACAAGCAAATAAAAATAACTGCTTTTCTCTCTCTCTCTCTGTCTGTCTGCCATTCTTTCTCCCCCTCTCTCTCTCTCTCTCTCTCTCTCTCTCTCTCTCTCTCTCTCTCTCTCTCTCTCTCTCTCTCTCTCTCTCTTTTAAAATTGTGGGGCTACCAATTTTTACTGAGGGCTACCACTAAAAAACATAATGGTCAAGGCCTGCAGTGGTGTTATTAATAATAAATAAAAAAAAGTAAGCTGATACAAAGAAAGAAAGGACCATTTAAGAATACCCCAGCACATCAGTGGCTTCAGAGTTTCTGCAACCTGTACATGTTTAATCTCTCTATTTCCTCCTTAACCAGTACAGATTTAGAACCATTATTCAACTGGAATGTCAAGCAGTTATTTTTGTACTTGACTGCAGAATATGAAACAAAAGATCATGTAAGTATACAATTATGTCCTAAGTATTTTGTTTTTGAATAACTTAGAAATATATCCATTTACATAGTATGTGTATCATAATTTTTAAGAAATGGGACTCTTTGGATAAGCTGACTTCTTAAATTGTCCCTCAATATCTGGTGCAAAAAGGTTGGTATGATGTATAAGCAGACTCAACTTTTATGAAGTTGAACCTGACAAAAATATAGATAATCAAAATAATGTTAGTCTCTTGCACTCGTGTTGTGGTGAACCAATTAAAGTACAAATACTATTATAATAAAGATAGCAGAAAAAGAATAAAGGTTTTAAAAACAAACAAAAAATCCCTTACTGTGGGATAACATTATTCTGGTCTTTTATTTCTATCTTTCTGGATTTTATCAATCGCATGAACATCGCTAGCTGATAAAATGTAGTTTCACTTTTATAAAGACTGTGTATATATTATTTAACACCCACAATAGATAATTATAATAATGAACACTGTTTGTTTTTATAAGTGGTGATATCACTAATAAAATGTAGTTTCTAATAATTTATTAGTAATTGCAGAATAAACAATGACGGTTTGTAAAAATCATCAGTTCTGACCAACTAAATCAGCAATTGAGGTCAAAAGACTTGATGACTGTTCTGGTCATGTGACAAATTTGGTGCCAAATATTAGTGGTAGCAGTATACAGTTGGCTCCCTTAATATAAACTGTGTACCCTGTCACAAAAAGAGTTTGCTTGTTGTTGCATAGATCCATGTTTGAAGGCTAATTATTTGTACCTGTAATATGAAGTCCATCTTAAGCTTAAATACATTAAGGTTTTTTCACCAGCAGTCTTAGGCTGTATTGAGGCTCAGTATTCGTGCACCAGGTTTTAGTTGTGACAGAAGAGGGGCACGATTAGTTTGGGTAATTTTCTACACGCTGATTTTGTGAAACATTTAATAGCTAAACCTTTATTCAAATGACGATTTTTGTAAGGTTTGATGAGCAGTTTCCATTAAATGTATGCATCATATCCGCCAACCCCCAGTTTGGGTGTGGTTTGTATGAGCGTGAACATTGTCAAAAATGTGCAAATAATCATGCAGTTTGGGGACACATTTTGGAATGTAACGACAATTCAACTCAAAATATATAAAATGAGTCCTCTTTATAAATATGACTCCATTAATAATTTCCTTGAGACTAACCAATACCTGCATCTTTCTTTCTTTTTAAACCATAGGTGGTAATTTAGAATGCCAGGGGCTTGCATGCATAAATTGTAGCTGAAGATTCACAGATAACTGGTCTTCTACCAGTGCTACTAAGAAGTGGCTTTAGTTGGGAATTGTCGATATGAGAAAAGTAAAATACATTTATTTTTATTTCTCAAAATGAAATCAAATATAACTTTTACTGTGTGTATCAAACAAACAAATGGACTCTGGTATTAGACTTAATAGAGGCTGTTAAAAATACTGGTTAAATAATGTAACAGTATTTTTTTGAAGTCTAGAATGACTGACTAGTTTTCACTGGTATTTCATTTCCGTACACACCAATATTTTATTGTATTTTCCCACCTTGGTTGATCCATTCAGCTGATTGGGTTGATTTTCATTCTAATCAGTATACCACAAATGGTCAAAGGCTGTGGTTTGTGCTTTCCTGTCTGTGAGAGAGTGCATATAAAAGATACCTTGCTACTAATGGAAAAATGTAGTGGGTTTCCTCTCAAAGACACTGTAAGAGTTACCAAATGTTTGATATCAAATAGCCGATGATTGTTTAATCAATGTGCTCTAATGGTGTCATTAAACAAAGCAAACTGTTTATTGTATTTTCTCAGAAAGGTTTTGTTGACTCTGTATTGGCGGAACCATCTTCTCATGGTGGCATTTAGAGACTTGAAATGTCTGCTAATATACAGTGATATACTGTACACAATAGAGTCCATTTATTTAAATGTTATCCATCTTTTAAAACTAGTGGTTAAGATACACATTTAATATTGAATTTAAAATACATGAAAATAACAGTTTGTGGAGCACTGGCTGGTTCATGAAATAGCCCAATTGGCACACCGACAGGAATCGATCCTAGATTGATCGCGCATCAGGCACATGCTGTACCACTGGGCTATGTCCCACCCACCCTTCATATAGGGAGTAATCAGATTTTAACAATACCACTGGTATTGTGGGTGGGGATGGGGCACAAACACTTGGGTGGCAACCCACATTGTATTTTACATGTGTTTTAGTGCAACAGACAAATATAAAAGATGGTATGGAAAAAGAGGTGTGTGATCCCCACCATATCTCTTTGGTTACACCTATGGGGATTAAACTTGCCTGTACTAAACAGAGAGGCTAATTTTAAATACATTTACATGTCAAATTTACCATGTTTCTAACAGTACTGATTGACCAGCGTCATGGGAGAACATTGCCAAGATTACAGTTTGTTTTGTGTTATCACAGGCATTGAACCAGGTGGTTTTGTGGGATAAGATCATACAGAGAGGAGATGGTGCCATTTTGGATCTTTCCAACTCCAACACAAAGTACTATTTCTGGGATTATGGAAATGGATTGAAGTAAGTTAATGTAACATGTTTAATAATTATGATCACTTCTTTCTGTGTTCCTTCAAACTCTGGACACTTAGTATCGTTGAATGAGGGAACAACAGTGTTTCTGCCTTGACAATGGTTTTAGAACACTACTGTTAAAAGTCTGTATCCTGTATACTTCTAAAGTTTATATGGTGGTTTTGGGGCATAGAAATTGACTCTTTAACAGTATACAACACACTTTCTAAGTAGTTTTCTATCACAGTATGATTTGTGGCCAGATGTCTAGTATTTACAGCCATTATTCCAAATCTGTGTGTTTCTTGAACATAATTCTTATGGGGAAACAAACTGATTCATATCTCAAGAATTTCTGATTTTCGTTGTTGGTAAAACAATCAAATTTATGACAAATTAGCTATTATAATCAGCTATCAATTCCTTAAAATGAATGGTGTTCTGCCATTGTTGTTGGGGTTTAAAATACTTGCTGAAAACCACATCTTCAACAAAACAATCCTAGTTATTTCTCACAGAAAAACATAAATGAAGTAAAGTGGCCATTTTTAGTCTTGATCAAAGATGTCTCCTTTTGTTTTATTATTTCTGATCAGTCACATTTGCAAAATGGAGGGAAATATGAATAAGTGAATGCACTGCATATGTTGTATAGTGTTAGCTTGATATGATATCTCCAGAAGGTTAACAAAGTTTTCTCTTTTTATTGAGTAATGGGGTCTTTTCAGTATGGATGCAGAATTATATGCATTTAAATTTTTTTTTTTTTTACCAAGTCAACTTAACTTATCTGCTCTTTTTATTTTCTATAGAGGCAACAAGAATGTGACCCTGTCTTTGTCCTGGAATGTGATTCCCAATGCAGGAACACTGCCCAAAATACGTGGTGATGGATCACACACATTTCAATTTCCAGATCAGTACACACCAGGACGCTTTTAGATGTGCATTCTTGGAATACTACAAACAGAGCAACATACTGAAGATTCATTTTTTTTTTTATGATTTTGTAGTGCAAATACGTATTTAAAATAATCAAAACAGGTGTAATGAAAATATTTTGAAATATTACTAAACATTGTGTGTTCTTAGGAACAAAATTTATTGTCATAACACAAATGTCCATTATGTTTAGTAGGAAATGGTTTGAAAAAGGAAATCAGTATGACAATCACTTCATTGTAATTTGTTTACGTATTTTTGCACAAATGTCATACGATTCTTAAATTGAAAATGAATTCCTGACTGAACATACACTGAAATCGCTTGACTGTTTAAGGGTGCCAATTCTTTATTCACATGAAGACACTTCTCTTAAAAGCTATGACAAGGTTTTAAAAAATATATTATGCAAACATAATTTTAATTTTATTATCGTACATTTATTTCAATAACTCAGTAGTTAAATAACTAACATTTTAAATAAAATAATTTTGACTTTATGAATACCAGACAATAATCTTGTTTGACTATTGGTTATCTGATGAATCTAGAAGAATTTGAATCTCTGTCCTTCAGGGTTTTTAAAACATTTTGTCACATTAACTCTACACTATTCTTTATGCACAAATAAAAATGTTCTGTATTTTAGAGAATCAAGATTTAGCATATTCATTCTAATTAGTAAATTTGTTTTCATTACCGTATCTGAGCAATGTGATGCCGGTTATAAAATTACATCACACACACACATATTATCTGCTTGAACAACAATTCTTTTCTGTTTCTTTTTTATTATAAGAATACTTTTTCAAATAGACCTACATTCATTTCAGCCTGACAGTTCTACATATACACAAAACAACTTAAAACATTGTTAAAATTGTTTTTTGTATGCTCATTGTATTGTTACGATGAATAAGTACTGTGCATGAATGAGTGTTTGGATGTTTTGAGATTTATACATATTGTAGTAAACAAATATTTGCATTGTTATTAATAGCGATGTGCCTTCAGGACCAACAGAGCAAATAATCTAATTAGTTAACCAACATAAATTACACAACTGCTTGTTGTCAGTGTGTTAAGGGTTCATTTGTTGTATGTGACATCAGTTGTGACGTGAACATTTAAAATTGTGTTAAATGCATTGTATTCTTCATTGGTAAATGACACTTATGTTTTAACCAATATTTGTTTATGTTATTTATAATGTTAAAATATTATCAAATGTTACTGTCATTGCTAGTTAGATTGTAATACAATCATACTTCCTGGAGTTCCTTCAAAAGATCTGACATAACCCAGTATAATCCCATGTCCAGATGACATTTCATTTGACCAATCCAAACAAAATCATTCCAGCAGTTGAAAACATTTCGAATTATTCTGTGTGCATTCAGAATAATTCAACAAACAAAATTACTAAAAATAATTGAAATTTAAATGAATATGATAACTTGGATATGATGAATAGAACATTTGAAATATTCTTAGAAACAGTTATTGATATGTTAAAAATAAGAAATAAAAACATTTCGCCATCTCACAAAGGTACATTGATTTTGTTTCATGTAAAATACAATAATTATTACAGAGATAAAAAAGTAAGGTTCCCAGGCCTCTACATACCCTTACATTGTGAGCCACACAGTTGTTTTCTTATCATACATGGTGTTAGGTTATATATTCACATACATCATGATCCCTTGAGGTTTTAAAAGGGGAGAATCGGGGCATAAGGATCCAACTCATGAAAAGGGTTTCTCCTTTTGTTCACTTCATTTGTCTTTGTTTACAAATCTTAATTTATTAAATTGGTCATCTTGGCTGTATGACTTTGTATTTGAAAAATGTAGGGAGAGGCCTTAATATAGGCTCATGCCTGTTGGCCGATCCCAAAACCACATATTTAATGGTTAATAAGACATTTATTTAACTTGAAGAACAGGACACTTTAATATATTTATCTGCCTCTGAGAATTGCTATATAATTAATTGTGGAATGTAAAATACAAAGGCTAATTTTTTAATGATTTTGCATCATTTTAAGAATGTTTCTCCAATAAATAATGGAACACTTGAGATTGTTTACTGCTTTCTACATTGGTTCTAGTGTTGGGATTGTTTATCTTCCCCTACTATAAACATTTTGTTGGTTGATATTTTAATATTTTTACAGAACAATATGGGAATACGAGTTATATTGTATCTGATTGAAAATCCAGGCAGTATTATTTTTTTATTGTTGTCATAGAAATTATACACATCTCTTCGCTCGTTTTCATTTCCACAGTATGTTTGTAATCATTCTCATTAAAAAGTAGAATTTGTAGATTTACAATTCATTGCATTAAACATGGATTAGATTTCAGCTTAGTTGAAGATTTGCCTGAGGTAATAAACATTAATTTAAAATATACTTTTTTTTACTAGCACTTTTCAATTAAACCCCATGCAAAATAGTAGTTTTTGTGAAATGGATACACTGCATATTATTGAAATTCATTTGGAGGATACTGATACTGTTAGCTGTCCTGTTTATGAAGAGCATGCCATCCCTGTATCACATTTGTCATCCCATCCTGCCACATTGTAATGTACATACAATGTTTTACCCTAGAGTACTCTCAAAATAAGCTACATAAGTACATCAAAAAGATTGTAGACTGTAGAAATAAATTTACCTCACAATTATTGTGTTGAACAGCGACTTGTATAGAATACATTGAGTTTCTCTACATTGTCCAAATGTCCCGTGTATTAGTGTTATTGAAAAACAAGACATAGTACACATTGGAGGGTGGGGATGGATGAGGGATAGGCCTGCTCTGTCAAAACATTCCCACTGTAAATGTCATCAATGTGTGCATAAATATTATTTGCAAGTGATTTATTCTTTGTTCTATTTATTTCCATCATAAAATTGTTTTTAAAATCTTGCATTCCGTTCATTACATGACATGAATGAAAAAAGTTGATTAAATGTTTAGTATTTCATTTTCTTTTTGTTACTCTAAGTAACTTGAAATTTGTTAACTATTTGTATCATAGTTTTTGCTGGATTTATTCTTTGTTCTATTTATTTCCATCATAAACTTATTTTTAAAATCTTGCATTCTGTTCATTACATGACATGAATGAAAAAAGTTAATTAAAAGTTTAGTATTTCATTTTCTTTTTGTTACTCTAAGTAACTTGAAATTTGTTAACTATTTGTATCATACAATTGCTTGTATTTTAGCATGAAAAAATTTACATTTCTAACATGGATATATATATATATATATATATATATATATATATATATATATATATATATATATATAATAACAAAAACAACACACATTCTGTTTAAAAATGCTTTTATTCATAACATAAAAGCAAATCAATGCTAAACACTTTCTGGTGTTGATGATTTGGTGGTACTATGCAAGTTTGTGATTGTAAATAAAAAATTAAAAGGACAAATTGCAAAATGTAGAATTTTCACATCTTGGATCTATGATACAGCTGTCCACCTAAAATATATACTCAAGGGAAAAGGTTCCTGTGCATTATTAATATCTCGGTAATACGTATACATGTATTTTTGAATAAGTGAAAACCTTTTTGTTCCACATGCATGCTGTTCTTCCAGCAATTGGCCTTAACTTATGGATGTTTCGGGATGTCACTTGACATTTCCAAATGATTCTGTAGGTGTTCTAGTCTGATAAAGGCATTCTGCAAACATGATGTCACAGTTAAGACTCCCTAAATACAGAAGACCTTTAGTACTCCTAACTGTTTGTAACATCTCCACACACTCTATGGTGTTCTGATGAACACTAATATACACCACAATGTCTAGCAATGTTTCATACCATTCCAACTTCAAGCATAGCAATCGCTCGTAGACGTTCAATTTCTCAGGGGCATGACATCATGTAGACAATTGGATACCAAAAAAAAAGTTTGTTTCCAGGTGATGAAAAGCCATACAATTGTTTTGTGATTCAATGATGAGAAAAATGACATCAAACAGGAGCATGTGACCCAAAATGTGCATACAACAAGCTGTGCATGAATAGCATGTGCCATTGACAGAACACATCTAGAATATCAAACGGAATGGTTATGGTATACAATAATTTTTTAGAAATTTTCATGATTAGATTCCAAGTAAAGCGGCCCTCGCATATCGGTTCTAAAACAGGCCAAAAAGGGCATTTTTGCGAGGCGGCCTGTTGGACGCTGCCCGATTTCTACAGGCTCCGCTGCGATTTTCAGGGGTCGCCCGAACCCCGTGGGCATGAAAACCTGACTTCCAAATCTGCAATTTTCCAAGTGCGATTTTAGGTTGTGGCAATCCCGTAGATATGTTGCTAGGGCCCCGCCCAGCGGCCTGCCGGAAGCCAATCAATGATCTGGCGGCCGCCTGAAGATTTTGACAAAAATTATTAGAAAAAAATCTGCCGACGCCTTGTGATTTTCATGGGGCCCCTAACGGCCACCCTTTGATAGCCTCACTAGTCCAACATCAATCGCCAGTCGTCCAGCTGGGCTCTGCCAGGACACCTGCCGATCTGTTCTTTGATCAGCCGGCGCCCACCAGATTATCTAACGGCGTCCGACTGACGCCCGCACTGTCTCCACTGCGATCCAATGTTCAAAGGGCACTGTCCGGGCCCCATCTAATATGTGAGGGTACACATCACAGACATAAAATTCGCTCGATTCATCCACAGGCTCTAAATCCCCCGGCGACTCCTGCGATTAGAAAAATCGTGCAGAGATGCCGGCTGATATGTGAGGGCCGCTTTAAAGCAATTCTGTATACGGTACATTCATTTGCTGCACAGGAACTTTTTTCTGTGAGTACATATAGTTTTAAAGGATGAGAGCAGCATTAAGTCTACCATTTAAAGAGATCAAGCTGAATATATATTTCCTTCTTATAATATTGCAAAACATTAAAGACTGCCAACATTCCATACCTCACAAAGATTTAAAAATGAGGTGTTCTGTAACTCAGAGGTTCTGTGAGGTGTGACGAGTCTTGGGATCGATTACCATTAATGAACATTTGTCTAATCCAGTCGGTGCTCTACAGTTAGTTAAAGTCATGTTCATAAGAAAGAGCATATTATTATAAAAGTTCACTTGGTGTTTGTTACAATTTGCCTATGCAGTAGCAGTGGGTTTACCTCGACCAAGTGTCAAAAATAATTGTTAGATGCCAAATAGCGCTAGCTTAAAGTGTGCTGTGGAGTCATTACAGAAATATTCCTTTCTTTTCTGATCCAACAAAATTTATAAATGTTAAAATGGATTCCTTGAAACAACTAAACATGACATCTACATCAAGATTTTAGATGATTAAGACATGAGAATGGAAACATCAATACCTACAAGGTGGATCTCCAAAGGCATGAGAGAAAGAGTGAAGAAAAGGTAATCCGTTTAACCACACTTCAAAACATTTTAAATTACAGCTAGTTGGGATCTAACAAATGCATATTTTGTTCCGTGGCTTGGTCTGAATAGCAAAAATACTGTCACAAAAGCTATTCCTTCTGAAAAGCAGCAAGGGATCTTTTCCATATAGAGAGCAGCTTTTGATATACCAGTCGTGACACTGGTTAGGATGGGGAAAAGAACAATAGCCAATCACACCTCGGGCAAGCATTCTAGTAATTGCTACATGTATGTCTGGCTCCGTATTCATAAATGTACTGAAGTCACGATGCCCATCAACCTAGTTAAGTATTTAGGTAAGAATAATACACTTGGCCTGAGCTACATACCACACCAAGAAAAATATTATTTGATGTGGGGTACAGCAAACAATGTAGTTCTAGAATTGGAAATTTCGAGGAATCTCACTTGAATCGTGTGTACCATCAGGCATGAACATGAAGGGTAAGCGGTTTCGGTGGTGGTGTGGTTTTTATACGGACTTGAGTCTATTAGGTACTGGGCTCATAACCCACCTGAGGCAATGGAGGGATATTTAGTTTTGATACCATCTCCACTCTATAGAGTGCACTACTACTCATGATGGATGTGACGTAGCCCAGTGGTAAAGCACCCTCTTGATGTGTGGTTGGTTTGGGATCGATTCAGATCGGTGGGCCCATTGGGCTATTTCTCATTCCAGCCAGTGCACCACGACTGGTATATCAAAGGCTGTATATGTTATCCTGTCTGGGATGGTGCATATAAAAGATCCCTTTCTGCATTAGAAAAAATGTAGCAGGTTTCCTCTGACTAAATGGTAGAATTACCAAATGTAGCAGTGGGTTTACCTTGACCAAGTGTCAAAAATAATTGTTAGATGCCAAATAGCGCTAGCTTAAAGTGTGCTGTGTAGTCATTAAACAAATATTCCTTTCTTTTCTGATCCAACAAAATTTATAAATGTTAAAATGGATTCCTTGAAACAACTAAAAATGACATCTACATCCATCTCAAGATTTTAGATGATTAAGACATGAGAATGGAAACATCAATACCTACAAGGTGGATCTCCAAAGGCATGAGATCAATCAAGCTGTGTCCCTCTATTACAAGGGCCTGCTGCAGCTGCCAAATATTCAGCAGTTGAAGATTTTGCATGCGAACACACCTCCCAAGTATATCCCAGAGTAGTTCTATGGGAATGAGGCATGATGACACTACTGGCCAAGATGATGCATTTACATGGTTTTGATTTAGAAAGTTGGTGTAATGTGCACAATTGTGTTAAAATGGTGCATCATATGGAAGAACTAATAACTGGATGTTGTATACACTTGTTTTTTAGTTTGGGTAGTGATTTGCATCTAATGGGAAATTAATGGTGGGTGGTTAAATTGGTTTCAGGTGATTGTGGTTCTGATATAGCACTCCTGTGCAACTGATGTAACTTGTGACGTACTATTACGAGGTCGGTCAATGGTGAATCCATTGACATTCAGTCGATACACGAGTCTGTACAGTAGATCTTGTCACACCAAACGTCTGGCAGTGTCACTTGTACCGATGCCTGCTTGAAGCATTCCAAGTGCTCACGTGTGCAGGAAACCCATTTCCAACAGGTAGAAATCATGTATTTGTCCATGATTTCCCCAATAGCATTCTACTACAGTATGCTCATACAATATGTGTTGTAATCAGGCATATGTGTATACTTTGTTTTTTATTTATAGTCTATTGTAGTTGGTACAATCTTTCATCAAAACTAATTTTTGTTCAACTTTTATTACTGGAAGAATTGTTCTTTTATAAATTTATAACAAAGATACATAACAAATTTGTGCTCACCTTATTTCTGACATGCAAAAAACTAAAATCCATCAATCCCCTACCCAACACATTCCTCCTACCCCCCCCCCCCCCAAAGTTAAAACCCCAAAACAACCACAGACATTGATTGATTAAAACAAACTACCAATGATTCCACTGAGCATAAATAAAAGATGATATTCACTTAAAACGAAAAACATTGACATGAATAATAGGTAGCATATCCAATAAAATAATGCACCTCTGATATTTGTGACATTCTTGGGAGACTGAATATCTTTATTTTCTTGTCTGTTTGAGGATGAAAATTGTAAGGGAAGGACTGACAACAGTTTGCTTTTACAAGCACCAGACATAAACAAATGCCTGCCATGGTACCAATCGGGCATTTCCACAGCCTCCAATTATTTCTACAAACTATTCAGTGGATAAAACTGGATATCAAATGATGCTCGTTGGCAATATGGTCAGACTCGTACTAACAATAGTGGACATGGAAATTCCACTGGCGATACAGGTGTACAAGCCCATCCAATCTGGTAAGCACTGGTTTTTGTCCATGGAATCAAGTGTGTGGAGGTTGCCTATAGGTGATTTGACAAAATGTTGCAGATGATCTCCAAAAATAATTGGTGCATGAAGTCTGAAAAGGATTCAAAGTTTTGTCACTACAGATCAAATTGCCCCCAAATTACACTACAACTACAAAATGTAGATTAGTGAATATTGATACAATAAAACACTCAAAACCAGACCCTCTGTAAACAGAAAATCCCTCAAAACCAGACGTTTTTTGCTGTTCCATTAAAATAATGGTACAGAAAATAACCTCTCTAAACTTAATACCTCCCAGATGCTTTTCTTGGGTATCTTGTTTAGCGGGGTACAATGTTTATGATATTTCACAATGTGATATTTTGGCCTCCGAACAAAATGATTACATTTAGGCTGATGGTGACACCACAGCTTGCACCATCTCACAGTAACTTCAATATGTGACTAGATTCATTATCTAACAATTATATAAACTACTATAGGCTATTATGTAACATTAGAAGTGTACTGTTATCAACAACCAGCATTATCGTGATGACAAGTCAAGATGAATCATCAGTTCAACCTTGCCTCCAACTAACAAGGGCCATTTGCAATAAGGGTCTCCTTTTCATCCCACCGGGATCACAATTTATTGCAAATAATTTTAAAATGTCTGAATATTGCAGAGATCAAACACTGAACATATACCATCCTTGGCCTAGGAATAGATAGTAAATTACACAAATTTGAATCGCTGATTTAGTTTTAAAATCATTTGCCACAAACAATTGAGGACATGTTAAAAAGGAGACCATTATATCAAATGGTCCACGAGAAAATAGACCTGTGGGTCGAAGATACCAAGTTCTAGTTGTTATGTTAATAAGTTTGATTTGTTTGACAACACCACTAGCTCACATTTATTTATTAATCATCAGCTATTGGATGTCAGACATTTGATAATTTTGACAGTCTTGGAGGAAACCCTCTAAATATTTTCATTAGTATGAAGGGATCTTTTATATGCATCATGCCAGACAGGAAAGCACATAGCACAGCCTTTAATACGCCAGTCAAGGTGCACTGGCTGAAATGAAAAACAGCCCAATGGGGATCAATCCAAGACTGTGCATCAGGCGAACACTCTACCATTGTACTACAACCAGCTCCTTGTTGCTATGATAACATCAATTTCTGATTCTACTGTTTAGGCATTTATACTATCAATACCATTAATACCTCATCAAACTCGTCTGCACTATCCTAATTTAGTTTCAATATTTGTTTTCCTTCAAAAAATTACAATTTCTGGATCATAAAATGGCATCCAAGACAATTTTTATTTGTTGATAATGTGTTTTTACTTGGACCTAGGTAAATCAAAGGAACCTAGCCAACATGAAAGAAAACTTTGAGGGGATATCAGCAATCTCAGTGTTGTTAATTTCATGTTACTATATTTGTATCAATCATTTGTTACAAGTTCTTGTAGGTGGTTCACCAACCACAAACTGATTTGGTGGCACTCTAGATGCATCCATAGATATTCATTTCAATACATGTTAAAACAAATTTTTAAAAATTAAACATTTTATTTAATAAGTCTAAAAAAACAACTTAACTGAGGTGAAGATACTCCGATGCAACTTTAAAACCAAGTTTTATTGGTTTAGGACATAGTTTGCAAGAAATGGAACTAAAAGTGAAACTTAACACAGGAGCTAAAATCTATTTCTTGTTTTGTGACTTCATCAAGACAAAAAAAGAAGATTTAAACAAAAATAGTACTTCCTAGTTCGATATGCCCACGCACAAGAAATTCCATTTAGTGGATCTATCAGAAACTTTGAAACAATTAGACCTAGTGATCTAATTATAGCAGTTAATATACCAGTATCAGTTTCTGTGTATGTAGTACAGCACCAACTTTACTAATGGTGTTGTTAATCCAACATACTTAAAGCTGGTAGGTACTGTGTTCACATTCCCAGTATGGGATCCACCCAGATTAAGTTTTGATGAATGGGTAGGTGAGGCCACTACATTAACCTCTCTCTCTCACTAACCACTAACAAATAATTAGACAAGCAGCCCAGATACATGTAGCTGAGATGTGTGCCATGGACCTTGAATGGATTTAAACATGACTATGTTATAAACAATGAATGAGAAAGTTCAAAAACTAGTGTTATAGTTGACTAACTCAACTTCAAAAATACATTCACTTTTAATAATAATTTTAATGAACTGTACAAATTGTGTTTCAATTTGGTCTTATTAGTACAATGACACAGACACTATACACATGTATAATCACAAAATTATAACTGATATAATTTTTACTTTTTAAGTGACTGTTTTGTGCTACATCTAAAGGTAACATCACAGTGAAAGGTGTTTATAGAACTAACCCTTTTCTTCAGTTTGTGGTGCTATCACAGACAGGACAATTTATACTGAAAATTATCTTTGAATACAAACATTATCAATCACTTCTCTTTGTTCACTATGACGAAACACCTGTTTTTGCCATTCAGAACACATCAAAACTGTGATTATTACTCCCTAGACTGGTAAAACAGAATATAGCCGGACTCAGAGTTCTTTTGCATGTCTGAAGGAATTCCGTAAAACTCTTCTATTTGTGAAGCATCAATTTTCTGAAATAAAAGAAAACTATTATATTATATTTGTTATATTTGGAGATAACCCTACTGTATTTTCCTATTTATAGTGCTTGAAGAAACAAGATCTTAATTATCATTGTACATAATGTCTTTACAGTTTCACATTTAGCAGTGCCATTAAACTGGAAATTTGCAAAAGTAAAACCAATGATATACATCAGAAAATCGGGAAATATACAGTAAACCCCTCTGAATCAAACAACCTTGGTCCAGGTTGGAATATTCAATTTGTTGCATAATTATGTTCTGTATTGATATAAAAAAAGTTACAATACAGTGACAAAACTGTCAATACTGTCAAAACACAACAGTCAAATGTGTATAAAATGGCGACTTTTAAAAATTGCAATCCAACACAAGAGGTTCACTGTAATAGGGTTATTTCTATTCTAATAAAATTAAAAAAGAAAGAAAAAAGATATGGACCTCGTTCTACTAAATGATCTTAGCACCACTATCGTCGTAAATATCAACCACGTGACTAACTTTTCCTATGATCTCCAACTTATTACACTATGCGGCAATGCTTACTAAATAATAAATACTATTGTAGCAAATTATGGTGAAAATTTATGATTGGGACGAGGTTGCTTTGTGGCACGGTTGTAATGTTTACATGTGCCACTTGTAAAATGCACCGTATGTCACTACAATTAACCTTAGCTACAATTTGTTTGTGGAACGGGCCCCTGATTTTTATTAAGAATAAGCATTACATGTGTTACCATACACGCACACGTTGTTACAAAGTAAGCTCATCAGCACTATTATATGAGAACTTGCAATGCTTTCAGTAACTGTACCTTGACTTACAAAACAACTAATAATCATATGATAACAAGGACAAACATTGGCTTCTGTCCTAATTACACTGTAACAGAATATTGTGTTAACTTCCATTTTATTTCATCAATTATTTAAGAACAAAGGATACTTACATCTACAATATCATCATCAAAAAGAAGCCAGAATCCATGACTTTTGACAATGCTAATATAATGACCTCTGTTCGGACCACTTCCACAGTGTACCACAACAGCTACTAGGTCATACATTCTTTCAGGATTACATGCATCATCAGACTGAAACAAAAATATATCAAGATAACCATGTATGTATGTATATTATATACAGGGCACTGGACTTTGTAGGTAGGTACATGAATATTTGGCCCAGGTTTGTCAATAAATAATTTTTTTAAATATGTCTAGTTTACAAACAAGACTTAATTACTATAGTAGCAAAAAAAGTGGGGGAGGGGAGAGAGCAAGACAAGAGAGAATTGCTAAAACTCAAATATATGAATATATATTGTCTTAAAAATACATGTATTTACCCCAAGTTTAATCTATAGGTTTTCATAATACACCCATAACACATGCATGAAGTCAGCTCAACAAATCGAAACTAAACGGAAATAAGATGGGCAGTACCATATATCACTGTAGCCAACTTTTCAAATCTCTAAATACCATCCTGGAAAAAGTTGTTAGAAGTATATAATCAATAAAAAAAACTCCTAACAAAATATTACATAAAAGTGGCACATACAGAAACACAACATACCCATCTGCCATTCGAGACTTAAAAAGCCATTTGTTATGTAATTTAACCAGTATTTTTAAAAACTCAATAAAATTCTATACATTGATTCATTTCACACATATAATAAAAGTTATACTGTATTTGGGCAATGAAAAAATCTTTATTTTATGTTTATCACATTGGCATATCAAGGCTTATAAAACAAGAAGTGGCAGTCTTCCTAATTACAATTACGTCTTGGGTTCTAAATAGAGAATACTATATGAGAGGCCTTTAGATATCATTTATCTTACAACCTGTCTAATGAGAAAAATCAAGTTGGATACATTTTTAAACAATGAGATGTTAAATCGATGGTATCTAATGGACACATATGTAGTATTTTATTTTTCACATATCTTCAAAAACCAAGTTAAAAATTTGTTTTGCAGTTAACATATGCATCACAGTTCAATCAGTTTTAGGTTAATTTAAAACTCACAGTGCAATCAGTTTCGGTCACGCTAATTCAATGGATGGTATGGCTGTGGCCACCAGGTTATCACGTAGGAGCACCAATCAAATGTCTTTAAATTGATAACACATTTGTGTTATTGCCATGATTGTGAGATTATAAATGATGCATGGTGTTCTCACAAACATTTGTATAAAAAAAAAAAATTACACCTATTTTTAACAAAAATTCTACAGAATTAAATGTCTCGGCTGCCATTAAAGTTTTCAATGCACTGTGATGAACATCCATCAACTATAAACTGGAGAAAACTTGGAGTGCTTTCTCTTTTATAGATACATTACTTGTCCTCAAACAAGGGCACCTCCCCCCCCCCCCCCCCCACGCAAGTGGTCTGGTCCGAACATCCCAACAGCCAATGGGATGGCCTAAATTCTTCTACTGCATACTGCTCTCTAGATCCGGTCACATGACTGTAACTTCCTTCTTTTTTCCTGAGAGCATCGCACAGAGAACAGGAAGAAGGGAGGCCCGGGCGGGATGAAATCTTGAGGACAGGTAATGTATCTATAAAAGAGAAAACACTCCCAAGTTTTCTCCATTTCTTTTCACATTACCTGTCCTCAAACAAGGGCAGCATTCAACAGATGGTGGTGGGTGCCGAGATCCGTAGATGCTTATGACAACTCCCCAAACCAGAAAGAGGCTTACTAGTGGAAGAATGAGGCCAACCCTGGTAAGCCCTCCTCCTAGGGATGCCCGTCGCAGACCAATGCAGGTGATGTTAGTAACAACAACCAGAATGGTTGGCATTCATCAGCAGTGGCAGGTACGGCTCCCAGAACAAATGTACCAGGAGGCGGAAGCCACATCACATGCTGGTTCTGACAGGGTGGGAAGACGTAGCCACCAGGGATGCAGGTGTTAGGTAACCCCTCACGTATTGAAGTGTTAGTAATAACAAGCGACAACGTAATGAGGTGCATCCGTCAGAACATTGAACAAAACAAGCCCCCCCGAGTGTTTTCTGTCTAGTACACCAAAGAACTGTTAGTTCAATAACGACAACAAATAACCACATGCAGTGCAGGGTAAAGGTTATCGAGACAAAAGTTCCGGCACCAGTGCGTGAACTGTGCAAAAGAACAAAAGTCTAAGCAATTCTCACCTGTCGATTCGATGGACATCTAGGTATGCAGCCCAGAATCTGACAGACATCAACGGCGACGAGGACGGCTTGTATTCAACAGAGTCTGTGCAGCAACAACCGGACCCAGATGATGGAAACCTTCAACGTCCTCTGTGGAGATATCCCTCAGATAATAGTTGGCGAAGATGGAGTCCGTAGCCCAGAAACAACCAGTGATAATGGGTGTGTTGCAGTGCAGGGACATCGTGGCCGCCAAGGCATGGAGTTCATGCGGATTAGTAGCAGATGGAGGAGGTAAACCCTCCTTCTGATAGGTGGTGAGGATAGCAGACCGGATCCAGGTGGCCACTGTGTTCTTGGTGATATCCCTCAACCGACTCTGGTTACAGGAGAGGAAAAGTCTCTTGCGACGTGGGCGAAAAGATCTGGTCCTCTCGATGTACTGGTGCAGGGCTCTGACAGGGCACAACGCCAAGTCCTCAACATCCGCTGGACCAACGATAGAGGAAAGGGCCTGCACAACATACGAACGAGGCGCTTGGTCTGGTAACTGATTCTTTGCAACAAAGTTCATGAGTAACCCCAAGTTGACTGCACGACGATCTCAGTGAAAACGTACCAAGTCCACATCAAGAGCATGGAGTTCTGAGACACGAGGAGCCATGGCAAAACCGAGTAAAAACACCGTCTTCCGCGTCAAGTCTTGCAAGGAAGAGGATTCGATCGGCTCATAAGGTGCGGTCGATAACGCTCGTAACACCAGATTCAGGCCAAAACCGATGTACTTGATCCTCAAGGCGAAACCCCTTGATCATCTTATGGATCTCAGGAGTACCCGATAACTTCATTCCAGTAGCGACACCACGAACAGTAGCGATGACCGAAACGTACCCAGCGATGGTAGACCCTTTCAATCGTAAAGTGGTCCGCAGATACAGCAAAAAACCAGCGAGACGAGGTATCTGGATCGTCTGAGGTTTGAGTTTTTTTGCCGGACACCATCGGTGAAAGCAAAGCCATCCGATGTTGTAAGCCGCAGTAGCAGATGATCTGTGTGCTGTCAAAATGGCCGCTGTGAACTGCGAAGAAAAGCCTTTCTTCCTCAAACTCTTGGAGATAAAGTCCACACGTGCAGTTGGAACAACTGTGGACGAGGATGGTATAGTCTTGACAATAACAGATGATCCCAATATGGCAGTGGTAAAGGATCCGGATCGGCAAGATGTATTAGATCTGGATACCACATCCTGGATGGCCACATCGGAGCAATGAGCAACAGGCGACAATGGTACAGCTGAAACCTGTGACGCACCCTTGGAAGGAGGATTGGTGGAGGAAACGCGTACGCTTCCATCTGTTCTCAGCTGATGGCCAAGGCGTCGAGATCCAGAGCCTTGGGATCTGGCACCGGAGACACGTAAACCCTCAGCTGATGGTTGAATCGTGTGGCGAAGAGATCGATGTTTGGTGTCCAAAGTCTTGACGCACACCCATCGAAACGCTTCGGGATGGAGCAACCATTCTGTCGGCTGTGGAGACGACGGGCGAGACAGCGTGTCAGCTAGCACATTGGAAACCCCTGGAATATGGCGAGACCGAAGTTGCAGTGGAATCTCGTCGACCAGCTTGTAGAGACGATAAGTCAACTGCAGCAGACTGCTGGAGTGTGTTCCGCCCTGGCGATTGATGTAAGCCGCTGCAGTGATACTGTCTGTGGCTACCATATGAGAGGAGCCTGACAGCATCTCTCGCCATTGAAGGATGACGTTGTAAACTGCCAACATCTCCAACAGGTTGATGTGTAGATTGGCTTCATCTGGAAACCACAGCCACCAACATGGACTGGACTACAGGACGACTGGTAACCGGATCAGCAAATCTGCGTTATTGTACTGAATGCATGGATTCAGAAACAAACTGGATACTGCGACCTCTAAGCATCAAATGTTGTGCCGACGTCAACATTACTCTTGAATAGATACTTCATGAAACAGTAATAGAGTGATTCAGGAATCAAGACATCGGAAACAGCGACCCCGTGATACAGGCAAGAGCCAAAACAGCGTAGCAACTTGCTACACTATATGCCTGATATACGTGGAAGTGAAGCAACGCAAAACAGCAACCGGCGAAAATCCACGGCTTTCACACCACCCGGTGCGAAACAGCAGCAGAGACAATCTAGACAGCATTGGTAACAACAGTGAACATCAGTGAGTTGATAAGCCGCAATGAACCATAGGAAAACGGTGACGGTAAAAACCCCGTACCACGTGATGGCAACTGGATGACTTCCGGAACCAGCGGAAGTAGCAACTGTCTTGCATCGCCACCGGATATAGAGAACGATCTGCCGAATGTCGCTGAACCTTCCTCGAACAAGAGAATATCGGTGCACAAAATCTCAACACAAGTGACCGGACCAGTAGACTGTCTTCGTCACCAACCCGGAACGCTTGTAACGTCGAACCCCTTCACGGCAAACAGCCATATGTAGACCACAGGTCTGCCAAGATTACCGGCTTGTGCTGAAAGTCAAGAATGGATCGCTTCAGGCAAGTCGGTTGACGATAGTGTGCAATCGTATTGTACATCGACGTCACGGAAGATATAAGGTAGACCAACATCAAAGTCGACGGCTGGAACAAGGCATATCCTCTGGCATCCTGCACATGAGGATTTATGGTCGCCAGGAAAACATCAAATAGGACAGCATGTACAACATCTACGCTGAACTGAAGCAATCGACAGGACGTGCCGATCTGTAAGTTCTAGGAAGACGTCTGGTCCCGCCGGAAACAGTGTCATCCAAGGCCGGCACCACACCAGATAGGTTGAAGACGGGATACGTTCGTTGTGACGAATGGGGAACGGCACAAACGAAGTCAACTCAAATAAACCTCAACATCGGATCAGTCCTCAAACGGAAACCTTCTCGAATGGTGCCAGTGGACTGTGCAGTGACGAAAGCATATACACCGCAGCGAGACAATCCGTCACAGCCATGTGGGTCACTGTGTCCGGATCTTCTATAACGGAAGGTGCCGACGCATCATCTGGAAAATCGCTCAGTAACCTGGCACAGGCAATTCGATCCAATGTACTGGCTGCAATCGGAAACACGGACCGTGGACAGTCCCGTCAGGAGCCGGTGTAAACCCTGAATGCCGGATCAGCTGCCGACTGGTGTGGATGGTATGATGTACACGGACCGGCAGGAGCCGGTGGAACCCTGGACGCTGTACCACTTCGATCGATCACAGGACGACGGTACCTAACGGTGAGCCGATGACGCAATCTTCCAGTTCGTTACAGGGCTCTGTCTGGCAGCAACGATCGAAAGCCGACATCTGCCGGTGGAACCTCCGTGGCGATCATCGAAACCGGACCCTTCTTGGCTGAAACCGGTGGATGGGCCAGCGGCGGTAGCATATCAGATATGACAGCCAGACAGTCCCTCAGTGACAGGTGGTCCGCCACATCCAGATCTTCCAGCACCGCAAGAACCGATACATAATCAGATAAGTCACGTAGCACCCGTGAACAGGCCAGTCGCTCTGGTCATGGTCCGATGGAGATACCGGAGTAGAACGGATGACCACATCCTCCGGAGGGACATAAGTCGCTATCATCGGTGTCGGTCCCTTCTTGGACAGTGTCGGTGGATGTGGCAAGGACGGCAACATGTCGTAGACGGCCGCCAAGCAATCCCTCATAGTCATATGGTCCGTAGAGTCAGGCTCTTCAATGACAGATGCCGCAGGCGCTTCATCACCAAAATCTCGTAGACCTCGAGCACAGGCCAATCGATCTACCGTAATGGAAGCCGCCGGTTAAACCGGACCGTGGACAGTCCCGTCTAGATCCCTCGGAGGCCTTGGAAGCCACATCAACTGAAGGTCGGAGCTGACGATCTGTGGAACCCGTAGGGAGCCGTACAGGTCGTGTGGAGCAGCTACGGTCCTGGCTCCTATGCACCGAAGAGGACTTCCCCGCCGAAGATCGCTGAGCCTTGGAATCCGTGGAGCGTCTATCTGAATAAGCCGGCTTCTTAGAGGGCTGTGTAGAGACCGCAGGCCTGTCATCCGAAGTCTTAGGTATCGGTGGAGCTGAAGAAGCCACCCCTGAAGAGGGGACTGGAACCGGACCTGACCCCGAAACCGCCGGTTTGGGTACAGTCACCATCGACGCCATTGTTTCTTGAAGCATGGACAATAAAATGGAGCGTAACACTTCCGCCACGAAGTCTGCTATGGAAGGCGAAAATTCCACCTTCTTGGCCCTCGCTGACACCTTCAAGTAAGCCGCGAACGCGACATCTGATAACCCCGAACAAGGTCACATCTTGAAGTAAGGGCACACGAAACACAACCCAGACATAAGTCGTGTGGGTCGCCGCCGGCAGTAAACTTCTTACAGCGTAAACACACTCGTACAAGTCACTGAACATTAACATCAGACATGATAACAATTTTTCAATCTGTGAAAGAGAAAGCAAAAACCAACCATGACACAACCGGCAATATAACAACATTTCATGTAAATAAACGCTTGGAAAGTCAAGCGAAATACGCGAAAAGACATACAAAAGCTAACAAAAGCTAACGAAAACGAAGGTGAAAAACATTTCACCCAAACACGAATATAAAACCAAAGGTCTTATAAAAAGTTGACTCCAAAACAGAGCCAAGCAAAAGGACGTCCAGACCCTTTAGCGAAGAGAAAAAGAAGGAAGTTACAGTCATGTGACCAGAACTAGAGAGCAGTATGCAGTAGAAGAATTTAGGCCATCCCATTGGCTGTTGGGATGTTCGGACCAGACCACTTGCATGGGGGGGGAGGTGCCCTTGTTTGAGGACAGGTAATGTGAAAAGAAATAACTTTATATGATGACTTACTGTATTAAAAAGCCTGAGCTCCAAGGGAAAGACAACTCGGTAAGAAACTTTGATATATCTGCTGTATTGCTCCATATATTTAAATCTCTTTAAATGTAAGGCCAAAATTTGTGGCAATTTTTTTACCCGCATTCTGAAAAGAAAGAAGAAAAAGTCAATTATGAAGTATAACAGGATTAATAATTAAAAAATGGCAAATGATGCATGCATTTATTTTATTTGATTTATTTAATATAGTTATATTAGTCTTAAAACGTTTGCGATTAATAATTATGTTCTGGACAGATTTTAATATGGTATTATTATACTAAACCCTAGGAAAGTGTATTTGAAATTATGATAATTTGACAAACGTGTTTTGTGAACTCTGTGTTCGAGAAATGTTTGAGAAAGTTACTAGCCCTCACAGAAGCTTTGGCTAATGCCCTATGTAATATAGTAATAACCTTCAATAGGGTGCCCATAAGTACAAGATGGATTGTCATCTATCATGCTAATGATATCACCATTTTAGTCACTTTTACTCCAATGGAGTCAGCTATGTAATATCTTTCTCATAAGATAAAATGTACAGTGGGTCCAATATTTATATTTGATTTTGAGAATGATAAAGAATTGATGATATCAATCAACATATTATTCCATAATTTTATCATAGAGAGAAAGAAAGAATCTGAAAAGAATTACAACAAAAATATGTATATGTTACATGTATATGGATTTTAGCAGCAGAACAAGGTCAATTTAAGGTCAATAAGGTGGGTAATAGTTTATGTCTATGTTTGTAAATCACTGCTCGTAGAGATTTGTATGAAACCAGCTTTCTTATATAGTAATTGATGAGATGTTTCGCAAACAGAACCAGAAACTGTATGAAGATAATCTAACTTAACATTTTAAGAGAAAGTGTCTGTTAGATCATAGATAATATCAGCATAATAAAAAAAAAAGGAAGAATTATTTGTATATTTTCTTCTAGTGATAGAGTTGGAGACAACAAGTCACAACATGTCAAAGACGGCACCAAATGCATGCACTAAAGTCAAGTGTTTTGTTACCTCTTTTGGGCCTCCTGTTTACTACAGCAGACTTCACAGTAATATTTATGTTCAGCACACAGGGTCTCTGTGTTACTAAAGCCTCGTAAGCAGTGGGTAATAGATGTATTTTGTTCAACATCAACCGAGAGGTCAAGGAAGTCTTCATCCTTACTACTGACCTGCCAATATATATTCCACACATCAAAATAGTAACACTAACATTACGTTACATATTTCTAGCAAGCAAACTTATAATAGTTTAAATCATAAACCAGTATTTAAAAATATCACTTAAAATACAACATTTTTTTTACATATGCTTTTAATACAGTAATAAGATCCAAACAACTGCATCATGATTATTCATTGGTAACAAGAAATGTTATAACATAAAATTTAGGTTAAACTTTTGAACATAACTTTTATGGGTTTTTTATTTTAGGCAAGTCAAAAGACAGTTCAATACTGAAAAAACTGATGAGGTAGTTAACATAATTTAAGTGCCAACAACATCCCTTTAAAGTTTAAACAATTAAAAATTATTTTTTTAAATTATTTTAATTTTAAAAATTTTTAAAATTACTCAGTAACAGTAGATATTTTGTTTTGTCTCTAACAGTAAATTTGAGGAATTGACTTGTTTAACCTGATCTGTCCATTTTAAATTGCTATCAAATTTTTCCTAAAAATTATTCCTAATCGGGTTTTTTGTTGTAAATCTCAATTCATGAGAGAAATATCATTTAAGTTGCAATTTTTTATCTTGTTGATATAGTCATAAAATTTTAGCAATCTTAAAAAATTGCGAAATCCAAATAAGTGATATATTAGCAAGGTCGTCACATTAGAAACTAAAAAAGGAATAAGTTTATATTGTAAGATCAGCTGAAATAATATGTTTGACTACTGTTAACATCAGGATACAGACAATGTACATTTAGTTAAAAATTGCAGAAATGTGCATACTAACTAACAATTGTTATTTGGTATCCTCTTGGTTTAATCAACAGCATCTAACCATTGTTGTGTGTTTAGTTATTCACCGACCAAACAATCGCACAAAAGCTTTTAGAACAGTCTGCTGTACATCTCTTTAAATTTAGCATTATGAAAAATTAGCATCTTGTATGGCCTCGCTAAATTCAGTAAAATTTTATGCTTGCTAACATTTTCTGATTTACAGTATTTGGTCTTTTTGTGTTGATAATGAATTGACATTTCTTAAAGTTCTGTTTAATAACAAAAAAGGACTCCAAAAGTAAAAGTGCTTAGCAGTAAAGTGATTTTCACAAGTGGTCAATTATGAATGATTTTCATAATTAACCATCTTGTACTTGTTTATTGCAAATGTGTTAAACTACATACAATCACTGTATCTGGCAAAATAAGACTTACTGTTTCACAGTTCAAACAGCGCGTTTCATTTGTTAATGTCCCTTGAAAGATTTCGTGTACCCACGTGGTATCAGCTTTGGTCTTTCCATCACTAGAAGGTTTAGGTTTATTTCCAAGCTTTTCTGCTGCAATATAAGGAAGGAGGAAATGTTTTATTTAACGACGCACTCAACATATTTTACTTACGGTTATATGGCGTCGGACATATGGAGGGAGATATTGAGGGAGGAAACCTGCTGTCACCACTTCATGAGCTATTCTTTTTGATTAGCAGCAAGGGATCTTTTATATGCACCATCCCACAGACAGGATAGCACATACCATGTCCTTTGATATACCAGTCGTGGTGCACTGGCTGGAACGAGAAATAGCCCAGTGAGCCAACCGATGGGGATCCATCCTAGACCGACCGTGCATCAAGTGAGTGCTTTACCTCTGGGCTACGTTCTGCCCTGCTACAATACAATGACAGAAATAACTACATACCAAACACCATTTTATCAAAAAAAAACTACTTTACTATTATTCCTCAGTTCCAGGCGTTATGTTCTGATTTTCATACTCGTTTTTCAGAAATTCTGTCCTTTGTTTACTTTATTTATTTCAACTTTAGATCACACATTGTGGACTTGATATGTTTTACAAAGAAAGCATAAAAAACAAACTCTTTTGCAGAAAATTACTAAAATGGATTTATCGGTTTCTGCATCTGAACTCTTCATATATAAACGTAATCTATTCTTGTCACCTTAGGTTAAAAGTGAAATATATCCATGGAGTCAGACATATTTCCATAGACTGCATGTTTTAACCCATGCATGGTTACACATATTTCTAAATCTCTTATGTGTGAGGCCATATTCGAAATATTGTATTCATAAATATATTTAATAAGCAGGTAGAAATTGAAATGGGTTTTGGAATTAAAATTCACATCAGTTACTTGATGTACACAAAAATGATTTATTAAAAAAAAACAAAAAACAATTCTAAAAATAGAACAGGACAGACACTTCAAACTGAGAAAATGATAGCAAATTTACCCCAAAGAATTAATCTAAAAAAGGCTAATAATGAACTACTCTCCTTTTTACAAAGCATGGATACAACCAATTTTGGTTCTCCTATGAAGATGACAGATTATATAGTCTTATGATTAGTTTATAACATTTTGGGTATTTCCAAAAGTTTTTTTTTATATTATCATATTATCAAGTAACACTAAAACCTAACATGCATAACATTGTAAAGAAAGTGAATGGCTACTAAAATATTTAAGTGCGTATAAAACTTTTAGTCTAGACTCAAGACTTTAACAATGTCTTAAAACGTTAATGTCATGGCAATGCCACACAAATTGTATGTATGTGATGTCATTAAATATTTGTGTCTCGATTTTAAAGCTTTATCAAGTGTTCTAAGCATGCACCCAGGTACCTTGCAAGAGATCAGCAACTGTATTGAGTAGATAGTTCAAAAATTCATGTGCATCCTGCTGCATGTAGTTGTCAAACTGCTCTGAAAAACACAAATCCAAATGCCATTAAGGGCCAAAATGTAACTTCAAGTCAAACAAACAGGAACAACATGTCACCCACCATGGCAAAATGAGGAGGAAAAGTTAAAAAAGTTTGTTTTGTTTAAGAGCACATTGATTTATTAATCATTAGCTATTGTATGTCAAGTCAAACATTTGGTAATTCTGACAGTCTTAGAAAGAAAACCTGCCACCTTTTTCCATCAGTAGCAACTGGGATTTTTTATATGAAACAGACAAATTCTGTACTTTGATTATACAGTTATTGAAGCTTTTCATGTACATGTTTCTATGATATATATGCAGCTTTTGTCAGAGGTAATAGCAAACAACTTGCAAGCAACTATCTTTTCACTTAAACCATTAGCTTATATAATACCATAATCAGATGATATGTTGAAGGAATACTTTTTCCCCCTAATTTGCCAAAAAGCTAATTAAAAACTTGTATCAGACAATTTCACACTCACTCTTTTTCATTACCACCTAGTGTGAATATGTCAGTCAGCAGAGATGTGCCAATTAAATTTCTTTAAAGATAACAACTAAATTAACCATTTATATTTTAAAATCTACATTAAGCATATACGATTACTTGAAACATCAAATAAGCATGTCCATCTCTTAAAACCATTTCAGCTTCATATTTTATTCAACAAAAAGGTAAACAAATACAAGTTTATCTTTTTTGTTTACTCTCCCACCTTATCCAAAGTGATAAAAGTTATGTAACTTGGCCAGTAGAACTGGTATAGAGGTTTCAGCTTGTAACAATGATACAGGCTGGTGTTTTGTCCCTGTCAAGTTGAAGTATCGGCTATTGGATATCAAACATTTGGAAATTTTGACATAGTCTTAGAGAGGAAACCTGTTACATTTTTTCATTAGTAGCAAGGGATCTTTTAAATGCACAATCCCAAAGATAAGATAGCACATACCACAGCCTTTGATAAACCAGTCATGGTGCACTGACTGGGACGAGAAATAGCCCAATGGGCCCGACAGGTATTAATCATAGACTGATAGGGATCGATCATAGACAGACAGTGCATTAGGCGAGCACTTTACCACTGAGTAGGAAGTCACATTATTCAGTATTTATAAACAGAGGTTAAATCTTTTGTTCATTTAAATTTTTTATCTTGGAATAAAATACATTAAAAAAATTCATTCTAAATAAATGAAGTATTATCGGTATTTGGATTAAAATAAGGTTGTTACAAATGAGTTTTCATAAATGGCTACATGTATGTGTTAATTGGTGAAAACAACGTAAAAATTGTCAGTTTAAACTCCATTTTGCGAGCTACTTCTGTACAATAAAATTCCCAATGTTGTTCTGAACATAGACACATTTAGTGGTGAAGCTGAATTGTGCACTTTTGGTTAAAAGCATGAAATTTGCACATAGACACTGTGACCCATTACAAACAGTTTCAAATATGGACCCAATGCCCCTTGATGGCCAGGGACAATCTACAAATGTCCTCCACCAACTTTCAGTGGGGCAGCTAACAAAATAATTGTGCACTTTTGGCTAAAACTAAACACATGAAATTTGCACATAGATACCGTGACCCATTACAAACAGTTTCAAATATGGACCCAATGCCCCTTGACGGCCAAGGATAATCTACAAATGTCCTCCACCCACTTTCAGAGGGGCGGCTAACAAAATAATTGTGCACTTTTGGTTAAAACTAAACACATGAAACATGGTACATACATGTATATACCTTGACCCATTACAAACATTTTCAGTTATGGATCCAAGTTAGCAGTGCCACCTGTTGGCCATGGAGGATCTACAAATACCCCTCCCCCTTCCATGCAGGGATTTCTCAATAACTTTCAAGTACCTGCATTAAAATGCATGGTTCTCACCCATTGTTAATGCTACATCAATTCTAAATGTAACTGTGAATAGCTAAGATGTATGCAGATGTTGACACATGTATACCTGTCATTCTAATAAGCAAGTTCCATCATTACATTACATGGATTCAAAATTTGAGTATTTGGGTTGCCTTTGGTACAGGAAAATACTTTCCATTTTATACATGAATGGTATATCTTTGGTAAAGATAAATTCCTGTCCCAACCTCCCTTCCTTAAAGTCACTGGATGTGCTTTCCTTGCAAAAGGAAAAGTGACAGCCTGATGTGCTACCGTGATGTGACCCTTACCTTTATCTACATGGTGCTCAAAACCTTACACCATCATAGATAAAGATGTTCCATGCTTCCAGCTGACGAGCGACCCGAAACATGCTGACAAAGCAAGAAAGGTGAGTGAAAAATCACACACCTCAAAACACTTAAGCAAGTGAAAAATCACTCTCATCAAAATGCTACAGCAAGTGAAAACCAAGCATTATTAATTTATGAAGTAATTAGTACATGTAAATGTAGAGACACATGTTGCAAAAATGAACCAATAAACCAATAATGTTTTGTTCTAATTTTATGTTGTTGGGTTCATTAGTGTATTCTGACTTCTTTTCCCTTTCAGGAATGGAGTTATTCAAAAATTTCAGGAGCAGTGCTATAGGAATATAATTATGACACACACTGATGCGGACAATTTGATTTATATGTACTAAATCTGTCAAAACAAAAGATTTAAAAGGATAATCTAAAAAAAACTTAATTTACATTGTTCATTTGTGTAGGTTATAGAAGACACTATTTAATTAAATTCCATTTTTTCCCCATAACTATATGAACAGTATAAATGAGTTAGCCTTATCAGATGTTGGCATCTAGTACTTTACAAAAGTGGACTGTTTCTATTTTAAAATAATTTAAATTGGCAAAGGAATTTTGATGGGATTGGCACGTCTTCGAAGATATCTATTAAACCAATGTTTTCAGATTTGTATAGCAAAGATCACTAGATGTGCACACTGACCAGCAATATATATATATATATATATATATATATATAGTTTTGCCTAATGCATAACACAAAAACTTATGATAAAGCTGTATCCTATATGTTTTATGTTGTGAAAGTTGTAGGTCCATTTATAATTTTATAGATAAAAACAAAATTAAAAACATCTCTTCAACCATATTGCTTTTTAAAAATATAATTTGTACATAATGCTGCATACTTAATTTGTTGGTCCTGGTGAGTAAGACACATTATGCATCTTGCTTCTAAAAATACATAATATATACATAATATTGTAGATAACAATAACATAGATTAGAATACCATTTTCTTTTCGTAGTCTTGTAATAAACTTCTTAGGTGCAATAGTTCCCACTTTCTTTTTTTGTGTTGCTATGCTGCAGAAGAGGTCAGCTAGACAAGTAAGCAATGTCTCTTTCTTCTGATTCTTCTGATGCTGTTTGTACTGTAGGACCTTCTCACGGAACGAACGGCAGAAATACAGGGCTTGGAGCACCGAGTTGCAATAACATGTATTCCCAAACTAAAATTGAAGTAAACACAAGTCTAATAATTATAACATTTGTTTCTAATTTTCATTATTATTCATATTTATCTAGTGCTAGCATAACAAGTATGCTATTCAACTCGAGTCATACCTTCACATTGCAGAATTCTCTCCCTTGCCGGATATGCGTAGTGATGTCCTTGCACAGGCTACCTGTAACCTCAATCTCGGTTCAAAGTCCACCACTGGAAGTCCTCCCTGGGGTGGGTGGGTGGGAGGTATAGTTTGTTGTACTAGCACTAGGTAAGTATGAATAATAATGAAAATTAATTAAAGTGCACTTAAAACAAATTTTTACTCCTAGTTTGCTTTTACTGTGTGCCTAGGACAAAATATTAGCTTCAAGCCCTGAAACCATGATCAAATTACAGCTGAAAACAGATCAAACACTTACGTTGACCAGTCCAAAATAATGCTCATTGACTGGGAACTGCTCTGAACCAATTTCCTTCTCCAGCTGGGATGCATTTGCTCCCTAAAATATTTGAAAAAAACACAAAAACAATTTCAATACTTTGCTTCAACCTTTTGAATTGTGAGCTATATGGTCTTTGAGAATGTGTGCATGTATGTATTTGAATGAATCCTTGTGGTAGCAGCAGGTTTCTTATCTCACTTTTCATAAAAATGTGTTACACACATAAGACCCAAAGCCATGTGTAATAAGTCTATATTTCAGTTCCACATAAATTTGAATTTAGTGTTTGCACAAGCTAAGCACAAGTTGAGTTTTAACAACAAATATTTAAACAACAATTTTAACATAAGATTGCGATGTATGTACAGGTTTTTCCTCAGGATTTTGTAAGGCTCTTACATTTTTATGATATTCATATTTACAAAATATACAAACTGCAGCATTTGAAAAAATCAAGTGCAATAGCCGTCGGGCATGGCAATAGTAATTATTTACTAGCCCAACATTGAATATCAATAGCCATGGGAGCTGGGCTACCATAATCTAGAACCTGGTTATGTATATATTAGTTCTCAAAACAAGCAAAATAGAGTAGGTGGGCGAGTGTGCTGAGGAAATGTTTAATGTTTACCGTAGAACCAGCAAGTTTTTATTTATTATTATTTTATTGGGTTTTTTATTATTTAATTGTTTTATATATTCAGCTTTTGTACAATAAAGTTCACCATTCACTTCTACATGGGTCCAAAAATAAAGTTTAATTGTGGTACTCAAACTTATATTTGTCTGATGTATATAATATTCAAAGTTTCTAAATATTACTGACAAAAAAGTTAGGACATTTTTTCCATCTGTCAACAAAGGGTGGTTACAGAAACTACACTCATCGCTCTGCAAATCTACTGTTCATGTAACATCTGGTAGTGTCCATAACCAATCAACTGCACATATTTATTTTCAAAATATTAACATTTCAGTATCAAGTTTGCAACTTGTATTATGTTTCAATGTAACTTAATTTGTTTATTATATATGACTTGTTTGTACAAGTAAAGTTTAGGAAATAATTGACTGAAATGTTGTTTTTTCTCCCTCGAATTGTACCGTAAACTCTAAAAACAAAAAGTAATAAAATAGTAATTTGCAAAAATATATCATATTCATATTACACGTTGGTATTACTGTTGACATTTAATCACTTACTAGTAGGTGTGGGCAAGTTACATTTTACCACAAAGTTTCTATATTAATTATTTTGTTAGGACACTACAGAGAATCCTTACTGAATGTAAAGCACCCCTAGAAGAGTAGTATGTTATAATATTGGTAGAATTCTATCTTCAGTGTTATGTCTCATTGTGAACTTAATTGATTATGCAAGTTAAAAATTAGTTAAACACTCAACATAATTTAAAAATATATTCCTAAATCATAAATACTCATTATTTGTGAGAATCTTCAGTGCAACATGATTTAATTTCACTTAATTTTTAAAGACTTAAAGGAAGGGACAATTAAGGCATTTGGCTTGGTATGCATATTCAACGATATATAATGCACATTATTGCTTAATATCAACACGTATAATCATATAGTTAATTACACAATATTGTTACAATATTTAATTGTAGGATAACATATTGAATCGGTCCCTTTATTGCAAAAAAGCCAATTATTATTTATTAATGGCATCATTCTGTTAGTAACGTATTTGACGTTAAATATTAGATACCATTGACGTCCCAAACTGCGTTCACCTAATGACAAAACATAAATACGATTTTTACAGTAATAATACTATTCTTTTTTTTAGCTATGATACATGAAACAAAATAGATTGTAATCATTTGATGTAAAAAATCTACAATTTGGATGTAAAACAAATCCATTCTAGTAAACAAAAGCAGGGCTTCTAGATTATGGTAGCCCCACTCCCATGGCTAGTGATATTCAATGTTGGGCTAGTAAATAACTACTATTGTCATGCCCGACAGCTAGTGAAAAAAAAAGAAGTCAAATGTTGCAGTTAAGTTGATTTTGTAAACATGAATATCCTGCCCCCACCCCAATGTTAGTGCTTTTAAGCTCTATCTCCCACTTTAGGTGACATATCTGATTATTACGTAGATTTTTAAAATCACTGATCCCATGGCTATTAGATTTTGTAAAAATTCGAGAAGCCCTGAAAAGTGAAGCACCCTCCAGTAAACAGAAAAAGAGCGCAATATTTCTAACTGCGTTCAGGTGCATGTATCGTACCATGCATGTATGATTTGTCATTTTCCATTTTTAAGACCACTACATGAAAAAATATGTCTTAACTATGCACAGTTGATGAAAATTTTGTTTAATTTTTTTTTTAAGGACAAAATTCAGTTTGTCAAGCGTTCTGGACCAGTCGGCATTTAACCAACACCCATCGCTAACACTTGATGTCATTACTGATAGGCATTATGTTCATACCAGTGAACAGTTTGTAAAATATCATTTTTTTTTAATGCACTGATTCTTAATTAACACAATTTATACACTCAAAATTATTTACAATTGTTATGAATGGATTATAAATACTATTTACTAAAGTAGAGACACAAAAATATAGCATACCTTTTGCAGATATAATATAATTGAAAACAAATTTTAACAGGGGGCTTAACAATCATAAAAATTAAATGATATGGCCTTGATCTGGCACGTGTGAGGTCATGTGACATGCACTGAATGTTAATTCATAATCATTCATTTTAAGTCAATATCTACGAGTTTAGTCCAGAGGGACGTATTGTGGTTTTCACTACATCCAGATCTTGTTACATACCCTATATATAGCTGGTATTCAAAAGTTGTGGCACCATGTTTCAACCATTTCTAAACCGAATTGGTGCAACAAATAGACACACAAACCAAAAATGTATAACCTACCGTACTCACAAAATTCCGATTGAAGTACTTGCATCATTATTAACCAAATAAATCTTCAACGACAACCCTAACAATGTCCCTGCCAAGTTAAATTTGCTAAGTAAAGGGAAGCAACTCGCTGTGCACGTTAAGAAAAGTGTCGTCTTAACGTGCTCATGCACTACTACGAGTTGTGTGGACCCAATATCGGTAATTTTAAGGAATAAACAAAAACAACTGACATTGATGGTTTTACATTTGTTCTACTTATATTTCCATATATATACCCTTCCCATAATAGGGGCGCTTTACATGCGGCTAGAATTGGAACCACTGATGTTTGACGTCAATAGGGGTTACATGTGTACAGAAATTAGGTACGATCACAAAGAATGTTTTCCCTGCAGAGCATTCACTCAGGGTTTGGAGTCAGTATCTGGATTAAAAATCCCATGCCTCGACTGGGATCCGATCCCAGTACCTACCAGTCTGGAGACCGATGGCTTAAGAACTGCGCCACTGAGGCGGGTAGGTAAATTGAAAGTAGCACCATTAAGACATGTTCTAGTTCAGTTCAACTTTATTTTCGTGCTTATATCCCATTAAAGTTCAACCAAGCTGTCCTGGGCACACACCTCAGTGTTCTAGCATTTAAAAGAAACAGAAAAAACACATACGGATGCACAATTCCTGAACCTAGTCTGAGTTGTTTCTGATGGCATAGTGGGTTAAGTTCTGTCTTGTATCACTCTCTACCACTTGAATGGTTAGTGAAACAATGTTAAAATGTAATATACAAACATGAAAGTCTAAACATACTAAACGTAAGTTTTGCTTCCTTATTTTATCACCATATCATTTATCAGTAATATTCTACATGCACGCAATGACGTACATGTTTATGTGTGTGCGTGTCACGTTGTATGTATGTAGGCCTATTGTATGTATGTATGTAAGCACGCATGTTTGTGCACACTGAATGTTATTCGACAAATTAATGTTACAAATTTGTATTTTATTTACATTATTACCGGTGTATGTGACCCTCTAAAGTGTTACTATACCAATTACAGCAAATACAGAGCTTCTGGAATTTTTATAAAATCCACTAGCCTTGGGATCAGTGATTTACAAAATGTACTAGCCCTGATTAAAAATTCACTAGCCCTACTTTACTTTAAGTTAATACAATTTTACTAAATAATAGTAATAATCGGATATGTCACCTAAAACAGGAGATAGAGCTTGAAAACACTAACATTGGCAGGTGGGGTGAGGGCAGGATATTCATATAAATTTACAAAATAGATGTAACAATCCAATATATATTTACATGCTCCTATACCACTAGGGTTTCAAGCATGTCTGTCACGGGCCCCTCCTCTGGATAGCCAGCGGAGTGGTCCGGTAACAGTAACATTTGACTAACAAAAATTCACTAGCCGTTGGGTATTTACTAGCCCAACATTGAATATCACTAGCCACGGGAGTGGGGCTACCATAATCTAGAAGCCCTGATATATCTGTATACACGACCACTAGATCGTCGTATATTGCATTAGGGCCGAAACGTCTGGGGCCGAACATGTACTGGGGCCGAAATGTCCTGACACCAAGTCATGCCTCTAACTTTATTGGGTAGGACTTTCCTTTGGCACTGTCACGTATGAAGAACATTATAAATACTTATCATAAATAGGGTTAGTGCAAGTACCAAAGGAAAGTCCTTCCAAGAATCGTTTCGAAAGCAAATCATACACATACATAGTAAACTCTAAATAGCAGACAATGAATTCGACATACCATCTCTCTTACAGTGCAACAAGACCCAAAATTTGTCAACGTCGTTATGATTGATGTTTATCCAAAGAACCGATGGGGTGAAAAAAAAAAAGGAGGAACAAATTCATCCAAAATTCTCTATCGCCGCCATATTGTTTTTTTCTAAAAAAAAATGCACTCTGGGTAAGTCTCGTTCAACATGACGTTATGTGCTCAGTTTGGGTATCAGACGTTTCTCTCTCTCAAGCCAGTTCGTCCCCAGCCAGTTCGCCCCCTGCCAGTTGTCCCCCCTCCTGTCAGTTCGCCTCCACGTGCATAACCATTTCGCCCCAACAAAGGTTCCAGTTCGCCCCCATAAAGATACCACTGTGTCGATATGAATGTGTGGTCTGGGCCCATCTATGTGTGCCGAGATTCTTCTAGTGCAACCCTACCCTATTTTAAGGCGATTTCGCGCATTCCCAGGTGCATTTTTAGATGCGCTGTTAGGCAGTCGTCGAACTTTGATGTACAAGACTCTCGTGAACAATATGGCCGAAAGACTACCAAAGCGTAATATCAGGGTTTCTGCCAGAGAGTGAAACGTGTATTTTGCCATACCCAAATTTTATTTATTTTCACAAAATCAATTACTCTTATTATTATTGTATGATTTTCTTAACCCTAACCCTAACCCTAAACTGAACCCATTTTTGTTCTGGGGGAGGCCCCCTATAGGCTACCCTCTGTTGACTGTGGTTGCATTCAATTGCATTGCGCCATACCCAAAAATTTCTTTTTGGCAGAAACATTGCGAATATGTTTAAAGTTACATTCTCTGGTTACCATATTATAACATCATGTACAAATATGAAAGACAAGCTCAAATGCACTTTTAAAAAACTCGTGTGTGTTCGCTGTGAACGGAGATCGTCAAAAGTATACGCTCGATTCATCGCCTGTGCCGCCATAGCTCGGCAAAGCACAAATGACAGCCTGTTGTCAGTTTCAGTTAACACGTGTGTTTGCCGATTTCAAATTGTAGGGTTCGTCTCAAAAAATTAAAAGAAAAATCTTGTGCTGTACGAAGAACATTTGGTTGAGGATACGGTACTAGAGTCTTTAGTTAAAACCGGTTTGATCTTGACAACGTATTATCGACAGTCGTACCTTCCTATTTCAGAATTGATATTTTATAAAGTGTTAGTAGAACTTTCAAAGTTTAGTTTGTATACTAGTAACACATTAATTATGTATATATTTTAAAAATAAAATATACTAAAGTAGACAATGAACGTTTTCACTTCTTAATTTTAAGTGTTAAAATCGACAAATTCAAATAAATATTATTTCGTTTGGAAAGGGTAAAGTTGGGGGGTGGGGGGGGGGGTAACGACATCAAAGATAAAGCATATTGATTTAATAATCATCCGACCCCATACAACCGTAAATAAAATGTGTTGAGTGCGTCGTTAAATAAAACATATCCTATCCTTCCTTCCATCTGCTGTTGGATTTCTAACATTCGGTAATTTTTACATAATCTTAGAGAGGAATCGGGTGCATGTGCAGGGGGAGGGTATTGGAGATCAAAACCCTTACTTGCCCAAGCTTAAAAAAAAATTGAAATGTTTTTTTTTTTTGGGGGGGGGGGAGCATGGCTTTAATACTCAGGGTTTTTCCTTCTGAACCATTGCCCCATGACTGATAAATAAAAAAGCAGTGGTATGCTCCCCCCAACCCCGCTGAAATCCCTGCACACGCGCCTTGGAAACCCGCTACATTTTTTTTTTTAGCAAGGGATCGTTTATATGTACCATCCCACAGACAGGATATCACATACCATGGTCTTTTTGTATATCTGCCGATGGGGATCGATCCTAGACTGACCGCGCATTTCCAAAAAACACCCTTTTAGGTCTAAGTAATGAATAAAAATAACATATAGTCTTGAAAAAGTTTACGTAAATCGAACACAGTACCCTCTTCCTCTACCCCTAGAGCGTTACGTAATTAGTAGCACCCCCTTACATGTAACGCGTATGCCAACAGCTGGCCACTGTCAAAATTTCAAGGCAAATCCCCCACTCACCGACCCCTGGAAAGGCGTTGTATGATGATGATAATACTTTGCCGGTTCAACATCACTGCCGCCTGCCGCCATCTATTTTTAGAAACGGGGTCACAGCAGTGCACGTTGTGGTGCAATATCCTATTGTTCTATAAATAAAGTGCGCGCGTCACCCATACTGACTAGGTCAGAACACTCTATAGTAAATACACGATACCCTTTTAAATCGGATGACAGGTGCTTGCACCTGCGTATTGTATTAATATTGTTTGTCAATGACTTCTTGAATAATTAGTACAAGTGTTATTTCAGTGCATGGTGTGGTGCAGTGTCCAATTATTCTATAAATAAAGTACGCAACACCCCGACTGCATGGCTGGGTCTATTCGGGTCACGCTGTAGTAAATACACGCTACGGCCGAACCGAGTCACGAGTGCTCATACCCTGCTTATTGTATTGACATTGACAATGGCTTCACAGATTTGCTGATTGGCTAATCTCAGGGACGGTGCTCTCATTGGCTAATTGATCACGTGACGTCCCAGCGTATTGCTGTGTGTTGTACAATCGCGGGAATGTCCCCATCGCGCTATAAATAGATCACGCGTCACCCCTCAGTCGGATAGGGTCTAATAAGGTCACCGTTATAAATCGTAGCGTGTGCTACTACTAGTATTTTACATAATCTACAAGTCGGAAATTAGTTTAAGCACTAGTTTAATGAACAGTGGTCAGCATTTTTTTTCGGGACTAAATAAACTGTATTATATTGTGAAAAAACAAGGTAAATTTGACATTAGCCTCCACCATATCTCCACCATATCAAGCAGTGGCTAGCTTCCCAAGACGCTTACTCGCTTCAGCGATCGTTGCGCTACAAATTCAAAAGAAAACAGGCTCGTGGCGAGTGGATTGAATTCCCGATGGAATGTTGACTTAGTTGAGTGTCTAATATGTCCTCCTTGTGTTGTTGGTTCAGTGTAATATATGTTATGAGTATACTCCAACATGTCACCCCTCTGCTTAAACGTATTTGTTTCAATCATGATAAAACATAATATTCATGATTATATAGAAAAAGAGCTTGTCCAACTCGTTATCAGTTAGTTTAAGTGTCTTAGGCCATTTTATCATAAGCGTACGTTTTTACACTTCCTTTGATGCACGTGTACAGATGATAGTATCTTGTTGAACTGCTAATGTTTAAACATTCCCTGACTGTGTAAACAAAATTTAAGGGACTGACTAAGAATGCTAAACATGATATATACTGAATTTACCTAGTGATAACTTTTTATTGTAATATATTGATATTATATATACAGACACAATAATAACCAAAGACAAAAAATGTTTATAGAATATATTTATTATCCCTGTTAATCACGAATGTACAACAGGTTGGGGAAACACATTCTGTATCCACCTTACTATCCAGAAGGGAGCTTTGACGGGTTCACATGTTTATTAAAAATGTACAATTTTTGACGTGGTAATATACTGAATTCCTGCATTTTCATTCATTTTCTGTATTCTTCTCTGTTCAGCGATAGCACGTTCAACCACAGCTTGGGCAGGTGACGTCACTTTTAGTTTTGGAAATGTCACACTCGGAACGCTTCTAGTGCCTCTCATGGATGATTTCAATTTCCTCTTTAACTTCGAGTCATACTTGCTTCTTTCCCTCTTCCTTTTCAACGTACTTTTATTCAGTTGTTCATCGCATTATTTTACCATTGGCTCCGTTTCACTGAATAAGAATGTCTGGGTCAAATATATCTTGGTGTGTTTTATTCTGTATTTTAACCATGGTGATGTTGTCCCTACCAACGTCTGGTACAAAGTGACAATAAATTAACAATACCACCTCCTTTATTTAAAAAATATATATATGTTTATGAAATTAACTTCTAAATAATCCTGGTAAAAATAAATACATACTGCTTCTGTAGTTTATCAGTACTCTATTATGTACTACCAAAACCGCCACCGATTGGTGGTGGTGGTGGTGTTGGTGGTGATGGTGTTGGTGGAGGTGGTTGGTGGTGGTGGTGGTGGTGGTGGTGGTGATGGTGGTGGTGTTGGTGGTGATGGTGTTGGTGGAGGTGGTGGTGGTGGTGGTGGTATTGCTGCTGCTGCTGCTGCTGCTGCTGCTGCTGCTGAAAAAGATTGTCTTATTTTGTCATGTTTAGTCCGTATATAACGAGACAGGTCATGGTGTCAACACCTATTTAAAAGATGTATCAGTGTCATATTGTTAATTTATTGTCACTTTGTACCAGACGTTGGTAGGGACAACATCACCATGGTTAAAATACAGAATAAAACACCACAAGATATATTTGACCCAGACATTCTTATTCAGTTGAACGGAGCCAATGGTAAAATAATGCATGAACAACTGAATAAAAGTACGTTGAAAAGGAAGAGGGAAAGAAGCAAGTATGACTCGAAGTTAAAGAGGAAATTGAAATCATCCATGAGAGGCACTAGAAGCGTTCCGAGTGTGACATTTCCAAAACTAAAAGTGACGTCACCTGCCCAAGCTGTGGTTGAACGTGCTATCGCTGAACAGAGAAGAATACAAGAAAATGAATGAAAATGCAGGAATTCAGTATATTACCACGTCAAAAATTGTACATTTTTAATAAACATGTGAACCCGTCAAAGCTCCTTCTGGATAGTAAGGTGGATACAGAATGTGTTTCCCCAACCTGTTGTACATTCGTGATTAACAGGGATAATAAAATATATTCTATAAACATTTTTGTCTTTGGTTATTATTGTGTCTGTATATATAATATCAATATATTACAATAAAAAGTTATCACTAGGTAAATTCAGTATATATCAGGTTTAGCATTCTTAGTCAGTCCCTTAAATTTTGTTTACACAGTCAGGAATGTTTAACAGTAGCAGTTCAACAAGATACTATCATCTGTACACGTGCATCAAAGGAAGTGTAAAAACGTACGCTTATGATAAAATGGCCTAAGACACTTAAACTAACTGATAACGAGTTGGACAAGCTCTTTTTCTATATAATCATGAATATTATGTTTATCATGATTGAAACAAATACGTTTAAGCAGAGGGGTGACATGTTGGAGTATACTCATAACATATATTACACTGAACAACAACATGGAGGACATATTAGACACTCAACTAAGTCAACATTCCATCGGGAATTCAATCCACTCGCCACGAGCCTGTTTCTTTTGAATTTGTAGCGCAACGATCGCTGAAGCGAGTAAGCGTCTTGGGAAGCTAGCCACTGCTTGATATGGTGGAGATATGGTGGAGGCTAATGTCAAATTTACCTTTGTTTTTCACAATATAATACAGTTTATTTAGTCCCGAAAAAAATGCTGACCACTGTTCATTAAACTAGTGCTTAAACTAATTTCCGACTTGTAGATTATGTAAAATACTAGTAGTAGCACACGCTACGATTTATAACGGTGACCTTATTAGACCTATCCGACTGAGGGGGTGACGCGTGATCTATTTATAGCGCGATGGGACATTCCCGCGATTGTACAACACACAGCAATACGCTGGGACGTCACGTGATCAATTAGCCAATGAGAGCACCGTCCCTGAGATTAGCCAATCAGCAAATCTGTGAAGCCATTGTCAATGTCAATACAATAAGCAGGGTATGAGCACTCGTGACTCGGTTCGGCCGTAGCGTGTATTTACTACAGCGTGACCCGAATAGACCCAGCCATGCAGTCGGGGTGTTGCGTACTTTATTATAGAATAATTGGACACTGCACCACACCATGCACTGAAATAACACTTGTACTAATTATTCAAGAAGTCATTGACAAACAATATTAATACAATACGCAGGTGCAAGCACCTGTCATCCGATTTAAAAGGGTATCGTGTATTTACTATAGAGTGTTCTGACCTAGTCAGTATGGGTGACGCGCGCACTTTATTTATAGAACAATAGGATATTGCACCACAACGTGCACTGCTGTGACCCCGTTTCTAAAAATAGATGGCGGCAGGCGGCAGTGATGTTGAACCGGCAAAGTATTATCATCAGTTGTACTATACCTCTATGGATATAAATATGTTTTGGAGATATAAGACGACCCCTCAATTTGTTCAAAAATTGCGAAATCTCACGTGATCTCTTGTTGGGTAATTCTATACTTGTGATAAGCCAATGTCATGTCATAGAGTTTTACGTGCACATTCAGAACAAGCTGTTGTAGCGCACGCCTGTCGTGGGCACAAGAGCCGGCCTTGGCCAGCTCCTCCGTCCATGACAGGAAAGGTGGGGGAAGGGACCGCCTGCACTGGCAGGTGTAAGGGAGCACCAGCAGCCCGATCAACTCGGTAGCAGGCGGGTGGGGGTGGTGGTGGTGCTATGGAATTTGAATGGAGCAGTTAAATGCCAAAGAGAAAAGGGTGTGCAATTTTGATTGAGGGAATTTGGCGCAATTTTGAACGGTCGGTCGAAAGGTAAATGGCCGAGCTAATATAGGTTTTGATATTAGTGAATCGAGAGTAGCTCGTTAATTTTAGACCTTTACGATGCTGTGGTGTCTCCCTAGGTTGCCCATAGGGCCCTTATAAAGGGCCTGACCGCTTCTGGTCGAGGCATCACCAGCAGCAAGTATTGGGGGTTTAGGTGGGGGAGGCCGATATTCTTTTGTTCAGCTTCCCCCGGGTGCATTGCAATTGTGTACTCGGAACGGTATTCTTTTGTCCGGTTCCTTATTAGAGTACGTGCTGGACCATTAAATGGGGACGGGTGCATTGTTATCATTAGTCAATGCACCCTGTGTACTGATGCAGTGAGCGTGTAGTCTGTGTGTGAATCTTAGTTTTGTGTTACGGTTGTACCTATTGTCTTAAGTCCCTATTCTAGTGAGTTCAACGGTCATTTATGACCACCCATCCCCCTCCGCCCTTGTATAGCATTGAATACAATGACGGAGGGGGGAGTTAAACTAGCCTAGCTATCTAATTTGAAGGGTTAAACCCTTATAGTGTAGGTATTGGTTTAAAAGCCTAGTGCTTGGCATACTTAACTTTATTACCGAAAACGAAACTAACGGTGGCAAGTAGCAATTGTATACATATATGCACCGATCTAGGTACTTAGTTTGAAGAATTTTGATTCCCGCCCCCTAAATATAGGATTTTAGTAGGCTTATTTGGTTTGTCTTCAGGCTATCTGGATAGTTGGGTATCGGTTTTCCTGCATGTCTTTGCTTCTGGAACCCTAGTTGACTTACCTTAGTTAGCTAGGATGGAATGCGTCAGTAATAAAAAAAAACAAAAATAATAAAAAAAAAAAAACAAAAAAACATGGTGCGGGTGCAAAGACAAATTCGTGCACTTTATTTACAGTTAGGTGTAGTGGGGTTCTTGATCCGTGATTGGCTGGATTGGACCAATGAGAGTGCTGCAAAAAAATAGGCGATAATTAGTGGTGTCCTATCTTGGTTGATTATCTAACGATGTTGATTAGCTGGTTAATTAGCCAATTGGGTTACTGCGACTTCGATCCTGTCTTAGTGAGAAAGAAAGAAAGAAAGAAAAGAAAAACAACAACCCCGAAATAAAAAAAAATAAAAATAATAATAATAATAATAAAAAAAAAAAAAAAAAAAAAAAATAATAATAATAATGTGTCGTTAGCGGGTGGTGTATGCCAGTTGTCAATCACGAGCTTCAGAACATGAACATATTTACAGTAGAATAATATGGTTATCGTGGTTAGGTCTGGGTGGCATTGGCATATCTAGTGGTTATTAATCACTCGCTACCGTCCCGCCGTTAATCTCCAGGTTGAAAGTGCCTGGTCGAGTGTTTGATGTCGCTCTTCCATCCAAGGGATGTACATGCGGGTAGTTTTGAGTAATTGTTAATTTATATTGCTAAATTTATGCCAGCTAATTTGGTTGAGTACATGCTTTTACTTTTGTCGTTTCACCGTTCTCTCCCCGGGTTGGAATACGTGGTCTGTTCCAGTGCGTAGGGTGGATGTTCCACCAAGGGTGTCACAGATGTCACGATTCAAGCATTGTCATATCTAGCGGTTATTAAATCATTCGCTACCATCCCGCCGTTGACCCCCGGGTTGGAGTGCTTGTTTGGTCGAGTGCTTAAGGTCGCTCTTCCGTCCGAGAGATGTACAGGCGGGTGGTTTTGAGTAATTGTTAATTTATTGCTGAATTTGTGCCAGCTAATTTGGCTAGGTATATGCTTTTACTTTTGTCGTTTCACTGTTCTCTACCCGGGTTGGAATACGTGGTCTGTTCGAGTGCGTAGGGTGGATGTTCCATCCAGGGAGTCACGGGTGTCACGAGTTAAGCAGCGTATTAATTACTTATCTTAATTATAGATCGCCACCTTCCCTCCGTTGGCCCCCCGGATTGAAGTGCATGTCGGTCGAGTGCAGAAGGTCGCTCTTCCCTCCAGGAGACGTACAGGCGGGTGGTTGCGATCATTTTCTAATTTTAGTTTTTAACTTTATGACTGTCAGGAGCCCGATGGGTGTGCTACGGTTTCCCATCCTGCCTGCGATCAGTCGGGTTGGTGGTCCGCGTCGACCGAACGCTGGCAAGGCGGGCAGTACGTGGCACTTATAGTTTTGGTTTGGTGGACTGGACGAATTGATATACTGTTTTGAAGGTTTTATGTTTTAAATATTTATCAGGGTTAAGTAAAAAGTTAGGTGTAATTGGTTTATTGTGGTTGGCTTCGGTTATTGATTCTATCATTAGTTTTCTCTGGCTGTTGTGTAGCGTGCAATCCAGGAGATGGTGTTTCATGTCTTCCCGCGTGCCACACTCACAGTCAGGGTTTTTATTGGTGAAAGAGCAGCTGTTGAGCTGCGAAGATTTACCTATGCGCAATTTAGTAATTATTTTATCCACATAAGTGTTTAAGTGTTTAGGTCGGATAGAGTTGACTAGTGGTTTGATGTTATAGTGCCATGTATTGGTTGTTAGGTCCCAGTTGGCCTGCCATTGAGTCGGTCCCGCGCTGTACTAAAGGCTGTTTTGCCAAATGCCCCACTTCATCCAATGTAGTGTTTTTCTTGCTTTTGACATTAGTTCTGATATTCCTAAAGGTAGTGCTGTCATTTTGCTAGTGATTGAAAGTGCAGTTTTGGCTCCAGAGTCAGCTGTTTCATTGCCAATTATACCTACGTGAGCTGGGACCCATTCAAATACTACTATTAAATTAAGCTGGTTTAGTTCATGAAGTTTATTGTGGATGGCTGCGAGGATATCTGGCCTGGTAGATTTATTAGTTTGAAGTGATGGGATAGAGCTAAGACTATCTGAAAAAATAACGCTTTTCGAGTATTGTTTAGTTTTAATCCAGATTAGGGCTTCATAGATGGCTGTCAGTTCTGCTGTATAGACTGATAGGTTATCTGACAGCCTGGCGTATTTAACTAATTTAGAGTGTTTAGATAAAAAAAATTCAACTACTGCGAAGCCAACCCTACCGTTATCTGGATTTTTTTAACCATCCGTGTAGATGGATGTGCTCAGGGTAATTTTCGTTGGCTGCGGCTTCGAACAGGATTTTCTTAAATGGTGGAAATGGAGTTGAATCCGTAGCTTGTTTAATTAGATATGGTGTGTGGCACTCGACTGGCTGATTGATATGGTATAGTGCCACTGGCGTGTTATCTATACCTACTTCTATTTCTATTTTACTAGCTTTAGTGGCGAAAGAATCATTAAGATTTTGATTGGTTTTGAATACTAGTCCTGGTTTAGCTATGATAGGAGTGAGTTCCTGAACTGGGTGATCTAGTTTAAGAGAGTGGATTTTTAGATAATAATTAAGATGTTGAAGATTGCGACGATATATCAGTGGCATAATGTTAAACTCAACTTCTAAGCTCTGTCCGCTGGTATTTGATGGAACTTTAGCTATGATTCTAAGAGCTTGGTTTTGAATAACATCTAATTTATGTAACAGTTTGGGGGCGGCGCAACTATAGGCTTGGGCTCCATAATCGATTCTGGAGAGTATGCATGCTTTGTAAGCCATAAGCATTGCCTCTGTTTGCGCTCCCCAACTGGTACCCGAGATGGCTCTTAACAAGTTTAGAGTATTTTTTGAGTTCCTGACTATGTCATTGATATGGTCACTAAAGGTTAGTTTTGAGTCAAAAGTTACACTTAGAAATTTAAATTTTTTGACTCTTGGAATTATTTTATCACCTGATTTAAGTTGGTGATTATCTGATTTATTGATTTTATTAAAAAGCATATAGACAGTTTTAGTTTCTGATAGTTTAATGCCCCAGTCCAGGGCCCATTTGTTAAGTCTATTCATATCAGCTTGCATTAGGTGAAATAAATTAGTGGTTGTGTTGCCTGCCATAAGCCAATGAAAACCGAGATCGGTACGAGCCCGTCAAAAGTGTCCCACTTTCAAAATACTGGCTTTGTTTTTGACCTGGATAAGCCAGCGTAGTGAAACCAATGCGGAGTGCGGCGTCATATATGCACCAAACGTAATTGGATTTTCTGTTCTATATCATTAAATAATAAAAATATTCCGGATAATGCCGCTTTAAAAGCGATGGTTGCCCAACTAACTACCTTTGTAAAATTCTTAGTCGCCCATAGCCAATAAATGTCCCCACGGGCAACCGGGCGACTACTAATTTTCAACCCTGCACATGATGTTTTCACCAACAGGTGTAAGAAGTTTGTTTTTTTTACACCGATTTAAAAACGTCGACGTGACTGTCGAGTCTGCGTTAATCGGTACATCTATGTGTGCCAAGCATTTTCCTTTCATTTCTTCTTTTTTCTTCTTCTTCTTCTTTTTTCTTTCATGCTTTTATACAATTACGGTTCAACACACTGCTTTCAGCACACACATTACGAACCCTACGAACCCCCCTGGCTACGGGCTTGGATATAGTGTGTAATGCTTGGAGCACACCTACCGATTATCGCCAACTCAACAGTAGTCTTTAAAATGTGCACCTGCACACACACTAGCCGACGCGACAGTCTAACAGGGCCAAACCTGTTGCATCCTTCCCCTGTCGCGTCTTTGCCCTGCACATCTACCGATTAACGCCAACGCGACTGGTAGGTGTGTGTGTGCCAAGCATTAAAGGGACATACCCTAGTTTTTAAACACTAAGGCATATTTATTTTACTATTATAGCCGTTTTTCATAACTAAAATCATACTTTACGTGGATTTTATGGTTTAGATTATCAATTTCCGTACATTCGATGTGTTTATGATCATCCTGGTGTTTTTAATATCACAAAATGCATTTCTCATATTTTTTAAAACGCACGTACGTCTGAGAAGTAACAGTTATGGAGTCGAGTTTTAGTCTAATTTTAGAGGGTATTTCACCAATTCAAATCACAGACTCGTGTTTCACTCAATTGTAACTTTATCCAAATGTGTTACAGGTTTGTAGATTAATTAAATTTAGTGTTAATGTTCACGGGTTGAAACTAGGGTCTGTCCCTTTAATTATAAAATTTAAAAAATATATTGACACCACAAATTTCAGAGATTTAATTAAGCTGGTTTTAAAGGTTAGTCGTGGAACTAAAACAAATTATAGGTTGATGCTTTGATGATAACACTATTATGATATTGTATGGTCATAGAGTGCTTTGAACCACATGGATGATGCGGCCTCATTATTTTTATTGGTGGTATTACTATGCCCTTTCTTTACTAGTGGTGTTGATGAATGAGGTTAGTTCCAGTAATTAGTAATTAAGCATCAGAAAATTATAACTATTCGAAAACGCATGAAGTGATTACAATTAACACAATCATACATTTACAATAATATTGATCTGTGTCACGTGTCATCTATGGATTAATTTCAGCAATAAAACGAGGTAATTATAAAGTCAATGTTCTGCAGTATCCCCCCCCCGTATCCCCCCCCCCCCCCTTCTCGCTCAAGCAATGTTTTTCAATGCATTATCCAGGCGACCAACAGAGAAACCAAGCAAACAAATAAACAAACAAAAAAGACAACCAAACAAAAAAGACAACCAAACAAAAGAACAAACAAACAAAAAAACAAAAAAACCCCAACAAAAAACAACAACAAAACCCCAGTCTGTCGAGAGTTATGTTCCGACAAAGCCTTGCATGATATACGTGTACGAGACGGGGCAGTGGAGCAACTGCGCCCCCTCATTTTGGGCAAAAAAGATGGAGACATGTCGGGCAAAATGAGCCTACCTAAAACCTTTTTACCATGTATTTCCATTATTCTACCCACAATTTTAATTGCAATCCATGTAAAAATGCATAGTGACACGTTTGCAGCCCTATATAGCTTGTCACGGTACATGCTCTTAAATTTGTTCGCCTGTGGCGATTTTAATAGTGTTAGAGGGCCGTGTGCAGTTTAATTGCACTTAGCTAGCTGGGCAACTTGTTACGTAATACTTCGCGCGATCGGGCATTCCAATATGCACTTAGTCCAGCTGTGGAGGCCATGTGGCGAGTAGTTACGTAATATCTCCGGTAGTGCTGTTTATGGCCAGGAGATTGCTCGCGGTTGGCGACAGCCAGACTGACGATCAGAGAGAAATATACCGACTCTAGTAGAGGTAGACTATGAGATGATACGTGAGGTACCGCCTTGTACCCCCAGGCAAAATCCTGATTTATAATAAATAGCTAGTGTTTTAGAGATATCGAAGAGAACGAAAAGGAAGCTTCGCGGGAACGTTAGTCCGTTTGGACTTGGGTAAATATCATTTCTGCTCTGTGTATAACCTTGATGTGATTGATGTGACTTTAAATATTTGATACTGTATTATACCAATATTCTTTAGACAGTGTCTTCGGTCATCTGACGAAGTAAATCGTAGACTTTTTGTTCTAACATTATATGAGTATTTGGTAATATAAAGCTTAGCCAGTCATCCTAGACGACCTAGGTACACTGTAGGTTATTGTCTTTATTGTGATAGGTACCAATATTAATTCTGTGTCACAAGGTTACTGAATGAGTAGTTAGGGTTAATTAAAAATTAACCCGTTAGGAATAGAGCTGAAATTTCTTTATTAATTAAGTTCCCCTGGAAGCGTTCCTAAATTATCACACGTTACTGAACGAGTAGTAAGGGTTAATTAAAAATTAACCAGTTAGGAATGGTGTTGTAATTCCTTTATTAATTAACTTCTCCGGGAAGCGTTTCTCAATTATCACACGTGTGGGTGTGGTGTAACGGTGAAGTGAATCGCATATTGTGTAACTAGACACCTAGAGATTAACTAATTAAGTGATCAGTTCTGGGTTGTTATTATTGCTGTTACTAATTAACTACTACGGCTGTACATTTGTCAGCGTAGATTAATACAGATTCCAAAGTGTATTGTGTTTTTGTTGTGTTTTCTAGAGAACTAACGTGCTATAATAATATATACTTTATATAAGATCGTATCTCTGATCATACCTAGAGACGAGCCATACTAGGGTTTAACAGCCTGTTACAGAGAGATCTAATAGATATACAGTTAGGAGAGATATTTTGATAATCGTGTTTTATTCAGTTACGGGAATTATAGAATCCCCGTGACATAGCTATTCAAATGGCTCTGTCTTAGGACCTCTTTTATTCTTAATATATATTAATGATATTGTCCATGAGATAAAAGAAGAAAGAAATGTTTTATTTAACGACGCACTCAACACATTTTTATTTACGGTTATATGGCGTCAGACATATGGTTAAGGACCACACAGATTTTGAGAGGAAACCCGCTGTCGCCACTACTTGGGCTACTCTTCCGATTAGCAGCAAGGGATCTTTTATTTGCGCTTCCCACAGGCAGGATAGCACAAACCATGGCCTTTGTTGAACCAGTTATGGATCACTGGTCGGTGCAAGTGGTTTACACCTACCCATTGAGCCTTACGGAGCACTCATTCAGGGTTTGGAGTCGGTATCTGGATTAAAAATCCCATGCCTCGACTGGGATCCGAACCCAGTACCTACTAGCCTGTAGACCGATGGCCTGCCACGACACCACCGAGGCCGGTCTGTCCATGGGATAAATTCTAATATATGATTATTTGCCAATGATACCTCACTATACATTACTGTAGAAAATGCTGAAGAATGTAGTAAGATTGTGAACTCCGATCTGAAACGTATAAATGACTGGGCAAAACATTGGCTCTTCAAATTCAGTTTCCTAAAACCTGAAACTGACATTTACTAGAAAAAAAATATCCCATTTATAAAACCTAAATTGTACCTAGACAATTAATGTTACCGTGAACGTAACTGACCATCACAAACATTTAGGACTAACGGGGTTGGGGTTTTTTTTGGGGGGGGGGGGGGGGGGGTAAAGTTGCGACTGGTATCTTCATATCCAAAACATTGTACATAGACAAAAACAAGCAAAATTACCAATGTTCGCCGTTGTTAAAATATTGGCTCTCTAGAAAGTCGGTAGAAAAAATATATTGTTCATTTATTCTTCCAGCCTTTGATTACGCTGAAATAATTTGGGATAGAGCAGTAAGAAAATATCCAGCTTGATACTCTACGCACCATCGTGGGACATCTCACCAGTATCTGTACAACGAAACGGGATTTCTGAGAAGACACAAACTATGTACGATGTACAGACTATGTAGTGGACTCTCCCCTAAACATTTGTCCATCCAACTACCTCGAAATGTCAGTCAAATAAACAGATATTCTTTGCGGAATACAGACAATTTCAATCGTATCGATATTGTTCAAAAATATATTCTGAATCTTTCTTCCCATATAGTATTAATTTATAGAACAATGTATTAATGAATATTAAAAATTCCACTTCTGTAACAATCTAATTAAAATTAGCTCCACTGGTTAATTACTATTACACCAGTAGAGCTAATTTTAATCAGATTGCATCTATAAGTTCTTTCATGAAAAAAAATTAAAGAAAAAGACTTGGCAGTCCCTGCACATTTTTATTAGGGCGAAAGAAAGCCAAAAATACTGAACTACAGATTTCGATTAGGCCACAAATGTACACGATTCTTTGGAGAAAATCCATATAGTATCTGTAGTCATTACGTTGGAGATTCGGAACATTTCTTGATAGTTTGCCCCCTATACAATAGAGAGCCCCTAACCTACTTATCTAGGTTAAATCATATAAATTTAAATATCAACACATTAATATATGGCGATCCCAACATAACACTATAACAAAATGGTCTAATTTTTAAAGGAATCCAACATTTCATTGCTGAAATCAAACGTTTTGACTGATAATACAGTTCACCTTCTCTGGTTCTAATTGATATACAAATATTTATATTTTTACAGGTTAAAAATACAATAGTTTTACTTTTCCAACACTAAATGCACATGTATCTTGTATTTTTCTCAACATGCCATAGCCTAGGCTATGCCCGTTGACCTATTCCATCTGTTAATATATAAACAGAAATAAATATTGTTTAAATAAAAAATAAAAAATGTTATCTAGATTCAATAATTTACGTTTGATTCGGGCAAAAATCAGTCTGCCCCCCTCCCCAAACATAAGAGCCGTACGCCTATGACGGCTTAAAGGAATGCTCGCGCAAAACTTTTGAACTGGTATACATATTCAACGATAATGCACATTATTGCTTAATATCAACAAGTATATTATTATATTTTATTAATAAAACGGTTAAATGTTAGGGCTATTATATATAACGGGCGCAGCCATTTTGTTCCATCGCACTGAATACACCCTTTGGCGAGCCGGTGATTATGTGATACTGCACGCGTCACGTCAGGAATTAGTCTTAGAACTGAAGAAACAAACGTACCTGATTTTTGAGTGATGATGAAACAGGCATGCATCGTAATGTTCTGTAAATTTAAAGCAGGTACATAATACATGCTATAATTGTTACATTTTGCATATTTTGATAATAATTACAAATTTATAAACATGGGTACGCTTTAACAAAGTAAGGGTATGTTTTGGCTTGGATAATATTTTGACACAAATGGGTACGTTTTGATTGGGTACGTTTTGTTTGGGTCCGTTTCGTTTTGGGTACGCTTTGACTTTTATTCCACGTGACACACAGCGATTGCCTCCGATAATGACCGAACATCTTCGGATCAAATCGTTCTTTTTCCTTCACCAGCCATCTTGCAGCAAGGTGTGTAAAATAACTTTATGTAGATTATCCGTTTAATGTTCGTCACAATTTATAATTAGTCAAAATAACCTCATAACTTTGCGGGTAGAGTTGTTTACGTTTTTAATTTGGTGGGAGTTCGCTGACATTTTTTCCCTTTAAATTTGTGTAACTAATTTGTTGCCCACGTGTGTTAATTTATATTTTTGCCTGACCGGTTTCCGTGATGGTATAAAATCGGTAATATCTAAAATGCGAACATTTAGTGGGCAGTTTCTAGCAAAGTTGTTTCGAGATTCAGAATAAAATACGGCAAACTCTGTTCAATCATCATGGCAAAAACGTTGAATATTGAAGCAAAAGATGATCAAATATAATTGACTAAGGACTAAGTAGAACCATGGTTAGAAAGCATGGTAATGGTTTAAAAGTTATCTATTCCATTGGGAACAGCCGGTAGTATTGTATAACCAGTTTTCTGATATCAAGACTGTCCCTCAAGGTTCTGTCCTCGGTCCTATTTTGTTTTTGATATATACTCTTCAAAAAAAGAAATGCAAAATGGTACAAATGGGTTATAACTCCGATTTTATGTTTCCTACCGGTTCATGCTTTGTGAATATAAGGTCATTGCATGTCCCAAACACATTCCCACGGTTACATTCGATAAAACGCAGCTTCTGTACAATAAAGTTCCAAAATGTGAATATTCGCAAAAACGCAGCCACGTGCAAACCATGTCACCACTGCACGTGTGTTGTCTGCACGTGCAACATGAACACCGACAGTATAAAAGTGCAGGGTGTTCGCTTGCCTGGCCTCTGTATCTGGCCGACATGCCACGTCTTGGTGAACCGCAGAGAAACAATGCCATCGGCCGACTAGACGAATCCAGAACGGCCGTTGCCAGGGCATTCCATGTGTCCCCAAGCACCATCTCCAGACTGTGGGACCGTTACCAGCAACATGGATCAACACGTGACCTCCCTAGATCCGGTCGACCACGGGTCACTACCCCCGGGCAGGACTGCTACATCCGGGTACGCCACCTTTGGGAACGATTGACTACTGCCACCTCCACAGCCGCAGCAATGCCAGGTTTGCGCAGGATATCCGACCAGACCGTACGACCAGACCGTACCGAACCGCCTACGTGAGGTAGGAATTCGTGCCAGACGTCCAGTTCGAGGTGTCATCTTAACACCACAACACCGTCGACTCCGACTTCAGTGGTGCCAGATTCATCGACAATGGCCTCAACTGCGATGGAGACAGGTGTGGTTCAGTGACGAGTCCCGATTTCTGCTCCGACGTCATGATGGAAGATGTCGCGTGTATAGACGTCGTGGTGAACGTTATGCGGCAAACTGCGTGCAGGAAGTGGACAGATTCGGCGGGGGTAGTGTCATGGTGTGGGCAGCCATCTCACACACTGGCAGAACTGACCTGGTCCACGTGCAGGGCAACCTGAATGCACAGGGCTACATTGACCAGATCCTCCGGCCACACATCGTTCCAGTTATGGCCAACGCCAACGCAGTGTTCCAACATGACAACGCCAGGCCTCACACAGCACGTCTCACAACGGCTTTCCTACAGAACAACAACATTAATGTCCTTCCTTGGCCATCGATATCACCGGATTTGAACCCAATTGAGCATCTATGGGACGAGTTGGACCGACAGCGACAACCACAGCCCCAGACCCTGCCCGAGCTGGCAGCAGCCTTGCAGGCCGAGTGGGCCACCATCCCCCGGGACGTCATCCGTACTCTGGTTGCTTCAATGGGCAGGCGGTGCCAGGCAGTTGTCAACACACGCAGAGGCCACACCCGGTATTGACTCCAGATGACCTTGACCTTGGTGGTGTGTCCTATCACTTACTCACAATGGACTAGAGTGAATTGTGAACAATCCTGCAACATTTGGTAATTATCGGACTCACCATTCAATAATTAAATCAATTCTCCAAATGTTACGACAATGTGGTTTTGCATTTCTTCTTTTGAAGAGTATATATAAATGAATCCATGACCTGTTCGCCCCTAGCCCGAGTACTCTGACTGTAAGAGAGCTAGCTGGACATTTGGACATAAATACGCTCTCATTACAGTCAGAGACCAAGCTATGTATTTTTTTGGCAATTCCCGACAACCAAAAAGTTGGCAAAGATTTCCGCTCTAATATTACAACAATCCTATGTTTGAAGTTAAATACTTTTACATCGATCATTTTCGAGTTAACTGATTAAAAAAAAATCCACATATTAATCACTAATACACACACTACAGAAAGAAACCCAACAGCACCCACAATCAGCTAAGCTTCGGCAAACTCCGGACAGCAGAATTCTAAGTTCGCCGACCTATATCGTGACGTTGCATCACATGATCGCCCACTCAACCATTCCGTCTACTAGGCGGAATCGCCCAGTGGTCGATCACGTGATCTACATCACGAAATAGGTCACCGAGCTTTGTAATTCTTGCGACGGAGTGTCACGAAGTGTAGTTGAATGTGGGTGGTGTCGGATTTCTTTCTGTACTGTGTGTATTAGTGATTAATATGTGGATTTTTTTTAATCAGTTAACTCGAAAATGATCGATGTAAAGGTATTTTGACGTCAAACATAGGATTGTTGTGGTATTAGAGCGGAAATCTTTGCCAACTTTTTGGTTGTCGGGAATTGCCAAAAAAATACATAGCTTGGTCTCTGACTGTAATGAGAGCGTATTTATGTCCAAATGTCTGTCTAGCTCTCTTACAGTCATAGTACTCGGGCGAGTTCGCCCCATGTACCAGTTCGCCCCCAACTTCCAATTATTTATTACTTTTAAACAATTACTGAATTGCTCTTTGAATACACCCGAAAAAGACTTTACCATTCAGGTATGAAGAACCTGCGACATGGCACACCTGACTGAGAATTAAGCATTGTTGACGGTCATAATAAATCTGTTTATTCCGGATTCTTACGAAAGTAAAACTCCACGTGATCTGAAAATGTAAATCATATTTGCATCGGAAAGAGTTCCGAATTTTTCCACCTTATTAATATTTGTTATATTCATCAACCCTAACCCTAATGTTGTATATTTTTTTATAATGGGGTGGGTGGGGGAATAAAGTACTCTTGCCAATCAGGCAGTATCTTGATGATATTGGAGAATTCTAGACAATCTTTATTATAATTTGCAGCCACACAAATTTTCCAAATTAAAGGGTTTTTTTTTTAAGAATTTGATTGTGACTCTGTCACTTTGCGAGTAATTTGGCCGACAAATTTCTTGATATTTTTATGGCAAGGGTATTGGACAACCACCCATTTCAAGACATGATTTTATACATCTGTATGGTTGTGTTCATATTTGGTATTATAAAGAGTAAGATGTTTATACCAATCTTAGTAGCAGTTATCTTGAAATAATGCCTTGTAGCAGATGACTTTGAATGGTTTTGCACATCAGTCACAAATGGTACAACCACCAACTCTGTGCACTATCTTTATGTTGGGAATAGGATTTATTTCACTCTAGTTATCATATAGCTTTGGAATTTTTGATTAGCTTATGTGCCTGTCACAGGGATTCTATAATACCCGTAACTGAATGAAACACGATTGTCCAAATATCTCTCCTAACTGTATATCTATTAGATCTCTCTGTAACGGGCGGTTATAGTTATACCCTAATGTGGCTCGTCTAAGTATGATCAGAGATAAGATCTTATATAAAGTATATATTATTATAGCACGTTTAGTTCACTAGAAAACACAACAAAAACACAATACACTTTGGAATCTGTATTAACCTACGCTGACAAATGTACTGCCGCAGTAGTTAATTAACAACAACAAATAATAACAACCCAGAACTGATCACTTAATTAGTTAATCTCTAGGTGTCTAGTTTACACAATATGCTAATCACTTCACTGTGACACAACACCCACACGTGTGATAATTGAGAAACGCTTCCAGGAGAACTTACTTTTAATTAACCCTTACTACTCGTTCAATAACGTGTGATAATTGAGAAACGCTTCCAGGGGAACTTAATTAATAAAGGAATTACAACTCTATTCCTAACTGGTTAATTCTTAATTAACCCTTACTACTCATTCAGTAACCTTGTAATACAGACTTAATACTGGTACCTATCACAATAAAGACAATAACCTACAGTTTATTTAGGTCCTCTAGGATGACTGGTTAAGCTTTTTATAATTATTTAGGACAGTGAGCCTACAGATTACTGCATCAGATGACCGGCAGCACCATCTAAATAATATTGGTATAATACAGTATTAAAATATTTAAAGTTACATCAATCACATCAAGGTTATACACAGAGCAGAAATAAAATTATTTACCAGTCCGGACGGACAGCGATCCCTGGAAGCCTTCCTATGTTTCTCCCCGATATCTCTAAAACCCTAGCTATTTATTCAAAACTCTCAGAGACAGCGAATATCGCCTGGGGGCACAAGGCGGTACCTCACATATCATCTGAATTTCCACAGCGACCAAGACGGCATATCTTTCTCTTGGATCGCCAGACTCAATGACGCCAAGTCGCCAAATCACGGTTGTAAAAACCGCACTCGCGGAGGTATTACGTAACTACTGGCCACATGGCTCCGCATCTGGGCTGGGTGTGTATTAGAAGTACAGCTTGACGACCGTCGCGCAAAGGTATCACGTAACAAGTTGCCCACCTGGGCTAAGTGCATTTGGAACTGCACACAGCCTTCTAAAACAATTAATATCGCCACAGGCGAAAAGAAATTAAGAGCATGTACCGTCACAGTGCCTTATTACAATGTCTTGGCATTTCTGGACATCATCTTTTGCAAAATCATTTAAATTACATGTAGAGATACCTTCTTTACCTGACATCACTGCATATGAAGCCAGTCTTTTGGTTGTTCAGCAAAAGCAAGGAATCTTCTAGAAATAGGAATAGTACTCCTGCCTTAAATTATCCTTTCCTCCTTGTCACTTTTATACATTGTATATATAAGTGTATGCTTTCCAGACGATTCGTCCACTGGACAATTCGTCCACTCGATGACTGACTGCATTTTTTTCAAATACAATAAGTTATTTCTTTGACATTGTAATAATTTCTTAACATTATTTTGTGGTATACTATAACCCAAAAAGTAAAATATTAACTGTTTGTATTCATTATCATGCGGATGATTTGTCCACTCGCTCGTACATTATCTCACATGTCACGATGTGGTAAATAGGTAATGCAAGCCTCCCCCCAATGTCATGTTCTCCTTCAATGGCGTAAATATCCACTGTACCCTCCCTCGTCACATGTTATCCCCATATGCCTAATAACCTCGAAATAAAATAAAAACTCGTCTTCAATTCCAATTTAATTAAATGTACATTAAAAAAACAATTCAACAAAACAACAAATGTCATTCAAAAGTTAACATATTTGACATTAGTAGAAATGAACAAGCGAATGTTTTTGGTCAATTAAATCAGTGTAGAATTGATGAATGGTATTTCGTCGTCGTTAACTGCACAAATCACTGTAGGAGATTATCCATTCAAATATCACTGGAAGAGAAACGTCCAACAGTCAGCCGACTAATGAATAATCTAGCAACAGCACGAATCAATTCTTTGGCAGTAATTTCGTCATTGGTGTAGCGTCTCCAAATGGCAAAGACTCCTCCCTGCCGGGTCCTATGCTTCAGCCGTTGCATCCATCCAACTCTTCCATCGCTCGCTCATTCCATCGTCATATTCACCAGCTTGGCTTCTCGGAGAAGCAGAGGCACCAGCAGGTAAAATTGTATCCCGTCTAGTGTTGCTCTGGTGTTAATTCGCCGATGCCAACCTTCGGTGGTGGTGTTTGTTCTAATCTGAAAGGGAATAACAAAAAATAAATAAATAAGAAAGAATGTAAATACAGCATAAAACAGAATAAAAAAATTATAAGCAAAAAAACAGTTAACAGGCTTTACAAGTTTTAGGTGGTGTGGTCATGTTTTCTATACAATATACTAAAACGTACGTTTACCAACATTTTCATGTCGATGAGAAATTTTTATGCTGTTACTGTCATTTCAAAATTCAATACATACTGGCATTCCAAATATGGACCAGTTGTCCACCTTCCACATGGTGCTTCGAAGCCATGTTCTTCGAACATACGCCATGGCGTTCAACACTTTTGGTGGTATGTTGTTTATACTGCATAGTCTTTCGAACTGACTTTCTATGTCATCCGCTGGCAGGTATGGGAGGCACAGGATCTGTTTAAGAAATTTGTGTACGCTGCCCCTTTCGTTGTAAGATTTCTCAAGCCCTTCATGTCGATTAAATTTTTATAGTCTCTTCCAATAAAGGTCACAAATCACCCGTTTACTAACATCTTTATTTTAATTTCAAAAATAAACACCACATGTATATTTTTATGACGATAATAACGAAATAAATATCAACTCACTGGAATCGCAAACTCGATGCTGCCACCTAAAGCACCCATCACACGGCAATCCTTCCTGGCGGGGCCGAACACACTTTTTGCACGAAATACAGATATTGCTCATTGTATAGGGAAAAGAAACCAAAATGGGAATGGGGAATGGGAACTCTTTTTTTTTATGTGCCCATATCCACAAAGGTTCAGGCACACCCACCTCGGACTTGGCCTATGACTTCGCCAGTGACTAATTCCGGAGCAGGGAGGGGTGGGGGGGGGGGGATTGAGTTTGAAGTGGGCAGAATTTGGAAAAAAGCCATTTAGTGAAGTCCAGCGCGAGCGCGACCAAAGACTAGTAGAAACCAAGTGAGGCCAAGCTGTCATTGGCTGAAGTTCGTTTCCTTGGTTAAACCTGTCAAAAAACCTAAGTCTACAGAGAATAACTGCATCCAAAACATGTCTGGACTCTAAAGTTAAAACTGCTCGGCCGAAAAGGTATTACGGTGATTTTGAGCAATTGATCGGGCGCCAAAGTAAAATGCGTCGGACTATTTATAAAAATATAAACATAAGAATTTTGAACTCAGGTCGCAAAATATTTAAAGTCCAACTAGCCCAAAAAGGAGGTTGATACCTGTCCTAGCAAAGGTTGGCGTCTATGGTGATCCGATGAAGTCGGTGGTGTCTAGCTGTGGGCTGTACTGCCGGTAAGCGGAGGCCGCTAAACTCCTGTGACGGTTTTCAGGACGCGATGTAGTGTCGGGTTGTCCATCTCAGAGAGTAGCAGCCCTTGGTGGTATCTTCCGGTCCGGCAGATGGTAACGCAAACTGCGTTTTGTCCCTCCTGCATCTTGACTCGATGGACGGCGAAGTCCCCTTCATCACGGCTGGCTGGCAACAGGTGGTATGCCTGATGTTTGGGCGTGCTGATGAGCTGTCGTACGTCCTCAAGGTTGGTCTTAACCAGTTGGTGGAAACGCTGTTGGAGTCGGCCGGCCTGCGGTGACCACTGCTCCACTAGTTGTAAATCTGGTTTCGGCGGTTGAGAAGGGCGACATGGCTTGACTCTCGGAGGAGTGGTCGCCTTTCTCTTGACAATAGCCGTCTTCCGGGCCTGCGTCTCTACGGGTGTCACCTGTATAATCGGCGACACAGCCGGAAACGCTGAAGTAGGGGCCTGTGCAGGTGGTCTGTTGTACGGTGAGTCACAGATGGCTGTGTAAAACATGTTCAACTCGTACTGTTCCGTTGAAGAAGCCGCAACAGTTGAGGCCCAAGCCACTTCCGTCTTCATCTTCTTGCTCGGGTGAGCGGCGTTGGGCGGTCTAATAGGAGCCGCTGCCGGTGGTTTAGCCACCGGGTTTGGCTCCCCCTGCGCCGCAGCTGACACATATCTCTTCCTCCACCTTCCCTTCGTAATCCTGTCTCCGTACACCAAGGTCACGGTTGCCCGTGACCCGGTGTACGAGACGCGATATTCAATTGGCGTCCCATAAGTCGCAATTAATCCCCCCAGGTGGGGGTGGTGTAATTGCACAGCGCACTCTTACCACGACCGGTTGGTTTGGCTGAATAATGAAACATACAAGAATCGAATGGAAACCAAAATGAACAACATCAGACAAGAATTGGAGTTTTATGTTGTCTTCTACTCGCGGTATGGAGTGGAGAAAACAAGGCATGTTGTTTTAGACGCGACTTGATTCAACTTGGTGAAACATTTGTCATAATTACTTTGTACACTTAATTGGTAAAGCAAACAGAAACCAGACAAGTTGAAAGGGAAGGGCTAAAGATTATCTTTATTGGCATGTTGTACTAAAAACATCCTACGACATGTAACATACAGGTAGTTAGCAGTGCAGCTTTGAAATAAGGCGTGTTGTTTTAGATGCTACTGGATCCAACTTGGTGAAACAAGCTTAAGCAGTAATGAGCCTGCATTGCTAATTACTTCACAAATCACAATAGAGGACACCTGTACACTTAATTGGTAAAGCAAACAGAAGAAAAATACGGGGTAAAATATATCTAATAATACGAAATGTACTGGGGAAATAAAAACCCAGTGGACGAATCGTCCGGAACTGATTTTTTGTAGTGGATGAATCGTCTCGAGTTCCTCAGTGGATGAATTGTCCAGTGGACGAATCAACTGCATCCCAAGTGTATGTTACATGAAAAGCTAATTTTAAAAATATTATTTACTAAAATCTGGATTATAATTGAGCTACACATACATATATCTACATTAAATTAATTGAAACATTGTTTTAAACATTGTCTTAACCTGTAATGTGATTTTTTTTTTTTACTTTGGCTTTGATTATAAAATAGCACACAGTTGTCACGGTAATTCTGTTACCAAAATGTAATTCTGTAACCACTTTGATTACACTGAAAATGTAAGATATTATTTATGATATATATAATATATTGAAACGGACTATGCCCGTACTTTGATAAAATACAAAACGCAGTTGAATTGTAAATGTTTTATTTACAAATTAACACAGCAGAAATAGTTACTTCGCTAATTTATAATATGCTGCAATTATTGTCAGGTTTCAGAATGAATTTATATAATTATAATATTCTGGAAGTGAAGAAATAATTATTAAGAAACTAGAAAGTATTCTTAATTGGCTGTTCTACAAATAATAATTATGAAATAGCGAATATTTGCAACCTATTTCCGGGTTCATTATGGTGGACTGGGTATGATGAAGATACACAGAGAATGACGTCATGTACCAGCGGACACGTAGTCAGTCGGTCACGTGGTACACTTCCACACGTATAAAAGAGGCGGAGCACAGAGCTCTTGCGGGCTTGTGGATTCCCCAATTCCGAAGACACACAGGACGGAACTTAGAACCAGCAGGAATGGAATGGTCGCCAGTACACGAGGAATTGTGGGATGCAGATATGCATAGGAAATAAACAATTCATCACTTGTATGAAAAGGACGCAAAAGATATATTTTCCAGTTTTAACGCCAGACTCGTGTTTCACTCCGTTGTAACTTTATCCAAGTGTGTGAATTTTTACGACTTGAAACTAGGGTCTGCGCCTTTAATCTAGTTATTCCATACAACTTTTTATACACCCATCTATGGGTCATATTACTGTATGGCGTTGTCTATCTGTCCGTATGTCCGTCTGTTAACTTTTTCTTGTCCTGACCATACCTTGCATACAGATGCATACATGACCATCAAACCTCACATGTAAGAAAAACTTGGGATGGCGCGTGTCACATACCATTACTAGGTCACTGTGACCTACTTTTCATGGTCTACTGCACATAACAGTAAATCCCTGTCCGGACCATATCTTGCATACTGATGAATACAGGACCATCAAACCTCACATTTATGAACAACTTGGGATGATGGTTGGTCCAAAATAAACTGTTCATCCATCCCATTGCAAAAAATTCACATAGTTAGAATTGAATCATACCTGTAACATATCCATTATGGTTTTCCATCATGTACCTCACCGGTACTCTTGTTCAAATTATTGTTAATAAAAAATTTCACATTATTTAAATAATAAACATTACTGAAATATATTTCTTTTAGACTTCTATAATAAGTGTACATGATCCCCATATATTATGTACTCCAGAATGCATCTAAAGGCAAAACAATTTCAAAAAATAATTATGGGGATAATTAATACCCCCCTGAGTTGGTTCTTAATTCACGTTAAATTGTTTTGCCAACCCTCTGAACTTGTATCCCATGGAAAACATTGCCAGGATATCCCATAACCAACATGCTATCATGACATAATATTAATAAAAATTGTATGTTTTCTAGTCTAGGTATAGTTTTATATTTATAATTATTTTTACAAATGACCATTTAAATTGACATTTCTTGCAGATTTAATTAAAATAATTTATTGAAATGTGTGTGTGTGATAGCTCTGTACTTGTGAAAAATATCATGAATAAATCAAACTGAACCAAAATCGGGGACAAAATGAATTGTCCCTTCCCTATGGGGGGGGGGGGGGGGGGGGGGGATACTCTTTGGACTACTTCTAACCACCCTGGTTATTATTGTTTCTTGGTAATATGTTTTCAATCATACTTGGGGTTGAGGGCATAATCCCCTAGAAAATTGTGAAAGTAGATGTCCTGGCATCCAATTTTCTGCTTTTCTACAAGCTTATTTCATGAAGTTAAATGAGGATAAATGTCTATTATACTTTTTGAGCACTATTGGAATGCTATATTTTCTGGCAACAAAACAAAACAAGATGTAATATTATATTTGGAAGCTTTCAAATATGGTTTATGTTTACATACTGACATACAATTTGTTGCTCAGTCTCTGATGATGTGAATAGTAACCCTGCTGCTGGGGTCAGGACTATTTTTAGACTAGGCTACAGAAATAAACTCTGCACAGTAAATGGTACAGGCTCTGGTAACCCAGCTGGTCAGTACTACTGTTAGGTCAGGTCAGGTCATAGGTCTACGTGCACATTCAGAGCAAGCTAATGTAGCGCACGCCTGTCCTACACATGTACTTAATATGTACATTAAGAATTTATTATGTTATCTATTATTGTGACAGCGTATATATGTACCTATTATCTCACGAAGCACTGCAAGTACTACCAGTGCTCATACAATCCTGTGCACATGCACAACTCGTGCTAGCCCAGGGAACCTTACCCAGTAAGTGGGGTAGTGCTGTAAGACCATTAGTGCTCACGCACTGTACAATCCTGTGTTCACGCATAATGCTACCCCATCTGTTGGGCCTTAGATTCTACTTTTATCATACTTTGTTTTATGTATATATTATTGTTACCATATTTCACATGACATAGATGTTTACCCTCTACTAGTCTGTGTTGTTGAATGTATTTGGCTACATATTCCTCCGATGCCTGTGGATGTGTGAGTTAGGAATTTTGTTATAATGGAACCATAGGCATATGGTACACTGGAGTTTGTACCATGGGCATCAGTCCTCCTTTTCGCCAAATTTATTCTTAATAAATCATATGATTGATTCACCTTGTTATGTTGTATGTGAACTTGAAACTGATTGATCGTTTTCTGAATAAGTTCTCCCCCAAAATTTTTGAACTAATGTTTTTCATAAGCTGCTATTGATAATTGAGTAATACTTGACGAGAAGTGAAAATGTACATACCTGTATGTATAACCAGGTATACCTCACAGCTCTACCTACAATTGTTCATGGTTTGTGTCTCAGGCTAGGAGAAGTGCAAATAAAAGATCTCTTGCTGCCTGTCGAAAAAGGTTAGCCTATGTGGTGACAGCGGGTTTCCTCTAAAAACGGTGTCAGAATGATCATGTTTGACGTCCAATAGCCAATGATAAGATAAAAAAATCAATGTGCTCTAGTGACGTCGTTAAATAAAATAAACTTTATTTTAATTTACTTTCAGGCTAGAAAATGACAAATACAAAAGGTTATCGCCGTGGTACACGGTACATGTTTTCACGGCCATTTCGAAAACATGGCGTTATACCTTTGTCCACATACATGAAAATATACAAGAGAGGTGACATCGTTGATATTAAGGTGAGCTCAGTTTTTCAAAATGTCTTTTGTGATGATGTCTTAAATGTGTGTGTGGGGGGGGGGGGGGGTTCATGTATATATCCGTGGATTTGTATCAAATGTGCTATCATAGACTAAGGTATTTCAAGAGAAGATTGAATTAATGTTTAATGACACCCTACAGGGCTTGAAATAAGTTATAAAAATTGTATAGCAATTTTTGCTATGCAAAATGACACTTGAAAAGCAAACCACAAATTTTGTATAGCATTTTTCAGGATGTTTGTTTTTTATCTGACGGTGATTTGATGTGTTACAAATGCACCAATTTGTGATTTTCCACCATATCTAGTAATGTATAATTGTTTAAACATCCCACACATTATAGTTTTGTGCAAGTCGATGATATGTATGCACTAGAGCTGCAACAAGGCGAATATGGGTCCAGAATAATAATTATTCATGAGTGAAGAATATCACCAATGGATACCTTATTAAAACCAACTGTTTTAACACTCGGACTATCATGTGGCTGAAAATTAACCATGTTTGACTTGTCACTGCAAACGGCATGACATGTGTCGATATACAGTTTGGTGCCAAAGTAAAAAACACTTTACTGACAAGGTGCCAAATGAGTTGTGTAAAAAAAAATTTTTTTTATAATCATCCATCTATGATGGGTTGTGTTATAGTATGGCTTGGTCTGTCAGTCCGTATGTCCGTCTGTTAACTTTTTCTTGTCTGGACCATATTTTGCATGCAGATGCATACAGGACCATCAAACCCGACATAGGAACAACATGGGATGGCGGTATGTCGTATACTATTTACCAGGTCATTGTTACCTACTTTTCACGGTCTACTGCACATAATGGTAAATTTTTGTCCGGACCATATCTTGTATACAGGATCATCAAACCTCGCTGTGACCTACTTTTCACTGTTATACATCCCAATGCAAATATTTCACATAATTAGAATTGAATCATACCCGTAACATATTTATTAATATCTATGGTTTTGCATCAAACTCCTGACAGGCATATAATGTATGTCACCGGTACTCTTGTTAATTATGGTAATGGTGGATTATGTTAAATAATAATTGGTAAAAGAAGTTATTGTACTCGGGGATAGCTCTGCCATTCGTTAAATTCAACCATTGTAAAATTAAAACTATTTTTGAATTTTAATTGTAATTTGGTGAAATACCTATAAGTTCATGTAATCAATGATATTTATTTGGAAAATAACTTGGATTCTGCTTTTTGTTAAGGTTAATAGATAATTAGTTGAAATTTTATGCTTCCCCTGCTACTGGAAAGAATAATTTTCATGAAATCAAGAGGCCTGTGTAATAACATGTAATAGGCCGACGTGAGCCATCATGGCTTTGCCATTCTAGTTGATATTTAAATTTATAAAAAAAGAAAAATTATACTGCCTGTTGGTGTTGAAATATAGAATACTATACGAGTTTTCGCTAGATATCATTTTTACGAAACTCGTGAACTTCCCAAACGTATCCGACCTCACTTTCGTTCGGTCAGATACGTTTGGGAAGTTCACGAGTTTCGTAAAAATGATATCTAGCGAAAACGAGTGTGGTATTTTATTTATTACCCTCCTTTAAATCACACGCAAATTATGAAAAATAAATCAATCAATTTTGTAGCCTATTTCAAGACCGGATGTTGATTATGCTGGTTATGCTAATAATGATGAATTCACAAATCACAACTGACAATAACAATTTGTTGACCAAAAATCCAACCAATAAGAGAATAACAAGTGTTTTTGCAGTTAAAAATGTGTAGCTTGCAAAAGCAGCTGAGTTCACGGGAAAACTAAAGTTATAACTTTAAGGTTGACGACGGTCACTTTTCGCGCCCTTGTTTTGGCTTTCTTTGTACACAATAAATATAGCATATCTTACCGTAATTTCACTTGAAATCCAAATTTTGTAAAAGGTACAATTTTTCAATCACAGAATTTTCTTCAAACACATTCAGGTGCTTCAGTAATGTTCGAAAAAAAAAAAAAAATCAATAGGAATTTTGCATTGGATTTTTTCCAGCATTCTTAAAACGGAAACATCATGTACCCAGTTTGTGGTTATTGTAAGGAGACCTGTGCAAAGTGACATCATTGGAATTCTGACGTCATTCAAGTTCAAAATTAGCTATATTATTACAATGCATCGCCACATTAAAATAAAAACTGGTCTACTAACCTTGACCCCTATTAAATTTCTACAACAAGCAAACAACGCTGTTTACAGGTCGGTATATTTTACTTTTTCATAATTCTACAAAAAATATTAAGTTTTAAGTTTAAAAAAATAAATAACTACCTTTCGAGTTGCCAAATAAACAAAATCGGTAGCAGACGATACATGTTTACGATATTTTATTTTTCAAGGTGTATATAGCTTTATTTATAGAAATAATACATATATACAATATTCAATTTTATTTATTTTATATATTTTATTATTATTTTTAATTTAAATGTCTCGCGACATCGATGAATGAATGAAATGTATAGTAAAACTTGTGGAATGTTGACAACGTAATTTTTCATGAATGAAAAAAAAAGTCCCGATAGACTTACTGTCCAACCAATCATAATAGCCTTGCTTCATTGTCAACCAATGAAAAGACGTACATCCGGTACGACCCTCGTGGTGCGTATCGTATTTGTACGACACCGCTATACGTTCACCAGGTGGGTGATAAATTAATTTACGGCTCTTGTGAACTATTAAAAATGGAAGAGATGTGTGTAGGTTTTTGATATATGTAATTTGTCGAGTGTTTTTGTTTGCATTAGAAAATGATAGTGTCCATTGACCAGTTTTAACATATATTCTACTTCTCTGGGGTTTTTTAAATAAAGTATTTTCCTGTATATTAATGATTTAGTTTTAATGTGCCAAATGTGTATTATACCATTAAATGTGGGATGAAATGTACATGTAACTTGATGATGGTGTGTCCACTCATTTCTTTTCAATATTACCTGTCCTCAAAACAGTGCATTTCCCCCCACGCAAGTTGTTCTGTAGCTTGTCCATGTATCAGGGAACCTTTTGGTTTTTTTTTTTTTTTAAATTGGTTAGCAACTAATTTTTAATGTGTTCAAATTGTGTCCCAAATTGCAGGGAGATACTGAACAAAATGTATGTATACATATTTCACTTAATTTTGCTTTCTTGTTGTATAATATGCAATATACTGTGTATTAAGTTTGCATTGTTTAAAAGCATGAGCTCCTGTAACATATGCTTGGTTTGTCATGCTGTACATTACATCTTACATTTTTCAGGGACATGGAGCTGTACAAAAAGGTATGCCTCACAAGGTTTACCATGGCAAAACTGGTCGAGTGTACAATGTTACACAACATGCAGTTGGTGTAATTGTCAACAAACAAGTTGGGTACGTGTTGTTAACACATTGATTTTGTTTTGTTAGTATGTCTATTAACTACTAGTATAGCAGTGTATTTTTGGCTTGCATGCAACATAGTAAGTCAGCAGAATGACATCTTCTGTCTCATCCCTTTTTTTTTTTATCCCCATTGATCGTCATTTGCATAAACAGGGCTTCTATAATTTTTATAAAATCCACTAGCCATGGGATCAGTGATTTAAAACATTTACTAGCCACGGTTAAAAATTCACTAGTATTACTATACTTTAAGTTAATACAATTTAACTAAATAATAATAATAATTAGATATGTCACCTAAAAAGAGAGAGTTTAAACACACAAACATTGGTTGGGGGCAGGATATTCATATTACAAAATATACTTAACTGCAACTGGGACACCGTAAAAAGTCTTTAAGTCTTTCAGTCTGCATTAACATCGCTATGTTTCGAGTAAAATCAGTTTTCATGTCAAATTTTAATCTAATTATTGCTTAACATTCCATTGATTTTGAGATGATATGTTTTGAGGTTAGCATATTTGTATTTAATTTTGGTTTGTTTATTTTGGGCATACATACTGTACCGTCTCAGCTTTGGTACAATCTAAAGACCTGATCATCCTGTCACTGAGCACAACACTAAATATTCTATTATGGATTAGTGAATTTCACATGTCTCCTTGCTCAACGCAAATGGTGAAAACAATGATATGCCGAGAGAGAAAACCGGTTGGACATGACACTGTCTGGTATGAATCAGTGCAGCACTGTCAATTGCAAATAATCTGTGTTGTCATCTGGCCCTGAATAATTCCTGTGATGTTGAAACTACAAGTGCTGTCATCGTCCTGTCCTTTAACAGACACACACACACACAAATGTTTTATATAATTTCTTTGTTTTGTGTTTCTTTAGTAACCGAGTCATTCCCAAGAGGATCAATGTCCGGATTGAACATGTGAAACAGTCGAAGTGTCGTAAGGAATTCCTACAACGTGTCCATGAAAATGAAGCAAAGAAGAAAGAAGCGAAAGAAAAGGGTGTTTGGACTTCATGCAAGAGACAGGTCATTTATGTTTGATGTTACTGATAATCCATTTTATCCACAAATTTTTTGTTTTAAATTGTTTCAGTACAGTATACAGTATGTATGTGTAAAATATATCAACCCTCTTCTATAAAGTATCAATAATACAGACTAACTTGCTGTGCATTAAGTCGAGGCTACATTCACATACATATGCACTTGGGAGGTTTGAAATGATTAAATGTAGGACACCAGACATTTTTTACTTGTCATACAGAATGTCATTATCCAGTGCTCTGAATGTTTGTTTTTGTTACAGTTTTGATAATGTGGTAGTTGAACAAAAACAAATAAATATTACAATTCAAATCTATTTTTGATAACAATACGTAATGGATCTACTGTATTTGAAAGGCTGTCAATTTACATTTTAATTTGGTCATGTATTTATCATTTGCCCTACTTAGAGAAAGGATTTACTGCCTTTTTGACTTACAAATTATGTCTTAATTTTATTTTCAGCCTAAAGGCCCCAGAAAAGGACACTTTGTAAGCACACGGTATAACAAGCCAGTGGTGGTGGAGCCCATACCTTATGAGATCATTGCTTGAATGTACTGAGAAAGAATTAAAATAAGTGAATAAACGGACATTACCAGTTTTTATTATATTTTGTCCCTTTTATATTGGCTTCATGAAGTAAAAAGCAGATATACCTGTAGGTGTTACTTTTCCAATGATGGTAAAAAGAATCAACTTTTGGTTTAGCCCTATGTTATGTTTTACATTTAACTCCATTTCTCAAAACCTGTAAATAAAATTTTGTTTTGGATATTCCTGTTAATGCATTGTAGCTACCTCTAATATCACCCCAAACATCTAATATTGTTCTTGGTGACATAAGACTTTTGGGGTGACAATAGACGATGCTACAGCTGTCCTTCAATATATAGTCCATGAGCCACACCAAAAATTGGTACCGTCTGAGTGCACCAAACAAAACTTATAATTGTTTTAGTACACCCTAGGACAAAACAAAAATGCATGATGGACTTTTCAATAGGATAGCTTTACCTAGTTGTCACACTTTTTAACATTTATCATACAGGTGATTGAGAAATCTGGTGTTAGTGTTTACTAAAACACTTATAAACCTTGTAGATCGGTACCCACAATGTTCTTTGTGACTTTTGTATCTATCGTAAGTGGTTATTAAGGATCCAAGAGGTGTAATTTGGTATCCTTGGAGCATTTTAAAGTATTCAAGATGGCTGTCAAAATCAGAACTGGAAACCTCTTCAATACTTTGTCAGTAATGACGAAACTGTTGGTGTTTTAGGTGTCACAGGATTCGTATTGAACTACTCCCAGCTAATAAAGACATTGCAACATTATTTATATCCAAGATGGCCACCACTATAGTAATCTGAACAAGAAAACTGAAAATTTCATTTTACATCAACTATAGCAAGATTGTGAAGTTAGGAACTGAGGGTTTTTTAGTAACCAAGGAATACATTTACAACATATGCTAACTGAGATATTGCATCATCATTCAAATCCAAGATGGCCCTGAAAATGGTCGTTGGGAGTAAGAAGTGGCTATATCTTACATTCTATTTTACCCCTAACAATAATTTATACTTCAAATACAGGGTGTTATATGGGGTAGGAAATTTAATTCTTGCATTAACTTTCTACTGAGAAATTTTATTGTTTCCAGAATTCAAGATGGTTAACAAAATGGCTGCAAAAACAAAGAAATGCGTTTACAACATATGCTAACTGAGATATTACATCATCATTCAAATCCAAGATGGCCCTGAAAATGGTCGTTGGGAGTAAGAAGTGGCTATATCTTACATTCTATTTTACCCCTAACAATAATTTATACTTCAAATACAGGGTGTTATATGGGGTAGGAAATTTAATTCTTGCATTAACTTTCTACTGAGAAATTTTATTGTTTCCAGAATTCAAGATGGTTAACAAAATGGCTGCAAAAACAAAGAAATGCGTTGTAGAAACAATCTTTTTGAATCAAATTGCTACGTTTTGAGGGTATTCAATCCATTAAAGATCCAAGTAAAGTTATCTAAAATGTCATCTAAAATAATCATTCTTATGCTGACCTCTGTCTTACGGCAGGGACTAATTTGCAAAAAATTATAGAAACTTAAAAGAAAATTCTCCTTAACGTTTAAGGAGTTTAAGACTTATTAACTACTCAGTTGTGCCCCCCCCCCCCCCCCCCCCCCCCCCCACCACCACTATACACACACACAGCAAAAATCCTAGCTACGGTCCTGTTATGTATTTGGTTCAAATGCAACAAAACATTGTATTTAATACATGCAAAATGTTATGAGTGTACAATGCAGCATTCACAATTAACACCAGAACTTTTCGATCACCCTTTGGTAACTTGCGTGCATATGCCCATTTTTCACAGCATTTTTTGGCATTGTAGATTGTATGTAGATTGTATTGGTTTACGCTTAAAATATAGCAGTTGGTTTCAAAATCGATTGTTTTAGGTGACACTTAACAAATAGTGGTCAATTATTTGTTTTTGCAACCATTTTGGAATCTTGGATTCATTCTGTGCTGTGCTAAACTATCTGTAGGCTATTACAAAGTCATGACTACAATTGAAATGCTTTAGATATGAAAAAAACCCACCCCTTTATTTGAAGTATAAATGATAGAATGTAACATGTGGCCACTTCTTACTCTTGGCGGCCATTTTCATGACCATCTTGATTGAAATTATAATGCAATATGTCGGTTAGCAAGAGGTTGTTATAAATGAATTCCTGGGTCCATAAAATTCATTCAATAATATAAAAATAGCTTCCCAGTTGATGTAAAATGCGATAAGTTACGATTTCCTTGTTATAATTTACGATTATATATTGGCGGCCATCTTGGATTGCAATAATGTTGCAATGCCTTAATTAGCTGGGAATAGTTCAAAATGAATTCCTGGTGAATGTTGACAAGTGCATTTCAGTTTGTGTGATTAAAAGTATCTATATAATTGATAAACCGATTAATACAGAGAAATGTTAACATTTTAGAAAAATACCCACTCTACGAAAACTAATTTTCTGAGCTTAAGCTACTCTGCAGAAAAGTCCATCATGCTGTTTTGAGATCCAGATGCATACACCTATCCAACAAGTATAATTAAGTTTGGTGACCTCGGATGGTATCAATTGGTAAAATTTGGGGTATCGGCTAATTATTACATGGACTAATACATTGGTTACATCGCTATCTTCCACAGAAAATCAATTAACCAAAAAATTGTGTTCCTCACTTAAAACTTATAAATGCATTGTTTTTCGGGCACTCCTAATTGACCCTTAATTCCCTTGGATCGGCACTTGTAACTGAAAGCATATTATTATTTTTACACGCATTTTTATGGACATTTTCAAAAACTATTGTGTTATTGCGAGTGGAATGTCAAGATGTTTAACACGGCACAGATTTGAGAGATTTATGAAATGGGTGTCCAGCACCTGTCGGTAAACTACCAGTGCTACTACCAGTCTATTCCTACCTAATGGACGCAAATGAATTGATACATTTGGTATTGATTTTCTTGACCCCTTCAGAAAAACCATCTACAAAAGGACTCGTGCCAGAAATTATTCTAAACTTCGTGCGAACAAGAATGCGGCAGTTTTTCAAAATGACTGCTAGTTCATCATTAAAACTATAGAATGTGATCTTTGTGTCGGAACTGATGTCTATGGGCTCAACGAGTGCATTAACACTAATTGGGTTGACAAACTTTCAAAATGGCTGACTAAAAGGATGGCAATTTTGGTATTATTATACTTTGTCAATGGTTAACCATCCACAACACTAGTCAAGAAATGAATGTTGTGTGTGATATTTCTCGTTCCAGCCAGTACACCATGACTGGTATATCAAAGACTGTGGTATGTGCTATCCTATCTGTGGGATGATGCATACAAAATATCCCTTGCTACTTGCGGAAAAAAATGTAGCGGGTTTCCCCTTTAAGACTGTCAAAATTACCAAATGTTTGATACCCAATAGCCAATGATTAATAAATCAATGTGCTCTAGTGGTGTCGTTAAACAAACCAAACTTTCTTTGTGTGTGAAGATGATAGTGAGAGGAAGTCAACAGTGTACCAGATGATGACTAGTATTTGAATATGAGCATAAGCGTACAGAGAGACAGACGTATTATTTAAGTCTCACCATATGTACACCGATTTAAAAACATTAAAATACAGGAATAAAAGTACACGAGGCACTCCATACGGAATTACGTATGAGAAACTGACATTAAAATAATAGCGTACGTGACGGGGCAAGCCCCCCCCCCCAAGCCCCCCCCCCCGATTCGGGCACTTCTGTTTAATTCGGACAAAATCGGTCTGCCCCCTTACAAAAATGGGATCCCGTACGCCCATAAATATGAGGACGGTAGTATGTATAGCACAATGTTACCACAATTTTATTGTGAGAGCGATAGTTTCGCTCGCGTAAACGTATAGTTTGTATAAGCCATTTTTCGTTCGCGCATTGAATTTATGACATCATTTACATAATCATGATGGGTTACGTAAAAACGAATTGGGTTACCTAAATTTGTTTTTGCGTAACCCATAAATGGATTACGCAATTTTTCAATTCTCAGAGGCCTGATGTACTCGATTTATATATTGCCCACAGGGTTTTTGTGCCATGGATTTGTTAATCATTCATTCATTCATTCATTCATTCATTCATTTTGGTTTGGTATTGTAATTATGGTAACATGTGAGTGCTAATAGCTGTATAATTCAACAATGCTTACTCAATAAGCTCCGATTTGATCTTGTTTTATGTTATGTTTAAAATTTACGGTTGAAGTTTATTTTAGAATTCATCAAAAAATATTAATTAAACTTATCAACCATCAAAATTTAATATTTAATATAAAAATTTGTCTTGCAACACAAATGATTAAATGTTCATACTAAAAACACCGCCATTTTAGTCAGCCATTTTAACTGTTTGACAGTATTACAAACAGTTTTGATGAACTTGTTGACTACATAAACATTTTGACAGATCACATTTCTAAGTGCTATAGTTTGCACCACCTTGAGAAAAGGTCTTATATTTTTATGAACTCTACACCCTAGAGATTAATTTCAGCCATGGTGACAAATGTTATACCTCACTTTTGGAGGCTTCTGCAGCAGGACTTTAGGTGTCATTGTAATTGTAAGGGTCGAGACGTAGCTCAGTGGTACAGCGCGCGGTCGGTCTGGGATCGATCTCCGTCGGTGGGCCCATTGGGCTATTTCTCGCCACAGCCAGTGCACCACGACTGGTATATCAAAGGCCGTGGTATGTGCTATCCTGTCTGTGGAATGGTGCATATAAAAGATCCCTTGCTGCTAATCGGAAAGAGTAGCCCATGAAGTGGCGAAAGCGGGTTTCCTCTCAATATCTGTGTGGTCCTTAACCCTATGTCTGACGCCATATAACCGTAATTAAAATGTGTTGAGTGCGTCGTTAAATAAAACATTTCTTTCTTTTGTAATTGTAACGAATTATTTTATTGGATTGTATAGTTGTTAGTAAGGTTTTTTGGGTTTTTTATTTGATCAAACAATTTGGTACATTTGTACATATTCAGCAAAACACAAAACTTATATATGGCGTGAAAAATGTATTTAAAAAGTTACATTTACAACCATTTATCATGACGAATTTTACGTATATGTACTTAACAAATGTTTCAAACTTGGCCCGCTAGTCTAGACATACTGCAAAAGTTTCTGCACTCGTGCCTGTTGGTTCCGTGTGCCTTCCACGCTTATGCGTTCCAAGAATTTAGGTGCCCCTCTCCCTCCAAAAAATAAATCCTAGCTTTGTCTCTGATGCTGCAGTTGGACTAACCCAGGAAAAAAATGTGTCGGCAAAAGGAATGTTTTTGAGTCAGTTTGTGTTAAGTTGTGTGTTTATTCTTAAACCAATGAAGAATTGGGTCATTTGCTACTTAAATGAGTGGCCATGGCAGTGAAGCTATAATTTATATCATATTTACGAATATATTGGTGATCCTAAGAATGATAAACTGAATCACGAGACTTCCATGAAGATTGTTTGCATAAGAAAGGCTCGTACTCTCCGAGAGTGATATTAAGTGTGTGCATACGTATGAGTGCGATCATACAAAATACACGTTCTAGAACATCAACATTGGCTTTTACGGGTGTGTATGTACATGTGATGCCAATGTTTTGAGACATTCCGAGAAGGATGCCCTCTTGTCTACAATCTATATATTATATAAATCACATGGTTTATGAAGAACCTGAACAGTCGAAGCAAGTGGTTTTTGTTAAGTATATGCCATTAGGTTTGCAAATTGAAGACACTTCCAAACACACACACACACACACACAGACACACAGACGCACACCATTTGCAATTTTCCCTGCCTCTTCTGTTTCCTTCTTTCATTTTTGGAGTTCTTTAGCTTCATTTCAACTGTGACCTGTTTCCCTGAATCATGTTTCCTCATTAGCAGAATCTCAAGTGAATTGTAATATACTCACGTATGTAGTTTTGCTAAGGGTTCGCATGACGAAATTACATATGAAGTAAATTTGCATACGAGTAAATATACTTTTGCACAACCTCAGGACTTTTTAATATATATATATATATATATATATATACATACAGTCAAACCTGGCGTAAGCGGTTACACAAGGGAGTAGATAAAAGTGGCCGCTAAAGACAGGTGGCCGCTGAGTACAGGTTGCCACATATATAGTCTTTAAAACATTTCTGGTTGTTTCTTGTTTTACCGTCTGTACTGCTAATCAACGGATGTATACTTCACAGTTGACTATAAATCAACTTTTGACATGTCATCTTCAGAAAAACAAATGCAGATGAAATGTATTAAATTAACCGTTCTCAACAAGTTTGTTTTCTTTTTTCATTTAATTATTTAATTCCTACTTTATGCGGTGTATTGCCATAATAAGTGAATCTACAAGTGTCAAGCGTATCCTGCCCAGAGGCAATTGGATGCATTCCAGAGTCATACTTTTTTAATTGATACACAGTGGAGATACCTGGACGGAATGGGTACTAGTATTCCTGAAGGTGTGATGATCGGTTATGTGCTGCACCTTATCGCTGTTGTTAAAATATCCCTTTTAAATAATAGTAAAACTTTAGTAATACAGATATTATAGCGATTTGGGATCCGATTCGGGTGGCCGCTGGCCGCGTTAGACAGGTGATCGCTTATTACAGGTGCATTTACATTATAAATCGTTTGGGAGGAAAAAAGTGGCCGCTTAAGGTAGGTGGCCGCTGAATACAGGTGGCCGCTAGGACAGGTTTGACTGTATATATATACAGGGGGTGGGGTACTGAGTTCGCATCCCGGTACCGGCTCCCTCGGGTATCTAGAGCGAGTTTTAAACGACTCGTTTTAGGGTTTACTATCTTATTATATCTAGTAACAAACCAAACAGAAAATATAATCATAGTGTCTATTATGTATACCGAGTTCGCATCCAAGGAGGCGAGGTTTAAATAACTCATTTGGACGTAGCTCAGTGGTAAAGCGCTCGCTTGATGCGCGGACGGTCTGGGATCAATTATTCCCGACTTTGGGACCATTTATTTCTCCTTTCAGTGCACCACGACTGGTATATCAAATTCCATGATATGTCCTATCCTGTCTGTGGGATGGTGCATATAAAAGTCTGTGGGATGGTGCATATAAAAGATCCCTGTGAACAATGTAGCAGACCTTATAAGGGCTAAACACGAGTCTCCCTTGAGTTGCCCTGTCATTCGCGGTCATGTCCTTTTAAGGACAGAACCGACATGGTGCCAACAGATCAAGCCCTTTTGAGGGCTAAAAGCTCGGGGCAACCACGGGAGGCCTACAACGATGGCCACCAATAGGCTAGGTTCCAATAACGAGCTACTCTTAGCATACTAAGTTCAAATATAACATGTAGATCCCCGTTTATCTTTCGATGAACCGTTCAAAAATGCGCCATAATTCCTTCAAGAAATTAACCAATTTGTTTCCTTTTTGACTTCTACTTCGGAACATTCAAAATTCAATAGCACCAAAATTGCCTCTGCCCACTACCGACCTCGATCAAGCTGCTAGTGCTCTCTTGCACTTGCCAGCGCGGGCGGTCCCCTCTCCCACCCACTCCAACCATTTCCTATTCTGAACGGTGTAACGTGGTATTTTGACTCCCGTAGAAAACTGACTCCCGGTCACTTTTCGACGTAGAATACTGACCCCTTTGTCGTAAAGACATCGTAAAGACAATCAGCCATGGTCAACGTTTTTACTGAAACGTAAAAGCGCAACGCTCAGAGAAGCACCTGCATCATGAAGTTCTGTAACTTTGCACGCCGAACCCTCCGTTGGTGGGCCATAAAAGGCCACACCAGCAGTGATTCAAACAGACTGCATAAAGACACTGTAGGTAACGCAATAATGCCAATATTGACGTCAGCTCGACGCAGTAATGCAAGATTGCAAGCAGGGGCAACTCAACAAGCTGTACCAAGACTCTGGCGTCTTCAGACAGACCATCTCTGCTTTATGGGCACGGTACAACACCACTCAAAGTGTTAATGACAGGCCAAGGTCAGGTCGTCCCAGAGTAAAAACCGCCGCTCAGGATCGATACATACGGGTGTGTCATCTTCAAAATCGAACCACAACAGCAACAACCACAGCGACACAAATCCCTGGACTATGCAGAATTTTTGATCAGACAGTTCGTAATCGGCTGAGGGAGGCAGGAAGTTTCCCTAGGAGACCAATGCGACATAACGTTTTGACCCCACGTCACTTAGCGGAGCCAATGCCAGATCACATGTTGCACGTGTTAGTCAGGAGTTTCTGCAGCGCCACAACGTCCAGACATTACATTGGCCTGCCCGTTCGCCGGATTTAAACACAATAGAACATCTATGGGATGCACTGGATTAGCGTGTGCGACGGAGGAATCCACCACCCCAGACACTTCCGCAACTTCTTACGGCGCTGCAGCATGAGTGGCAGAACATTCCACAACGTGTTGTGCAACGTTTGATTGCTTCCATGCGTCGCCGTTGTCAAGCTGTCATCGGGGCTCGTGGTTGTCATAACCGATACTGACATTTTGCCCACCCCTATGTTACACATATGCCTGTGTACATGTTTCAGGTGGATTCCCAGGGACATGTACAGAGTAATCCCCTTCCCATGACGTCTTGATCTTTGTTTGCTTGTATCATGTCTACCAGTTGTTTTTTAATTAAACTTTGAAAATCAGTGTCAAGTTTCTTTTTTTGAAGAGTATATATGTATGTGTGTAGATATGTATGTGTGCACACACGCGCGCGCGCGCACACACAAACACACACACACACACATATATACACACACACACACACACACACACACACACACACAGGGCCACCTGTAATCAGCGGTCACCTGCCCAAACGATACCCATGTAATAAGCGGCCACCTGTCCAACGCGGCCAGTGGCTAGCGGCCACCTAAATCGGATCTCAAATCGCTAAAATACCTGTATTAAGCGACTACAGTAAATGTTTACTATTATATAAAAGGGATATTTTAACAAGAGCAAAATATTTCTGCAAATAACCGATCTTCACACCTTCAGGAATACTAGTAGGCCTGCTGTACCCATTCAATCCCCACATCTCTACTGAGAATCAATTAGGAAAATAAGACTCTGGAATAATTCTAATTGCCTCTGGGTAGGCTAAGCTTGACATTTGTAGATTCACTTACTATGAATCATTCCTGCATGAAGTAGGATTTAAATAATTAAATGAAAATTCTAAATCGAATACCTTTTGGGGCAACAACCCTTCTATTAACATTTGTACATGTTGTAGTAGGACATGGACTACATAGGGCCCTCGTGTACCCCATCACACACATACACACACACACACACACACACACACACACACACACACACACACACAAACTTTACTACATTATATTTTGTAGAAGCCCTAATATGTCCTGAACTTGAAACTAACTGGTCACAGTGAACAAATTTATATCCACTACTCATTTGTCACCAGTGTTAGAGGGACACTGCCCTACAAATATAATGTTTTTTGTTGACGTGGGTCATAATCTGTACCCTGTAATTTTTGTGCATCAAAATACACGTGCGTCCGTGGCATATGTATTACATATCAATTCAAAGCTTATGATCTACCGGACTACAATATCCACTAAATATCTATGAGTTCGTCTTCATTAAGCGACCATATTCCAATTTGCCTTGCGGCTTCCCATAAAATATTCCAATTTTTTATAATGTTTTCTTCTTTGAATGTCTTTCGCCGGCTTGCTAATTTTATAGGACATATTGGGCAAACACCAAACAGTTATGTGTATAACATGTTTATGCAGCTACAGTGGCGTAGGAAGGTGCCAAAAAGTGGGGGAACACACTTTTATATTTACACACTTTTACACTATTATAAAGCAAATATAAAGCAAAATATTTGAAAAGTGTGGGGGGGGGGGGATATGCCCCTTGTCTCTCTCCCCCCCCGCTTCCTACGCCAGTGAGCTATTTTGGTAGCCATCTTAGATTCAAGCAATGATAATTTGTATCTGTATTAGAACGTGAATGCAATAATTGAATTTCTTGCACACTAACACCCTGCATTTGAAGTAAAAATTATTGTCTGGAATAAAATAAAATGTAGTATATGGTCACTTTGTAGTCTTTCCGACCACTTCTGTGGCAATCTCGGATTTAAATGATTATGTAAACATACATACTAAAGTGCAACTGAGGCGAGTTGACCAAACGTGGGGTTAAGTTGACCAATCATTGGGTCGAGTGTGTAACATTTTGGGGGCGAGTTGACTAAACAGTGTTGGGCGATTTGGTAGGGGTGAGTTGACCTATTCCCTATATGCACCTCGACCTCATTGTACAGTTCATTAAACTAAACCTCGTATGCCCATTATACTGAACGGAAATTGGTGCGCAACAACAAAAAGGTTGAAATTTAACCATGAAGAAGACTGACATCATGATTATGATTATTTCAATTTACTAAAGTAGTCTTTTTTCCTGATTTTTAAAATATGTTTAATATGTTCCAAAAAATTATATTCACTTGCCCCCGATGTCGAGGTCTGTTGCCACCACATATTGCAAACAGCTTCTTCAAACGAGTGAATTATGTTGTGTAAGTCGAACCGAAGCATTGACGCAACTTTCAAAGTTACTTATTTTTAGTTAGGGTTATTGTGGTGGGGGGGGGGGGGGGGGGGGGGGGGAACGGGCGGATATTTTTCAGACAACGCTATTGGAATTGATCCCTGTCCGTGGGCCCATTGAGCTATTTCTCGTTCCAGCCAGTGCACCATGACTGGTATATCAAAGGCCATGGTATGTGCTATCCTGTCTGTGGGATAGTACATATTAAAGATCCCTTTCTATTAATGGAAAAATAAAGCAGGTTTTCCCTCAAAGACTATATGTCAAAATTACCACGTCTGACATCCAACAGCCGATGATTAATAAATCGGTGTGTTCTAGTGGTGTCGATAAATGGTATTACTAAACCAAATAACTTCCGGCTGGGTCAAAGTTCAAGGTGCACCAAACTTTTGATAAAGAAGTGAGCACCACAAGTCCTGTGATTGGTGATAAATGTGAGTGTCTTGGTTGTAAAAAAAAATAGTTTCATCTGGGTAAAAAAAATATGCAATTTTATTTCATCTAGTACCACTGTGTCAAGTAGCCTTGTGCTTGAAACATATATGGGGTACCTGTGAAAAAAAGTACTAAAATTTTGTGCTGAACTAGGGTAGTCATAGACGCTACCCGTTATCTCAAAAATGAGCAGCTTGACCCCATTTTTTTTTCTGATTCACTTTAAGGGTGATATCCGTGGCTTTTATGTCGATTGATACACTGCGGGTAAGAGTTTTAGCCACATATGTTACTATCGTTGTCTATGGGATTTGATTTGGTAGTATACACCCTAAATAAAACAAACAAACAACGCTGTTTAGAGGTTGGTATATTTATATTTTTCATAATTCCAAACAAAATATTAAGTTTAACTTTTAAAAGATGAAAGAAATAAAAAGTACCTTTTGTGAAATATATTGTATAATTTTTTTTATTGTTGGATAGGCCAAAACAAAGGTGTGAAAAGTGACTGTTGTTGAACTTAACAGTGTGTGTATTAGTGGTTAATATGTTCTATACCCAGTTGAGTAGGAACACAGTTTTATTTGGAATTATAAATAGTAAACATACATTTGTAAACTGGTTAATTGTTAACGTAAAATATTACATATACAAATCAAAATTACAAAAGAGTACACTAAATGAAACTGGTATCAACAATTTTAATAAAGATAAGTTACAAATAGAAAAATACATATATTATAAAAACTTTTTACATACAGAATTCGACGACAATTGGGGACCATGGTTAAAAGTTCTAGAAGGCCACAACTGAGACACTTAATACTTTTGTTATGTGTATAATTTTAAGTATGACGCTAGTTTGGAAGTATATCAATAACTTCATTTTAAGTTTTCTCTTTTCAATCTTCTTTTAATTTCCTCTTTTGTTACTGCTCCTTTCTTATATATTAGTATATTGTTTGCTATGTACTTTGTAAGGTAGTGAAATCAGGGCCCCACCCTGACACTACCATAACATATTTCTGGGGCAATAAACTATTTAAAAAAAAAAAAAATAATAATAATATGTGGCAAGACTTGTGAACCTTGCAGCATTCAGTTTATTCAGTCTTAGGTTTAGGGTTAGGGTTAGTGATAGTATTAGCATGCATGCTGGAACGTTCAGAAGTCTTTCAATAATGTTCAGGTTAAATACGTAGGTAACATTTTATTTCCTTCCCTCTTTTTTTTTCCCCTTTTTTTTAGCAGTAACATTCTGCATCGAAATATACAGAACAGATCACAGACAAAGGTAAATATATATTTATATTTTTAAGGTAAATATATGTACAGTCAAACCTGTATATAATGGCCACCCAAGTGACCTGACAAAAGTGGCCGTTATAGAGAGGTGACCCTTATATACAAGTTCAAAATTAGAACCCATATATTAAAGAATATCACAACTGTCATAAAAAAAGATGTCGCATTTTTAAACCATTCCCACACTAGTTTGTTTATGTCATCATTGCCTGTTGCTTTCTTCTGCCTTTTTCTTTTGACTGAAACATTATTGTCAAAATCAGCCAGAACATCATCTTTCCTTTTTAAAATAGAATTAATCTGAAAACGTCCTACACCAAAATGATCGGCGCACTTTCTCAGATTTGTTAATAACGTCGATTCTCTGTTCTAACGTTAAAGCAGTACTATTTTTCGGTGGCATTTTGCATACAAATGTATTCGTTAATATATTTCGCAAACGCTAACATTGACTTGCAGAAGATATTTTGTGTAATTTAAGGTTATTACCCATGTGGCATGTTTAACTCATTTGTTTGTTTCATGTCACCGCTAATCCTTCAGTGGAGTATGACCGTTGATTACAGCTGAATAAGATCAGGAGGTGCTTTAAAAATCCGAACACGGGACATCTGCATTGACCGCCGCCTTCAGCTATTCATGTTTATTTACCAATCATGTCTGGCTAGAAACAAGGAAACACCTAACATAATACCTCATTTGTTTGGTTTCTCGAGACTCAATAGAGTGACCATACATACAGATTACATTATGTACAGCCAATGGGAAGTCGTCTACTATTCAGTGAGGATGCTGAGAACCAATTGAATTACACCACCAGTAACTGCGTGTCACGGAAGTTATTGAGTGCCCGTTTGTTTTTCAATTACGATCAGAGAATTACAGTGGAACTTTACTTTGACAGAAAATAAACCCAAAGCTACAGACATGGCCATATAAACACATTTAATTTACAATTTTAAAATTTATTGAAAAAGTAAAGACATAACCAGGGTAAAAAAATAAACCAAAAAACATCTTTACGATGATCATCTTGTGACTGTTATAGCAGGTTCAACCTGTGATTTTGGGTGAAAAATAGTGACCGCTGGCCGTTATGGACAGGTGACTGTTATGTACAGGTCAAATAAGGAAGGAAATGCATTGGGGGGGGGGGGGGATTTATAGTGGCCGTTATAGGCAGATGACTGTTAGACCAGGTTCGACTGTATATATATTTATTTCTCTCGGTGATTGAAAGAATAATGATTTTACATGAGCATGTAAGCCAACCACCCTCACCCTCCCGTCAAAATATACACCAAAAAGGTTTTTCATATATACTAGTATGTACAGGTAGTCCATTCTTTTGTAAAGTTTGCAAATTTAATTTGGGATTGATTCATTCTATAAACCTGGGGCTGATGTGGCAGATCTGCTGAAGACTAGAAGTCATAATACATTGTATGCAAGTATCATTCTACACAAACCTATTCACAGTTCATATATATATATATATATATATATATATATATATATATATATATATATATATATATATATATATATATATATATATATATATTTCTGTCCATTAAATGTAATGAACTGTATTAAATTCGAACCCATTTTATTTTTGTTCTGAAGAGCGTCTTATGAAACCATAATTTTGTTTATATGCACATGAATAATATCCCTTTAAAAAAATGCATAATTTAGCAAACTTGTTACATTTGTACATATGTAAACATTTTGATGTGCCCCTAACGTGACTCACTGAGGATAAAGTAAAATGATAGATACAAGTTCTGGTGCAAGCATGTCTCCACATTTGATATCCATGTAGTTAACTGCTGTGAGAATTACCTGAGAAAGAAAGCAACACATTTGCTAGCATTTAGACTCGTCTTATTCTGGAAATCAAACTGGTCAATTTTGTTTTGTGTATGTTATGTTTAAAAAAATTGTATTCTGTCAAATGCAGATTAATTTTATTTATTTTTCTATTAAGAACAGACCTCGGTGGCATCGTGGTTAGGCCATCGGTCTACAGGCTGGTAGGCACTGGGTTCAGATCCCAGTCGAGGCATGGGATTTTTAATCCAGATACCGACTCCAAACCCTGAGTGAGTGCTCCGCAAGGCTCAATGGGTAGGTGTAAAAACCACTTGCACCGACCAGTGATCCATAACTGGTTCAACAAAGGCCATGGTTTGTGCTATCCTGCCTGTGGGCAGCACAAATAAAAGATCCCTTGCTGCCTGTTGTAAAAGAGTAGCCTATGTGGCGACAGCGAGTGTCCTCTAAAAAACAGTGTCAGAATGACCATATATGTTTGACGTCCAATAGCCGATGATAAGATAAAAAATCAATGTGCTCTAGTGGTGTCGTTAAATAAAACAAACTTTACTTTTTTCTTTTAAGGGATTGCCTGAGTTTTGTACCACTGTAGCATGTTTACAATTATAGAATACAATGTACCACAAATGATTGGCATGGGTTTGCTTATATTTATTCATTGTATGTAAGTTACTTTCGCAAGCTGACAAACTATATTGATTTTTATTAAAACTAAATTTTTGTTAAAAATGATCGGTAAAACATAGCATAGCTTATTTGCCCATTATAAACAGACCTGTGATTTTAGCCGAGGAAAACAAAGTCACATAGTGCATTTGAGTGTCGAGAAAAAAGAACGAATGAAAGACGAATGATTAGGACAATCCAACCTGACAATGTTGTTTAACCAATTGTTAGAATTGGTATGGGGTTTGAATAATAGGGTTCACTAATGAGTGCTTGATCTCGGACAAAATGGACTGTTTTTGTTAACCTCACAGAATTAAAGTTCACTGGAAATGGTCATAGCCGGTTCACGTCGGTCTTTGTTTTATAACTACTAGAGCTGGATGGTATTATAATTTCAGGTTCGGTATCAGTATTTTTGGGGTGATTTACCTTGGTATTGGTATGGTATTTAGTATTGATACGATACTGATACAGATATCGAGCGGTATTCTCGGCTTTAAATGCAAGCCTGAGTTAAATTCTCACCTGCTAATTTCATCTAAATAGAATTAAATTCCATACACAAGGCTTGTTTTCATCTATTTTGTGTTCATCAGATATATTGTTAGTGCTTTACAAAATGGCGTAAAACATTTTTCAATACAAAAATTTTTGTATTTTGAGATTTGCTCAGTATAGTAAATAGGTACTGACATGATACTGATCATACTGAACGGTATATATGGTATAATAACTACAGTCTGGTCATTATAAAATCATTTATAAATGCAAAACAAAATCATTCGGATCCTGGTTCAAGTTTCTGGGTCACGTGTTTACTTAATTTGTTAATATTAATGAATATCTTGCATATGGATGCATACAGGACTGTGAAACCTCACACGTAGGAACACCTTGGGATGGCGGTGTGTTGCGTACTATTACTAGGTCACTGTGACCTACCTTTCATGGTCTACTGCACATAATGGTAAATCCTTGTCCAGACCATATCTTGCATACAGATACATACAGGACCATCAAACCTCACATGTAGGAACAACTTGGGATGGTGGTGTGTCACGTTCTATTACTAGGTCACTGTCACCAACTTTTCACGGTATACTGCACATAACACTAAATCCGTGTCCGGACCATATCTTGTATACAGATGCATACAGAACCATCAAACCTCACATGTAAGAACAACTTAGTGTGGCGGTGTATCACATACTATTACTAGGTCACTGTGACATACTTGTCCAGATCATATCTTACATACAGGACCATCAAACCTCACATGTAAGAATAACTTGGTGTGGCGGTGTATTACATACTATTACTAGGTCACTGTGACCTACTTGTCCAGATCATATCTTACATACAAGACCATCAAACCACATGTTTTGAACAACTTGGGATGGTGGTTGGTCCAGAGCAAACTTGTCATCCATCCCATTGCAAAAAATTCACATAATTAGACTTGAATCATACCCATAACATGTTCATTAATATAGATAGGTTTTCCCATCAGACACCCATCAACATCAAACTCCTGATGGGCATATCATTTACCTCACCCATACTCTTGTTTAACTATTATTAACTATTAACTATTTTTAATAACAAAGCCTTTTTGATGACTAAAATGACATATTAAAGACATTTTTTTCTTTAGAATCCCAGTGTAATCAGCTTCCCATAATTTACAGTTACCTGTATACAAGATGACTTGCTTAAATTTTTATTTTAATTATTCTGACTTGTGACTGAAATAATTAACAGTATTCTCGGATTGTGAATTTGGATTTTATTTTGTAATTCTAGCTGCCATATGATTTGTCTGAGTTTCCTGTGGAGAAAATCCGTAACTTCAGCATAATTGCCCATGTTGACCATGGAAAGAGCACTCTGGCTGACCGCCTTCTTGAACTAACAGGTTGGTATAAACAAGTCACGGCATTTTTCATTTAAAATATAATAAAATCATAGCAACCCATTGACTACATGCTTATTAAAATGTGTCATCATTCATACGCTGTGTAAAGTAGTTCTGTGGTTCATACTTCCATGAACATAAAACATCATCACATTCAATTCTTAAATGAATATACAACGGTTTTCTAAAATGTATCTCAAATGAACATGTTATTTGTTTAGCTTTTTATCAGGAGACTATTAAATATTTAATATAGTTTCTTTTGGATGTGGATTTATAGAACGTTGTTCTTGTGTCAGAAATAAAATAACTTGTACATTACCATTATGTTGCATTTACTGCAAAATTCAGTAAAAGGGTATATCCAGCTGTTGATGAAATATTCTGCCATTACAAATACTGATGGTGGGATACAACAGGGTTTTAGCTGTCAACTTGACAAATCACCTTTTTGTTTGTCTAGCTAATTACAGCTTGAATTTGCTAATAATGTTTTGACCAAACTGGCCAGATTGCAAGTAAATATATGGGTCTAGCTTAAAAATCCTATGTCAAAGTTAAAACTACAATATTTAGTTAATTTCAAAAAATGTTTGGTAATAAATAACTGCAAATTAATCGATCCCACACATAATCTTTCCATAATTAACTCAAGAATAATAATGTTTAAAAGTCTTGCATTGGTCGACAAGAGGGGTTTTCTGAATAATTTGTCTGCAAAGAATTATGGAAAAAACATAGTGTGCTGAATGTGTACACATAAAACAGTAACATCACTAGTTAATGTGTGTGACATACTCTCAAGATGACCATCCTCGGTGGCGTCGTGGTTAGGCCATCGGTCAACAGGCTGGTAGGTACTGGGTTTCAGATCCCAGTCGAGGCATGGGATTTTTAATCCAGATACCGACTCCAAACCCTGAGTGAGTGCTCCGCAAGGCTCAATGGGTATGTGTAAACCACTTGCACCGACCAGTGATCCATAACTGGTTCAACAAAGGCCATGGTTTGTGCTATCCTGCCTGTGGGAAGTGCAAATAAAAGATCCCTTGCTGCTAATCGGAAAGAGTAGCCCATGAAGTGGCGACAGCAGGTTTCCTCTCAAAATCTGATGCCATATAACTGTAAATAAAATGTGTTGAGTGCGTAGTTAAATAAAACATTTCTTTCTTTCTTTCCCCTAAAATAATGTTTTTTTCTGCTAGTAAATGGAATTTTTTATAGGCATATAGCCAGAGTGGCGCCATGAAATTAAATATTTACAATGTGTGTGCTGAAGAAAACCACAGTTGATATGGGTGGGGGTGGGATGGGCTCCCCCAGAAAGAAAATGGGTTAGGTTTAGGATTAGGGTTAAGAAAATCATACAGTAATGATAAGAGTAATTAATTTTGTCAAAAGGTCAACTTAAAAATAAAAATAAATCTGTAAAAGAATTTGGGTATGGCGCCATACCCGTTTTACCCTCTGGCAGAAGCCCTGAATTAGCTGAAGGTATAAACTTTGTTTCAAAGCAAAAATTAAATATTTTTAACATGAACCCACATTATTGCAACTTTGACATATCTTTAAACCCTAATACATTTTCTGATTGTTTCTTCTTGCAGGTGTAATTCCAAAGACGAATGACAATCAGCAGGTTCTGGATCGCCTGCAAGTGGAGCGAGAGCGTGGAATCACTGTCAAGGCCCAGACAGTGTCTTTGTTTTATGAACATCATGGTCAAACATATTTACTAAACCTCATAGACACACCTGTAAGAGTCATTACTTTTTAAAATTACATTATTAATAAAATTAATAAAACATAATGAAATTTGACCACAAAAGCATAACTGGCAAACATATACTAACAGATTGATGCATATTGGAATCCCTCACTCCAATTTTAAATCCCAAGGTGATTTGGTTTAGAAAGGTTTCACTGTATGTGTTTAGATGTATGAATATCTGTATATTGTGTAAACTTCTAATAACTCACTAATATATAACCTTCATTGGGTCTAATACACATTTCTTAATTCCACTAAAACCCACTTCACTCGCTTTTCTGTTCTTCCCTGTCAGTTGTCTTTTTCTCTTCCCACTGTCGTCTTCTCCTCGCGTGATCTGCTTTTTCTGGTCCCAGCCTGCTACACCTCTAACCACACTTATAAATATTGACCTCTATCGAACCTATTACATTGTTACAGTTGAATGGTTGTTGTGTTTGATATTGGCACACTCGCTCAAGGGATAAAATCCTTTCAGGTCTCATGCTGTTGGGATTTGAACCTATGTCACTGATTCCTGCATTCAGTTGCTACAAATGCAGAGTCTTCATTGGTGCTCTGGGCCTAGTACAGGTTTCTTCCCACAGATGAGAGAAGATCCAGATAGCAATCTTCAGCGTTTTGAATGGGCCTGTGACATTCCACTATTGGCAAAATCTGTTAGGCCTTCTGACATCAGCTCAAGACATGATACTCAGTGTCCGATTACAGTTACATTGAATTCAAGTCTTCCTGAATCCTTACACCACGTTGACAACCCCGATTTGATAATCGGTCTTCCACACAACTTTCGGCCCAGTGGTGGCAGATCCTGTCGAACGTCTTAGATGGAGTCTCTTGAGGCCATTTCAAACAACTCACCATCTTTACGTCGATGTGTCTTTGGAAGATGGGGGAGCACATCTGGACAATCGGACAACTTCGGGACGGTGGTTGTCAGAAGAAAGCAGTCTCCACATTAACATATTAGACCTTCTGACGGTCTTTAATGCGGTTCAACACTGTCACCAACAACTATCGATGCAGGTCTCATGGTGGCGGCGGACAACGTGATGGCAGTGGCTTACATAAACCGTCATGGCAGGATTCATTCCAGCAGTCTACTGGAGCTTACCTATTGTCTGTTCGAGATGGTTGGCACCATTCCACTGAATCTTCGAGCAAGACACATTGCAGGGTCTTGAATGTGTTAGCAGACACATTGTCCAGGCCATCCGCTCCACAAGCCACGGATTTACGTCTCACCAGTCCCAGATCCAGAAGCAATGGACCTAGATGCACTGGACATAAGTTGGGAAGGTCTGGATGCTTACGCGTTCCCTCCACCAGTACTGCTTCCCAATGTGCTTCAGAGATTCCAACAGTTCCACTGTTGACTGTTACTTGTAGCTCCAATGTGGCCGAATCGTGTATGGTATCCAGATCTGATTCATCTCGTGGACCCAGATCCACTGCCAGGGCCCAACTGGGGCAAGTTGTCATTTCATCTCACGGCGTGACAACACCAAATTACTCTTGTTCCAGCTACGCAGGTCTGTTCGGGGCATTCTTAGTGGAGTGGGCTACCCTTAGCTTAATCTTGTACTTTGTGAGAACCATTCCGGTCTATGGGGAGAAGATGATGGCATCTTCAGATCATGGAATCCGCCTCCTGCTGTTGAATGCTGCCATTGTTTGAGGTCAGGTTAAGTTGAAAAGAAATGGAGAAAACTTGGACTGTTTTCTCTTTTAAGTATACTTAACCTGACCTCAACTGTTTGTAACCACCCAGCCTCCCCGCTACCAATCCTTCATTTGATGCACTTAGGGGAAAGAAGGAAGCTTCAGTCACGTAACAGGAAGCAGAGGACTCATTGGAATATTTTAGCCATCCCATTGGCTGTTGGGATGTTCGGACCAGACTACTATCCCTAGGGGAATATGCCATTGTTTGAGGTTTACTAACAATACTTACCTGTCAGGTATGAGCCATAAGGTAATTGTCCACTGCAATTTTCAGACTAATAATATAATGGTGTAATATTAATATTATGGATATAAAAATAAAAGCTGTGTAAAGTATAAGGGTTCCTTCATGTGTGTCTACTGTTTGTATATAAGTTGGAACATTGTATGTTTTTAGTAACATTTTTAATTGCTTCTTCCAGGGTCATGTTGACTTCAATTATGAAGTAGCTCGGTCACTTTCAGCTTGCCAAGGTGTTATTCTCCTGGTGGATGCAAATCAGGTATCCCATTGCACTCGTATTAACATTTATGTTCAGTCTAATACTTCAGTAAAAATAGATAGGTTTTTCACATTGTAGCATAACATGTTTTGATTGATGGCATTAGTAAATGGTAGCCAGCTATCAAGGATATGAAACTGGTTGCAGAATGTTTCGAACCCAATCATGTTCATCCCTGGATGTCTTACGCTCTTACAGCCTACTCCTAGATGTTTTGTCCCCTTGTCATTTTGTACATGTATGTTGAAAATGTGGGAATATTTTTTTGAATTTACTCTGGTAAGGCTTTTTGTTGTTTTTTGCTTTGTTTTGTTTTTCAATTTTTTAAATTAAAATTTGTTTATGTACTGTTAATAATGGAAGTATTTTGGTAGATATATTTGCCTTATCTTTATGGGGTTTGTATTGTGTATTTTAACCAAAAAATGTATGGGTATTTATTTTTTTCCTGGATATGTTTTATTTTCAACCACAATTCTTTCCCATTCATTGATCTGGTTGTGGTGGAGTGAAAAGTTCCCCATGATTCTTTTTGTGCTTAAAACAACTAAATGAGAAAATGTTTACATGTATTTTGCTTTTTTAAATAGGTATCTCTTTTTTATTTTTTTCATAGTCATTCTATATTTGTTTGTTAATTTAATTTGAGTGGCTATTTCTTTGTTCCACTAGGAGTCTGATCTGTGTTTATCTCCAGTATTAGATTTTAGAATGGTTTTAGAGCATTAAAAGTATCACATTCTTACTTCTAATCTTAACATTTTATTATTACATAGCTTCTTAAACTGGTTCCAGTTGCCTTTAGTGAAATTCGATTTGGTTTTTCAAATGGGGCCTGTGAGTCTCTCCATGATGATCTCTAGCCAATTATTTCAAACACTATTTTTAATTTTGTGAAAGTCTAAAAAACTTGTAATTTAATAAACTGCAGATTTCTTTTGTTTAATAATAATAAATAAAATCAAATAGATTTTGCAGTGGAAAACTGCAATTTATTTGCAGAGTTATTAGCAAAATTACAAAAGTAGCAATTTGGTTATCAGTGGAGATTAAATACAGTATTGTAATGCATAAAAATTTATGAAGCTAATATTATTTAAATAATAACTATAAAATGTATTTAAGTTTAGATATATGTAAATATCACTGAAATTATATTGATTTTGTTCTAAATGAACAGTATTTACAGAATAACATTTATACATAGTCACATTTTCATCTCTTATTTGAAGAACATACATGTATTGTAATTTAACACCTTCTACATCATATTTCTGATATCTGAAGCTTTATCTTTAGTTTAAATTGTTTAACACTGTAAACATGTCAACATGCGATTTGTTCTGATTAAAAGGGAGTGCAGGCACAGACGGTGGCAAACTTCTACCTAGCATTTGAGTCTGAACTTACAGTGATTCCTGTCCTCAACAAGATTGACCTGAAGCTTGCAAAACCTGATGAAGTCTTGGTGCAGATGAAGAATGTCTTTGATATTTCACCTCAAGAAGTCCTCAAGGTGGGCTCTTTGTTTATAAATATTGTGGAATGATTAACATTCTTTAATCAGAAGTTCTAGAAGAACTGCTGTACACATTGTATTTCTGTATTTAGCACACAGACAAAGATCCTGAAGCAAAGACATGGAGCTAATACACTAGTTCTTTAAACACTACTTCTGCAATTCCTGACCAATTTACTCTCAAATGATAGTTTTACAGACCCAAGACATAGATGTACAAGATGTGGCATGGTGCTTTTTCTCTATCGGTTCACAAGTCAGTTTTGTTTTTTCACCAATATATTTTTGTGGGGCGTTGTGCTGAAATTATCCTAAATGGGCCCAATAATCATTATGCAAAATGTAATTAGTTTATTGGTGTATTTCATAGTGTTATTTCAGGATCTGTATTCATATGGCAAATGACATCTGGAACTGGTTTTCTTATTAGTGGCTAATACAGCATTCCTTCCTTCATGAGTACCTTGTAGATCATGAGGTGCATTGTGTAACCATGGATGAAGGGATCCTGATGGTTGAGTTGAGGCATACTTGTGGGTATGATTTCTGACAATGCACACCGGCCTCGGTGGCGTCGTGGCAGGCCATAGGTCTACAGGCTGGTAGGTACTGGGTTCGGATCCCAGTCGAGGCATGGAATTTTTAATCCAGATACCGACTCCAAACCCTGAGTGAGTGCTCCGCAAGGCTCAATGGGTAGGTGTAAAAACCACTTGCACCGACCAGTGATCCATAACTGGTTCAACAAAGGCCATGGTTTGTGCTATCCTGCCTGTGGGAAGCGCAAATAAAAGATCCCTTGCTGCCTGTCATAAAAAAGAGTAGCCTATGTGGCGACAGCGGGTTTCCTCTAAAAGAAAATCTGTGTGGTCCTTAACCATATGTCTGACGCCGTATAACCGTAAATAAAATGTGTTGAGTGCGTCGTTAAATAAAACACTTCTTTCTTTTTCTGACAACACACCATTGATGGTCAGGGAGGCCTGATCTGATCAATCAATAAGTCATGCCAAACTCAAGATCACATCATCTTTGTTTTGTGAAGGATTGTCTATTATTTTGTTTAGATTCATCAGGGTTTAATTCCAATCTATAAATAAGCTTTTGTTATAAATGTTTGGTTTGGACCAAATAATATCATGCGACTTAAAAAACTGATGTACATAACTGCATGAATCTCAGTTTTGCACTACTTTGGCGATGCTTAGAAAACAAAAGAGATCTTTTCAGCTATTTTCTTTATTTCAGATTAATAAAATAACTGTTTATGTTGAATTAGTAAATGTTTGATATTCAGTAGCTGATGATTAATTAATCAATGTGCTCTAGTGGTGTTGTTAAACAAAAACAAACTTCAAAAACTATTATTCACTTAAAAAAACTTTTTTTTTTTTAAATGAATACATTTGTTCTGGACCAGTGGAATGGCTTTAAATTGTAATTAATGTAAGAACATTGTACCATTTGTGTTTGTTGCTCTTGGGAGAGTGTTTGGGTCATTTGGGTGATTTATTGTATATTTATTGCCCAAGTGTATTAGCCATGCTTGCCTGTGGACTGTAGTGTCCACTTGTGGAACTTGGTGATGGTTTTGGCTTGGTTGATAATTCAAATGAATTTAAATATGATTTTTAAGTCCATGATTGCATTGAATTGGAAGAAATCAAGAGTTGTTTCTTCTCAGTCAGGCTAGTCTTCGGATGACATACATGTAGCCTTATGAAAACTATCACCTTTTGCAATACAAAAAATTATCTTGCCCAGTGAGCCAAAAACTGTAAAAGAATCTTTGAAATGGATCACTACTGGTAGAATGCTTTGCAGAGATCGAGTCATTTTAAATGCTTTCTAACTTCAAAAGTATTCTGTAACATTCCAATCAATGTAAGGCATCATTCTTTACTAACTTTGAATTATGCTCTAAAGGAAATGTAATACAGAATGTTTTAGGGAGTGTGGTGATAGTTGAGATTAATACTCTTGATGCTATCTTTAAAAAACCCTGCTTCATGCTTAGGATGATCATTTACCTGTTTAATATCTAGAAAATACCATGCAAGCCATGATGGCTTTACCATTCTAGGTTGTATTCATACTCCAAGTTTTTATGTTGATGTTTGGGAGGAATTCATTCATGTTTACAGATATCAGCAAAACATGGAACAGGTGTAGAAGACATTCTGAAGGCGGTCATTGACAAAATTCCCCCGTAAGTAAAGCATACTACAAAAATTTATGTTAAATTGTTAAATTATAAATATTAACCCATTGATCTTAGCAATAAAAATGTATTTTAAAAAACAGAATTAATTTATTTTATGACTGACGTTTGTGGTGTAGTGGTTAAGCCATTGGACATAAGGCTGGTAGGTACGGGGATTTACATCACAGTACTGGCTCTCACTCAGAGTGAGTTTAACAAGTCAGTGGATAGGTGTAAGGCCACTACACACTCTTCTCTCTCACTAACCACTAACCTGGACAGCCCATATAACGGCTGTGTTCCCAGGACAGCATGTTTGAACTTTAATTCGATAGAAGCACAGAAATAATAAACGAAATGAAAATTAAATTAATTTACTGATGTGTCCTCTACAGTGTACTGTGTATCAACCTTTCATATATTGCCTTCCTACGAAATATCGAAATGGAACTGAAAAGTATTAATTTGAACATTTACAATTTATTTTCTCGTCAGGTTTTCTAGTTTCTTGTAATTGCTACTTCATGAATTGTATTTTCACAGTTGACGAAGCTACACATGTATGTCAAGCCTAGATTACTCAGGGGTACTTAGACATACCTTTACATTATCCAGATCACTGGTGTCTGTATTCCCAACGCATTTCTCATTGGCAGCTGCTCAAACATCATTGTATTTCTTTGTACAATATTTTGTTTTGTTTGTTTATTTGTACGTAAAAATTTACTGTGAGGCAAAACCCAGTTTGTGATAGCACAAATGTTAAAATGATGGGTGAAAAGACTGAATTTATAGACACTCGGGACAGTCTCTTTAAAAATGTATTGTTTGCTAAAAATTAAACATTTCACATAATACAACTTTTAATGCAATTTTAGTTTAATATAGGTTGAACACAATCCGTAAAACTGCATACATTATAGTTGTTGTTGAGTACCTTTAGACATGTTATTGATCATAATATGTTCTTATATAACAGGCCGACATCTGATGTGTCTAAGCCACTGAAAGCTCTACTGTTTGACTCATGGTTTGACCAGTATAAAGGAGTCATAATTCACATGGTTGTGATTGATGGATTGCTCAAAAAAGGTTTGTGAAGGTGGAAAACACAGGTTTCCGTTGCATTGTTTTACACAAAGACACCCGATGCGAGTAATGTTTTGTCTTCCATGAACACGTAATGCAAGTCAATTCTCTTTAGGTGTAGGGAGGCTGCCTTTAACTCGTGAATCCATAATGGGTGGTTTTCATATTTGTATCAGCGTATTCATCAGCCTTTCAAGTGCACACACACACACATGAATGTAATTGGTTAAAGTTTCAGAAATTGCTTTTATGCCTTTTTAAAGAACATGCAGCTATCATATTTCATGAGTCATGATACACACCCTTAGTACCATAACCAGACAGAGACAGTTTGTTTTGTTTAACAATACCACTAGAGCACATTGATTTATAATCATCAGCTATTGGATGTCAAACATTTGGTAATTTTGATACATAGTCTTAGAAAGGAAACCCACTATATATTTCCATTATAGACAGACAGGATAGCACATACCAGTCGTGGTGCACTGTTTAGAACGAGAAATAGCCAAATGGGCCTACTGATGGGATCCATCCTAGACCAACCATGCATCAAGAGAGCACTTTATCACTGGGTTACGTCCTGCCCCAATACCATAACCAATTGCTTTTCAACTTGTGATTCTTTTAAAGAATGGCTTTTATATTTGGTACGAATATTTCAACTAAACTACTTGATACAAATGACAAACTGATACCTATGATAATAATAATGTATGAGCTAAGGGAATAAAAGGATGAATCTGTGGAAGCGGTGTGCAGTGGATGTATTATCTGTGGATGAAATATACTTCATAAATTAACCGACCACATTATTGCTAGAACAGTTTGCATCTTCATAATTTAATTTGTTCTTTTAGGTTATAAACATCACTAATACCATTGACACACCAAATATGGTTCTGTCCAATGTGTATTAATCCGCATTTGGAATCGCCATTGGCACACCACCACTCAATGCAAATCAGTATGGATCAATCTGTTTTGGACAGCGATACCAAGTATGCTTGGTAGAGTTCCTGTTATGGGGAATTCCAATAACTAGTATTAAATGCTTTTTTTTTCTCCTATTTTTAAAAACTCACACACCTCTGAAGAATTTGATGTAAATTATTGCACAGAGTATAAACCCTACTCTACTAGAACAAGGACAAAAATAGGCAGCCAGTTAAACTATTGAAAACATATATATTTGTCAAAATATAGTGGAAACACCTGTACAACTTAGCAGCTTGTTTTCTGGAGAAAAACTTGGCATTCATGGGCAATTATCACTGTTTTTCACAATAAATTAATGTGACTTTGAGAAAGGTAAAGTATTATTGTATGTACAAAATATTGTCTTTATTAAACTTTACTTTTTTATTTATTGTGTGGAGAACTCATGATGCCAGGATATATTAACAGGTGACAAGATTGCCTCAGCCTCCAGCCACAAAGTGTATGAAGTTCATGATGTTGGGGTGATGCATCCTCTGGAGGTCTCTACTAACACACTGTAGGTATCTTAGTTGCGGTTTATAATGCTACTGCCACCAAATGGTGTGGAAGACATTCCTTTCTACCTGTCCATCCTATCCGTTACTTTGTGTGTCTCATTTTCTTTCTGTTGGAGCAGCCGTCTCCAAACTCCTTCTTCCCATAATAGGGGCCAAATTTACAAAGCCTGTTTATGTCTAACATGCCTATAACTACATACATTTACATGCTTAAACACCAGCATTTAAGAAAAACAGGCTGTGTAAATTCGACTGTAGATGTTTTGTTAATTTCAACCACATCTGCACTTAGTTTAGTAAAAGTGGTCAGAGAATAGTTTGTTAAAATTTGAAAAAAAGCTTGTGACAGACCCTAGTTTTTAAACACTATGGCTTATTTTTCTCTTTTAGAGCTATTAGATTTTATTGTTTAAATTATCAATTTCTGTACATCCAACGTGTTTCTGGTCATTCTGATGTTTCTAATACATGTACCAAGAAATGGTTTTTTTTATTATTTAAAAAAAAAAAGCATATACATCTAAGAAGTAACGGTTATGGACACGAGCTTGTCTACTTTTAGAGGGTATTTCCCCATTTCAACATCACAGAGGCTTGTTGCACTTTATTGTAACTTTAAATACAGATTTGTTACAGGTATGTATGCTAGTATTTCATCAACTAAAACTAGGGTCTGCCACTTTAATTCACCCTGGAGGAATTTTACAAATTAGTGGAACCTGCCTAAACTGAATTCCTGTTAAACTGGCCATATTTCTCAGTCCCTGTTTTTTTCCTATGCAATACAGGTGAATAAACTGGAACCTTTCTATTCTGGAAACTGGATGAATATTTGCATGCAAACATTAAATTCATGATCATTCAACCTGTAAAAAGTGGACTGTTGAAAACAAAGTAAAATATTGTCTTGTCTATTTGTTATTATGCCAGTGAGAAAAGTAGACATTTCAGCAGTCTAGTCCGACACATTACATCATCTGAGTAATTAAGAATAGTGTGGTCCAATTATTCATTATTTGCTATTTGAAATATTCAAATACACAAATGTTGTATTTTCAAATATTCAGATATCAGGGTTTTTTAGATTGTATGGGGTAAATGCCTCTAAATGAAATGAATAATGTGGTTTCTTTGAATTCTAACAACTGTTCAATATAGGACTCTATTCACAGTAGAAGAATTGCAAAGGGAATATTGAAATGTTGGGAAGGAAAAAAAAGTCTTGATGAAGTAAGAAAGTAGATACATTATATCGTGGAAGAATTATGATACAAAAATATAATGTGCCAGGCGACCATTGTTTTAGTAGACCCATATAACTGAAATAAAGTCTTGTTTTAGATATGCAGGTCAAGTTGGCTATGTGATAACTAACATGCGAAACACTAACGAGGCGCAGGTAGGAGACACATTCTACCATGAAAACATCCCTGTGGAAGCACTGCCTGAATTTAAGTCTGCAAAGCCAATGGTACAAGCTATTCATTTATAACCTTAAATTGTTACATTAATATAGCTGAGTTTAGCTTCATGTAAAGCTTTTGTATTCAGCTCCAGTTCTCATAAACTATAAGAACTAAAAAAATTAAACTTTCTATTTTTTGTTGATATTATTATTTTGGGAATATTAATGAGGTTCAGTATTTTTGGAATAGTTTTTTAAACTGGTTACTAAAGTATTGTACTCGTATATAATCTAAAACTCTCCCTCGATATTGTCTTATATATTTTTGATTTCTTAATACTTTTAGCCCCAATTTTTTTTTTTATAAATGCATAGTGCAAAGGGTTGAATTAAATATTACCCCTATTTAAGAAGGAAGTTAAACAAAGATACAAAAGAGAAAACATACATTTTAGTAAAAAAATACTCTTAAACATATTCTTCACGAAGTGGTGAATGTGTTGTTCTCACTTTGAAACCATATAGCATGACTCCTTGTTTTTATCTTTATGTTTCCGATTGTCCATGTAGTTTATTAAAGCACTATAAATATCCTTTTGGGTATATTGCACAGGTCATTGATACATTGATACATCACAGAGAGAGAGAGAGAGAGAGAGAGAGAGAGAGAGAGAGAGAGAGAGAGAGAGAGAGAGAGAGAGACAGAGAGACAGAGAGGGAGGGAGGGAGGAAGGGGGAGGGAGGGAGAGATGGAGATAGTTAAAGTTTGTTTAGAGCACATTGATTAACCAATCATCAGTTATTGGATGTCAAACATTTGGTAATTTGACATGTAGTCTTAAAGAGGTAATCTGCTACATTTTTCCATTAGTAGCTAGGAATATTTTATAAACACCATCCCACAGACAGAATAGCACATGCCACAACCTTTGATCGATCCCAGACCAATCGAGCAAGTACTACATCCCGCCCACAGAAAGAGACACAGAGACTGCACTTAATATACTTTAAAAAGCCCCTATAGTAGTTTTACATTTGGTATTTGTAATAAACAAAATTGATGTTAAAACTAGAACAGTATTTTGTATTGTATTGTATATCGTGCATATAACTTTGTATTAAGGGACTTTGGGGGGTGGGTGAGAGAGAAAACCCCACTAAAAAACCTAAATACATTATTGCATTAAACTTTGTATTAATTTAAATGAATATTATTATTTTAAGAATTACATTACGGTAATCATGAATTTTACATCACAAATTATTTCTGAATCTTTTATTAATCAAATAAGTGTTTTGTAACAAAATCAAATGGCAGTAAAGTTTTATGTCATAGCTGAAGTGTAATGTCATCCAAACACATTTAAAATAAAAGAAATCTTGCTAACTTTTTTAAATCCATTAAACCATATATTGGCAATCAGCATTATTTTCACTGTAGCAAAAATAAAGTGGTTTAATTTTGTGCATTAAATTTTATTATTAAATTAAACTTTGTATTAATTTTGTTTAATTACTAGAATAATCATGAATTTAAATTGAATCAAAGTCCAGGCGATAAATGTGCCCAAAATACATATGCCCAAAATAAACACACCCAAATTAAGTACAAACATGCTGACCTCAAAACATTTCACCTCAAAACCACTAAAATGTTAAGTTTAATTACATAAGAATTGTTTCTCATTTTTTAGGAATTTATCGATGTATAAAAGTCACAAGACTACATTTGTGACTTTTATACATCGATAAATTCCAAAAAAATGAGAAACAATTCTTATAATTACAAACAGTAAAAGAAGTGTACCTTAAAACACTCAAAAATAATTTCTTTCGTTCTTACCGTCAGCCATGTTCTGTAAATAAGCGTAGGAATACATGTATACATACTATTGGATGTTTTGGGGGGGGGGGGGGGGGGGGGGGTTAACAGAATAAAAACAAATAAAAAATATATTGTAATTTTGTTTTATTTATAACATGAATATCTCATCCAGTTTCCCTTATGTTTTTTAATCGAGAAAACAGTTCACTTCCTTGTTCTATTTTTAAAACGATCACTGAACTGGGTCATTGGGCTTCTCGCCCATCCAGCTAAAAATAGTTCCAATCGATCTTGGTCTTCCGTGATGACGTATTTTTATGAGGTTTATGGAAGGATAACGCTTGGTTTTTTAGTGACGTCAGCCAATCAGAATACAGTAAATCGTATAAATTCGGAAAGTTTGTAATTATATTAAAATAACTAGAAATACATTTCTAAATATTGACAACTCTGCAGCAGCTGATAATGACAGTACTGAACTAAAACAACCTTCCTGTGCTCAGAAAAGACAAAAGTCTTCGTTGTGTCCAAATTAGTGAGATCTAAAACCTTGTTTTGTTTTGTTTAAAGCACTGCATTGTATATCACAAATTATTTCTTTTGTAATTGTTTTCTAACAATACTTATTGAGATGAACATCTGTGGTTTCATTAAACAACACCAAATCAGTTTAAGATAACCGAGACCTTTAATTCCATGGAATTCTTGTCTGTTATAGGTGTTTGCTGGCATCTTCCCTTCAGATCAGTCTGAGTACAATTCACTACGCAGTGCCATTCAGAAGCTCACCTTGACTGATGCCAGTGTCTCCATACATAGCGACAGCAGGTTAAAGCTAATTCCTTAAAACAATTTAAACCTGAATAAAATAAATCATGCGTTACTTAAGATTAATATACACTTGGAAATTAATTAAGCATCACCAGAATTGTATTGAAGTAGTTTGTGCAAATATAGTTTAAACCAGATATTGAGAGTTTTACATTTTATTCTGTATCTACTAGGTATTTACAGTTAAAATAATGAAAGTTTGTTTTAACAACACCACTAGAGCACATTGACTTTATTAATCATCAGCTATTGTATGCCAAACATTTGGTAATTTTTACATTTAGTCACTACATTTTTATATTAATAGCAATGGATCTTTTCTATATACCAGTGTGATTCCAGCTCCATAGTTAATTACCATACATGGTCATGCATATTTACAGTTTCTGTCTTTTTCCCTAGAATACATTAAATATTGATGTAATGACAGTTTCACTTGCTGTCAATCTTTTTTAATATCTGTATACACAGGACATTAATTTGATGTTTTGTATCCATGAAATGGTCATAAATAACTTTCGAAATATGAGTCACATGCTCAAAACTAGGTTGTGCTTCATTAATTTCTCAAATATTTTCTCATTTTAACATTATTATTAAATTTTAATAACAGATGCTGAACATATAACTGTTTATATGATTGTATGGTTCTTGTTTTTACCTGAAATTGTTTTTGTTACTGTCAGAATATTCAAATTAATTTTGTACTAGACTAGTGAACATGAGAAAAGTTGTTAGCAGAGTATCATAAGCCTTTGAAAAGTTATTTTCCTTATTGCAATGTTAGTCTTTAGTACCGTCCCCATCCCAACCAGTTCCCCATGACTGGTATATCAAAGGCCTTGGTATGCACTGTTCTGTCTGTGGGAAAGTGCATATAACATACCCCTTGCTGCCAAAGGAAAAATGTGGCAGATTTACTTCCACTTCCACAAAAGGCTATTTCAGAATTATCCAATGATTCGACATGCAGTAGCTGATGATGGTATCACACAAACATTAACTTAATGCAGTCAGTTTTTAAATGAAGATTAAATTATGGACAATGTTATTATTATTACATGTTTTAGAATTGTAATTTTAGTATTATTTTTGAAAACTATTTAAAGATGAGTTTCATGTTGAATGGTGTGATACTGAGTGAAGGTGTTTTACACTTGTGTTAGAATGCTGGGTTTAAAAAATAACTTGTTAATTATTGGTTTTGTACAGCCCAGCTCTTGGTCAGGGATGGCGACTTGGATTTCTTGGTCTCTTACACATGGAGGTATTTAACCAAAGGCTTGAACAGGAACACAATGCATCTGTTATTGTTACATCTCCGAATGTCCCTTATAAGGGTAAGTCATCTACAGCCTAATTCAAGTCATCTACAGCCTATAATTTGTTTAATGGAGACCATGGTTAAATATTTTTCTTGAGTTGATAATTAGGAAGTAAATCTAATATTCATAACTGACAATTTGCTTAAACCAACAGTTACTGTAATTAGGTCATCGCCTTCACCCGCTTTATAAAATACAAGTTTAAAAGCAAAAAGAAAGAAAGAAATGTTTTATTTAACGACGCACTCATCACATTTTATTTACGGTTATATGGCGTCAGACATATGGTTAAGGACCACACAGAGGAACGATTAGCAGCAAGGGATCTTTTATTTGCGCTTCCCACAGGCAGAATAGCACAAACCATGGCCTTTGTTGAACCAGTTATGGATCACTGGTCAGTGCAAGTGGTTTACACCTACCCATTGAGCCTTGCGGAGCACTCACTCAGGGTTTGGAGTCGGTACCTGGATTAAAAATCCCATGCCTCGACTGGGATCTGAACCCAGTACCTACCAGCCTGTTGACCGATGGCCTAACCACGACGCCGGTAAGTTTAAAAGCAAACTCAGCTAGAATCTAAATAATGCATATGATACGTGTATGTCACTAATTCAATACAATACTGTTGTACTGTGCAACTTGATGTTCGTGGTAACCAGAAATCAGGGTCAGTTTTTTGTGAAAGCCACTGTTAAGTTCAGCTAATGAATACTATTTGCAGTTGGTTCACCTTCGTTTGCAAAGTAAACAGTGTGACCCATCACCAGTCCAAAATGATTTGAATGAATGAATGTTTAACAACTCCCAAACCCAAAAATACACATCAGCTATTAGGTGACAAACAAGGGTTAAACCCAATGGCCAATGTGTATTTTTGTACTGCTGTGTCGTTAGACATTCACTCATTCATTCAAACCATTTTGGTTTGATTTCACCCTCTCATACTTTCAAGTTTCCTTGATGTCACTACATCAGTGTACATGTTTTCTCATTGCTTTATGTTGTTAGAAACATTTATTACCGTATTTGACCACAAATGAGCCCATCCTTTTTGACAGCATTTAAGAAATTAGGTCCTTATTAGTAAATAAGCCTACCCCTACTTAGTCCCCTTATCACAGTAAACAAAACAAAAATGTTTAAAAAGAACACTGTAACAAACAATTAACCACAAATGTAACACCATCTTATTACCACCAGTGAGATTTAGTAGTCTAACAGTGTTACAGTACACACTGTTTTCAATTTCATGTCTGCAGTGTTTCTTTGATCTACCCAATGTCTATTTCTGAAACCACACTGGGGCCACTGGCACTGTTAATGCTAATTAGGCAAATTACTTATTCCATGGTCTGTGAACAGGTGCAATGACCTAGATTGACAACTATAGCTAGCTGAAGAGAGTGTAAGCTGTCTGTGTTGAAAACAGTGCCAGTTTGTTGTTAATTGCTGTTGTAAGACTTTTCAGCATTATTAAATTTTGGATGTAAATAAACCACTGGTAAGTAATTGTAACGCAGAAGGTGTGTTTCTGATAATTGGATCCTAGTAAAAAAAAAAAAAAAAAAAAAAAAAAAAATTATTATTATTATTATTATTATTTATTAATAACAAATGTAACTCTGTAATTAATAGATGTGGTACTGAACTTTTTGTTTTCTTATTTGTTCATTTAATTATTATTATTTATTTATTTTATTTTATTTTATTTTTAACAAAACTGACCCCTTGTCCGGGAATAAGCCCACCCTATGCTAATCTCTTGGACCCCTGGGCTTATTTCTGGTCAAATACGGTATTTTTTGTCACAGTGAAGAACCAGTTTTACATTTTAATATTATATGAATTTAATATGAAGAAATTGAAGAAAAAAAATAATAATTGGACATCTCTCTACAGAAATAGCTTCTAGGTAGCAAGGAAGATTTAAGATTTGGTTATGGGAATGGTTTGAAAAATTAATGTATGCACCATCCCAGATACAGGGTAGTACATACCACAGCCTTTGATGTGTACCAGTCGTGCACTGGCTGGAACGAGAAATAGCCCAATGTGCACACCGACAGAGATTGATCCCACACCGACTGCGCATCAAGCACAACTAATCAGTGTGTACAGCTTACACCTCAGTAAGTCTAGCAGTACACACAGACTGGGTTAATCCTGGTATGGGTAATATAAGCATGAAATGAAACAAAGCATGAAATGAAACGAGGCCTAGCAGTACGCACAGACTGGGTTAATCCTGATATGGGTAATGTAAGCATGAAATGAAACAAGGCCTAGCAGTATGCACAGCCTGGGTTAATCCTGGTATGGGTAATGTAAGCATGAAATGAAACAAGGCCTAGCAGTACGCACAGACTGGGTTAATCCTGATATGGGTAGTGTAAGCATGAAATGAAACAAGGCCTAGCAGTACGCACAGACTGGGTTAATCCTGATATGGGTAATGTAAGCATGAAATGAAACGAGGCCTAGCAGTACGCACAGCCTGGGTTAATCCTGGTATGGGTAATGTAAGCATGAAATGAAACGAGGCCTAGCAGTACGCACAGCCTGGGTTAATCCTGGTATGGGTAATGTAAGCATGAAATGAAACGAGGCCTAGCAGTACGCACAGCCTGGGTTAATCCTGGTATGGGTAATATAAGCACGAAAATCCTGGTATAGGTATTGTATGGGACATTTTTGGCATACTTCCATCAGAAAACTGTTCAAACATGCCTGATATGGGCACAAGCTCTGACTTCACCAGAGAGTTCTGTTCAAGAAAGGGGTTACACCTCAAACTGATAGCCTTAATATATGACATGTGAATACTTAATAATTCACGTCACCTGTTGCTGATTACAAGAAAATCTGTGGAATATATTTTGAGTAGATTACCATAAAATCAACATACATTTCTATATTTATTTTGAAACAATTATGACGTTACTACATTGCAAACATCAAATGATCCGATGTCATATAACCGTAAATAAAATGTGTTGAGTGCATCGTTAAATAAATAAATGAATAAAACTTCAAATGAATGTTATTTTTTCCTTATAAATAATTTATATTTGTATCTGTATTTTCTTTTCTAGTAAAAATACATGGTGCAAAAAATATAAAGAAATATGGTGCAGAAGAAATTATGGTATTGAACCCTTGCAATGTAAGTACACATGTATTTGGGAACACAGATTAAAACTTTTAAAGACTTGATTTTTCACATTTTGACTTTTTCCATGTATGATATAAATGGTAGCCACCAAGGGCGGGATTTAGCTCAGTCGATCAATTGCTCACTTCAGGTGCTTGTGTCATTCAACTGATTGGGTTTTTTCTCATTACAACCAGTGCACCACAACTGGTCAGAAGCCGTGGTATGTGCTTTCCTGTCTGTGGGAAAGTGCATATAAAACATCCTTTGCTGGAGCCAGTTTTCTTTTGCCTGGCTTCCCATGGATCATAGTGCAATGGTGCTGGGATAGATAGATAGATAACAATTTAACATGTCCATATACCACTAGGGTTTCGAACACGCCCATCCAGAGTCCGACCTCCGATAAGATCGGTGGCCTGACTCGAGATGAGGGGAGGATAGAGTTGAAAATGGGCAGAATTTTGAAGATAGCTATTAGTAAAAAAAGTTAATAGAATTTAAAAAAAAAATTAAATAAAAAGTTACAAGCCAAAAATAAAAAGAATTGACTGCTCGGCCGAATATTTATATAATTTGGAGCATTTTAGATGGACAGTCCAAAAATAAATAAGAGAAAGAAGAGAGGATAGGACTATTTAATAATATTAAAAAAAAGAGAATAATTTCGACATATAATTTTGAACGGAGGTCTAAAAGTTTAAAGTCCAATCTAAATGGGCCGGACCGGGGGGGGGGGGGGGGAGGGCATTGGAGTTTAAGGTGGGCGGAATTTGGAATATGAATTTAGTAGTTAGGTCAAAGACCTAAAGTCAAAATGAGCTCATTCATATAACTCATGTCTGGACAAAAATTTAAGTCCAAAGAACAAAATTAGACTGCTCGACCGAAAGGGTTTTAAGGTGATTTGAGCAATTTCAATGGGCTGCCAAAATAAAGTGCGTCGGACTGTTTACAAAAAAATAAATAATAATAATAAAAATAAAAATAAATAAAGTCCAACTAAGCCCTTGGAACGGTTGGCGACTACGGGGATGAGATGAAGTGCTTGGCGTTGAACTGTGGCACCAGTTTCCTCCAACGGTGGGCTAGCAAGGTCTTAGCTAGCTCGATGTAATGGGTGCCGGCGATGATCTTCAGTACTCTGTGGATGGTGTAGTTGTCCATGTCTTCGAAGAGTATTCCCTGTCTGTAGAGATCATCTCAGCAGCGCCATCCATAGGGGTCTTGGCGGAGCCCCCCGGGGGTGGGGGACTCAACGCCGACCGCCTCGAAGGGGTTGGAACGGGAGACGCACGCCGTGGAATATCGCAGACCGCTGTGTCCAACTGCAGCGTCGACTGGTCCACTGGCTCAGTCTGTTCAGAGTTATCTGCATCGGCTGGCACTGGTTGGTCGGGTCCTAGGGGTGGGGGCGGCGACGCAGACAAGACCGCCACTGGCAGTTGAGCCGCCAGTTTAGGTCCCCCCTGAACCGTCCCTGGTGCAGGTTTCCTCTTCCTCCTTCCTCTTCCCTTCCTCTTCATCGTGTTTGTTACCACGTCACCATACACCAGTCACAGTTGCCCGTGAGCCAATGTAAGCGATGCGGTACTCTAACAAAGAGCCGTAGCTTGCAATAAGTCCCCCCAGGTGGGGGGGCAACTCGAGAGAGCAGAGCGACATGTCTTTCGTCATCGAAGGCATAGCTCGGATGATGGTGCTGGGCCATTAAAGGTAGTTCGGGTGCATTGTTATCATTAGGCAATGCCACCTGTGTGATGGTGATGGCATGCTGTATGATTGTTGTTACTTAATTTACTATTTAGGTTGTCCCTATTACCCCAAGTCCTTAAATGTAGACAAAAAATCAAATTGCCTAAAGAAAAGAATTTCCCCTTCCCTTGGATTTAAAGAAATACAAGGAGAGAGGAAGAATTATACTAACCTAGCTATCTATATTTGAAGGGTTTTCACCCTTGTTGTGGTACACGTCTCCCATTGTAATGCTTGTATACTGACTACTGCACCTCTTTTGTGCTGTATCAAATAATACACATATCAAATTAGTCTTGTATAATTATAAAGTCCTAGTATGATTTTTTTTTTTCTTCTAATGAATTGGTTTTTGTGATCTTGTTAAATACAGATACTTGTTTTTTGGCAGGTCATGTGATTTTATGTTAAATTAACAAGTACCGTACATTTTTGTTAATATTTAATTGTTTTACTTCATACTAATTATACAACATTAATAGCTTCCAGATAAGAGCATAATTGCAGATTTCCAAGAACCTGTTGTTATGGGAACCATAATTATGCCAGATGATTATCTTGGAAATGTCACCAATCTAATTTTGGTAAGACTTGTTTATTTGTTAGCTTTAAAACATTTTTTAGAATATTATAATGATTTTGCAGATACGTAATCTGTGTCTAGCATGTTGAAGCATTTATGTGATTGTCAGTTTTGAGTTTGTATACATGTAGATAATGTTGCAAAACGGGTTTATTTTAAAACTGTTTTCAGTTTTGTTTTTGATTACAAAGTGTTTGCCATTATTCTAAATTAATCATCCAAATGTCTGTAGAACAATGCCATTGTCAGGTCAGAGTGTTTAACGTGCACATTCAGAGCAAGTTGTTGTAGTGCATGCCTGTTCTAGGAACATGTGCCGCCTCCTCCGTCTGGGACAGGAAAGGTGGGGTGGGAAGGAGGGTGGACTGCCTGCACTGGAAGGTGCAAAGGAACACCAGCAATCCAACCAGGACCAGTAACAGGCGGAGGGTGGTTTGGTGACATGTTCCGTAGGATTATAGTTAAAGAGAAATGGTGCACATTTTTATGAACGAAGTTAGGCATAATTTTGAACTGTCCATCAAAGGTAAAAGGGAGCTACATATAGTTTTGGAATTTAGTATACTGAGAGTAGCTTGTTAAATGGACCTAGTTGGTGTTGAGGTGTCTCCCTAGGTTGCCCATAGGTGCCCTTAAAAGGGCCTGATCTGTTCTTATCAATGGCATTGTGATAATGTTTACATTTTAAAGAGACTATAAGAGGTGTCACTGTTTATATATTTTTAAGGCTATCCAAATGACCTTGGGCTATAATTAGTTGCATGATGCGAGTGATGTACAAAAAGTTACGTAATGTAATATTTGGTTTCAGGTCAGTATGTGCATAGTAACATATAATAGATGTATAAGTGGCTATGGTATTTAGACAGTCAGAATGTATATGAATTGAGATACTAACATAACAATGTTGTTATTCAGGACAGAAGAGGACTTCTTTATGACCAGACATATATTGATGACAAAAGAATCATGGTAAAGGCCAAGTTTCCACTCAGTGAAATTCTTATTGACTTCTTTGATGAACTCAAGTCTATGACCTCTGGTTATGCAAGGTGAGAATTTATACATATAGTTGGCCATCTTGAAAACTGGAAGTAGGTCTCGCTCAAAGTGCTTCTATACCAATATTGATTAAGTAAATTATAACGTGTGCAAAGTTTTATTCATTGAAAAAGTATTCTCTTATTCTGCACAAATCTGCTCAACTATAATTATTATAATGTTTGATATACAAAGGGCCGAAATTACAAAGCATGTTGGCCTTACATGCATTTACAGTGCTTAAACACCTGCATTTAAGAAAAACAGGCTTCGTAAATTCAGACCACAATTTATGTTTTCATTTTATTTAATTGTAAATGTTATTCAAATTGTTTCAGCTTTGATTATGAAGATCTAGGTTTTGAATCTTCCAGTCTCATTAAGGTAAAGTATAGAACATCTTTTGGTCTCACTTGTATTTAATGGCAAAGTTAGTCGATTTTGTTTAATGATACACCTATTGCACATTGATTATTTAATCATTGACTATTGGATGTTAAACATTTTGTGATGTAGCTGTTAGTTTTCCAGTGGTGATTATAGTATCAAGTTTTGCATTTATTCCTATTATTTTAACACACCACAGAGTTCCATTTTCTCACAAACTAGATGTCCTATACAACTCAGTTAATATAAGTAACACTTGGGTCATAGTTTAAATCTCTTTTTATTAGTATTATTTTTTTAACTTCTGAAGTTTTATTATTTTAGTGTAACTCTCAAAATTTCAGTCTGTTCTCTCCTAACATTGGTCATTTCTGTAACTTGGTAGTATACAGTTATTGTAAAAGTAAAAGAAAAGAGATGTTTAAATTTACTTCAAAATAGCCAATAGCTAGTCCAAGCCGAGAGTCCTCTTATTTTATTTTACCCCTATACTGGTTTCAGCCTCCAGTGTACCCTACTTAAAATAAATGTACATTACATTTATTAGACACATACATTAATAGTTTTCACAGAAATAAGTACCACCAAATATTACTAACAATATCAGTAACTGTTGCTTTTACTCCACATATGTACCTCAAACTATTACTTACATCAGTGTTCTCAAACTTCATAACCTAGGTTCGTGCTCTTCCTTGGTGGAATTACTTAGCGCAATCTTTAGAATTTTTAAAATAGCAACTGTCCTGTCAAATGCTGTACTATCATGCTCACACAATCTAGTATTTTCCTTTTATAACATTATTTGCTTATGTCATACGAAGTACATCTGGGGTTCTCACCCCAGGCCTGTAATGGTGGATGCAATGATAAAAATTACAACCAATAAATTCTTCCAATTTTATTGTGTTTATAAATGTTGCAAGGACTTGGAAACTAATTCCAAACGAACATAACACTATACCTTTAAATCCAGAATTTTGTCACATACATTACACCCAATTTGTGTCCCAGATGCCAGGAAATTGGATATACATGTATAAGTAAACCATTTCACAAATGCCCACGAGGAGTTCCATGAATGAGTCTCCTCTCTCATCCCCCACCCCACCCCGTCAGTGGACTAAGCATCAGTGGCATTTTTTTATGCATACTGTTCAGTGGATATGCCATGTTGGTTCTAAAAACATTGAAGAACACTGCATACATGTAGTACCCCTTATCTGGTGCAAAGTAACTGTGAAGACAAAAATGTGACCATCTGATCGAACCCGTAATGCAAAATTTCATGATTTAAAGTGAGTTGTTTTAATTTATGATTGGTTAATTTGATTAACTTAACAAAATAAATAGTATAATAATTTGTAGTACAATAATTGTATTAATGTTTGTTTTGTATGCAGGTGAACTTCCTACTGAATGGAAGCCCCGTTGATGAACTGAGTCTTATCTGCCACACCAGCAAAGCAAGGAGTTTAGCGAAACATGTATGTGCCAAGCTGAAGGATATCATACCACGGCAACTTTTCCTCATTACACTGCAAGGCGCTGTAGGATCCAAGATATTATCTAGGGAAGATATCCGGCCATTACGGAAAGATGTGCTTGCCAAATGTGTTAGTATTTTGGTCATCAGTGGGGTTTTTTCATTTTTAAATGCTATCTTTATCTATCCAAATATATTAGTGTATTACTTGTACCTTAGTACAAATGCATGGTTAACTTAAAAAATATATTTGGTTAGCAACAGAATTGTCATTTGCAGATAATTTCAAGCCTTGTGTTGGACAAAGCACAAACACATATATTGAAAAACAAAATAGTATTCCCCCACACAGATGTCACAATATCAATTTTAACCATGTATATACACACCAGATGAAAATGGTGACTTGTGTATTCCTTAGATTTGATTTATTCTGCTTTGAATCAATTGTTTTTAAGTTACAAAGTAGACATTAATAACTTGCTTGAGAACTTTAGAACATGAGAAAGAAAACTTTTGTCTTTGCAGTATGGTGGTGATGTGACTCGTAAAATGAAATTGCTGAAAAGGCAAGCTGAAGGCAAGAAGAAAATGAGAAAAATTGGAAATGTAGAAATTCCAAGAGATGCATTTATTAAAGCACTGAAGAGATGATCAGACACTTTCGTTAGATGAAGTTGCTTCAGGGAAATAACAGACAGCAAGATATTCTGATGTGTGTGAAAGAATGCAGTAAATACTACATTATAGGCTTCGATTAGGAATTGGCAATATAAATGGCCATAAACTCACAATGTATTGAAGATTCTAAATATATCCACATATTTTGCCACCTTTACATCATCTTATTTTGTGATTCCCCCACAGGTACACTGGCTCCCATTTTTATAGGCATCCCAAATTTAGAGTTTCAACCAAACTTCCCAAATTATGTGGCTGCAATGAAACTCTACTCCAATTTATAGTGATTACAACTAACAGTCTTGGTTGTTTTTTCATATACTTACCTTAGCTGGACACCCAGCAGCTGTTTTATATACTGCGGTGTCATCATATATTCATTCACTTATTGTTTGATAGTGTAACTCATTCAGTCTACTCAAATACATAGGCTTATGGGCTTCCATTTTTGTAAAGAGCAGGCTGGTTTTCGCCCAAATTCAATGAAAATCTCAAAATCTGGATAGCATTTATTTATATAAGCATTACTCCCAAACAGCTATATAGGGTTTCAAACAAATCACTATGCATTTTCCCATGGATTACAACTAATTATGCATGTAGAATGATGAAATAGATAGTAAAAAGGTCTCAAGTTAGCATATTTTGCCCGAATCTGACATAAACCCAATAATACCATGATCTTTCACTCGGCCAGACAAAATACCATTGGAAGAATAATGCCAACAATAGTACATTTGGTATAATTATGCTGAATTACGAATCATTTGGCCTGTAAGAATGATATTTGAAGTAGATTTAAAGTTATTTAGTGTGTGTGAGCAGGCTCAACTTAAAGTTTTATATTTGGATGGCATCAAATGTGATTTCCTAGCATCTGAAGAACACAGAAGCAGTGTTTTACATCAGTTTTTGATTCTTTTAAAGCTTTTGTTTGGTTGGGGATTTTTTTATATATATATATATATATATATATATATACTCAACAACGAAAGTTTAGCTAATGTTAAAAAAATGGCATAACATTTATAAATTAACCTATTTTCATTAATTAGTATACACATCTGAAATGTTTACCATTTACAAACAACATAAACTCGTCAACCTTTGCCTTAACACAACAGGAGGGCCTGGTTTTCTTTTAAGTTTATTCAACCATGGCAAATTTAGAGGTCATAAAAGATATTTGCTAAACTTTCATTGTTGAGTATATACAGACCTGTCAACCTTTAGTCAAGAGAAAGCAGGAGGTGTGTGTTGAAAATGCAGGAGATTTTTTAAATTCACACAATTTAACCCAAAATCGCAAGATTAAAAAAAAACATTATTACAATAAGTTATATGAATACTTTATAATGTCATATATACTTCTTAACCTTAGATCTTTGCATTAAAAAAAAAAAACATTATTAAAATTTGTTGTTGTTTTTTTGGGGTTTTTTTTTTTAAGTTTAAATATTATTATGATTTAATACATATTTAAAAATATATATATATTTTATCCAAAAATGTTAAGAACATGAACAAGAAATAAAAAATTTAATTAGTACATTTACGGTATTACACTTACAAGTTACAGCCTTACAGGTTGTGTTACAGTGTACCCAAGTACCAAAGACAAATTTATATAAATCTTATAAATTAATATTCAGTTTTTACTATAATGAGGAACGGTGGCGTGGTACTAATTTAAAATCATTATAATGATGTAATAAACATTGTATTTTCATTAATCATAAGTAAAACCTCATTACAGACATCGTGTGAAATATACCGGAATTATACCCATTTCCGTGAGTAACTTTATGTCAGTCAAACACAACATTTTTTAATTGTACAAAAATAATTTCTTGAAGTGTACCCTTATAACCAACATTTTACCGCACAAACATACAAAATTAACTGACACAAGTATGTTTATACAGCTAATTGGTCTTTTCGTTGTCTTGCTGTGACATGTGATTTTAACATGCATGTGTATCGCTGTCAACTCGGGAGTCTGGCAGTTCAGATTCGTCATAGTTGCATTATCATTATGTAATCCAGTGGGAAGACATTTTACAATTCAGAGGTGTTATTAGAACTAAATTGGATAGTTTTTTTTTTATATGGCAACACTGAATGTCAATACACAGCCTGTTGAATTAGCGACACACGCTTCGTAGCCATTACGATGACAACAAACATTATAATAACACGTCATTTTATAAACTCCATGTGCTTTTTTAACAATATAAATAGGCTATCTCACTTCGGCAAAGGTTAAACAGTCGGGACAATTCGGCCTGTTACATTCTCGGAAACTGAAAGTAGTCGACATTTTCCGAATGAGAAAAAAAAGGCAGAGTTACTCCCCTTCTGTTATTTTGACAAAAGAGGATCGATTGTTTTTTTTATGCTTACAAAAATGTCATTTAACAGGAGAAACTGTCTCCCGCACAAGGGAAAGGAGATTTGATCAAATACCGGGAGACTCCCGCGGAATCCGGGAGGGTTGACAGGTCTGAGTATATAATAGGACCAAAAACCACTAGTTTAGGGGCTGGCCCCTACATATTAACTTTTTGTTTTATCCTAACCTCCCGCCACACCTCCAGAAAAAAAGAAATCGTTTAGCATGTGCCCCTACACTCCACATATCTTTCCAGTGGACCTGACAATACACATCCATCCAGTTATTTCATACACCAAGTGGCAAGCCTGCAAAATTTGAACAAATCTGTGTTTAACCAGTACCAGTGAGGTACATGGTATACCTGTCAAAAGTAGGTAATGGTGACCCTAGTTATGGTATGCAACACATTGCCATCCCAAGTTGTACTTGCATGCAAGGTTTGATGATTCTATATCAACTGATAAGGAAGCCATGGCCCAGACAAATCTTGTAATGTGCAGTAATACGTTAAAAGTAGGTCATGGTAACAATGTCATAAGATGTGTCAAAGACTGGCATATAAAAATGTAAAATTGAAGACTATTGCAAACTATTTCATTGGGCACATATTTAAGACCTTTTGTTAAAAATGTTAAGATATCAGATTTCAACTAATATGTTATATTAGTTAAAAGTATGGATTATATAGTGAGGTATGATATTTGAAGTAAGGGGTTGATATATTTAGCAAGAACAAAAGATATATATATATATATTATGAATGTAATCACATGTTGGGTGTTGTTCATCAAGTAATTTGTCACTTGTTGAATAAAGAATGTCATTACCAGAATTTTTCAGTCTCTTTTTTTCACAAAACAGGATTTGTAATTCCAAATACACTCCCAAAAAGGAAATGCTGAAGTAGATTTTGTGTACACCAGAAAGGTGTATTAATAATTTAATGGATGAATGGAAAACAGCAGAATGTTCACATTACTCTCATATTCAGTTGATGACATGACATTTAAAAAGTTGAAACTTCAAGGTCATAATGTTATGCTGTCAATATCTTGTGAGTCCAGAACATCACCTTCCCATGAAAACAATAGTTATGAATTGCACCTTGCGGAATGGTGGCCCACTCTGCATATAGTGCCAATGCCAAGTGTGGAAGATTATGTGGCTATGATTTATGCTGTCTCGGTCGTCTATCCAACTCATCCCATAAATATTCTATGGGGTTCAAATCTGGAGATCCAGCAGGCCAGGGCAGATCCTGAATGTTGTGGTGTAGGTATGCTGTTGTCAGTCTAGTTGTATGTGGTCTTGCATTGTGCTGGAATACAACGTTGGTATTATTCATAATTGGAATGTCGTGTGGCTGCAAAATTCCATCTGATATCTCTGTGCCATTAAGCAAAATACAATGTAGATTTAAAAGACAGATTTTCAAAGGAATCGTAGTTCTTTTAGTGTGTCATGATGTATGATATTTGTCAGAAAAGTGGATACAAACAATGGGGCATTTCTCAGCGACGTCATCAAGAAAACTGCATCTAAATGTCATTGCAGACATGCCAGAATTAAATCTTTTTATTGTATAACCTTTCATCTGACCAATCAAAACACTGCTTCATAATCTTTTTATTGTATAACCTTTCATCTGACCAATCAAAACACTGCTTCATGAGTTTCGTACAGGCGCAAATTTATAACAGTCAATCACCGACACAGAACAGAAGGCGTCATTGTCCATATAATGTTAAATACTGGCTGATAATGTTCATACAGGTTTATGCATTTTGCCGTCATTGGGGAGTTTTAGCAATGGCAGATTTTTTATGCAGCGGCACAAAAGTGCCATCGGTAATGCCCCCTACTGCCGACAGATTTTATCTCGTCAACGGCAATTGCCGTCATTGCCGTTGTTATGTTCAAACCCTGCAACATGGAGGTTAATAGTTGTTTTATACGCTCCATAAAACGTCATCATGTTGATTCATCATAGTGCCATAATTGTTTTATTACTTAAATCATTATAATAAAAAATAATTACACAATATATACTGAACAAAATAAGAAACTTCTGCTAACTTTGCTTGAACATAACTTGATGAAAACAAACCAGGGGAATAATTGTTATATATGCGTTTAAAGAGAGTTCCATGATGCATCGTTTGGTGCAAAAATCATGGCCATAGGTTAACAGAAACTGGGAGACATTTTGACCAAGTGTGGTAAGGGTTAAAAAAAAAAAAAACCCCACTTAATAACAGGTATGACCACCTCTTGAATTGACCACTGCAGTGCATCGCAGGCGCATAGAATTGACTAAAGTGTTCGTTGACATTAGTGGGTGGGTTGGGACGCCGCCTCAATCGTCTGTCCAGACTATCCCAGACATGCTCGATGGGGTTGAGATCAGGACATTTAGCGGGCCAGTCATCAATGAAATCAATGTGATTTGTCCTAAGAAAATTTACAGTGTCTCTAGCTGTATGAGAGGTGGCATTATCATGCTGAAAAATCGAGATGTTGGCATTGTTATGGAACAGAGGAATGATGTGATGAGCGAGAATGTCATCGCGGTAACGTTGAGCATTTAAATTGCCATCAATGACGACTAGTGGTGAACGATAACCATGGGCAATGGCTGCCCAGACCATGACACAACCCCCACCCACGAAACGATCTCGTTCAAGAACACAACAGTCAGCATAGCATTCATTACAGTAGATGCGCACCCTGCCATCACCACTCAAAGAAAATCTGGATTCATCCGAAAAAAGAACGGTATTCCAGCGTCGCCGTATCCAACGTGTGTGTACACGTGCCCAATTAAGACGATTTAGATGATGATGTTGCGTTAAAACGCATCCGACGTAAGGATGTCGTGCATGTAAACCGTTCTCCCGCAGACGATTACGAACAGTTTGCCCACTGATTCAGTTATTATGAAGCCCAGGTGTGTTAGCAGCAGTAGCAGTGGCAGTTTAGAATCGATTGCGCAAATGCGTGTTCATGATATAGCAGTCGTCCATGACGTGGCAAGTCGTTGGTGCTTCCTGTCGTTCGAAATCTTACGCAAAGATTTCGTATTGCTCGACTAGAACTCCCAACATACCTTGCAACGTCTTCTGTCAAAATGCCAGCATCAAGCATGCCAATGACCCGTTCATGTAAATTATTGGGTATTCTTGGCATACTAAAAATGCTACAATGTAAAAAACTTTCTCTTTTTTTTACAAATTTTGAAGCGTTTTCGTTCACTTGACAACAATGTCAGTAAGACAAGTAAAACAAATTGACCGAATACTACATGGGACATGTCGAACCATGCATGCACGTGCAAATTGAATTTCACGTTGTCGACGATTAACAGTGCAAAAAGAATCGATAAAATTCATGAATCCTGATAATACAGCTCAAGGCTAATACTACCTATATAATTTCATTACACAATGAATTCTTTAACACAACAAATACTATATGTTCAAATCGGAAGTTTCTTTTTTTGTTCAGTATATATATATTCAAGCAATCGAGCAAGCACAAGTGTTATGCAGGATATCATCTGAAAGATGCTACAACTTCCAAATTTTGTCGATCAAACCGACACTCATTGGTCAATGCTGAGGGGATTCCCCGTTTTACACTGGAAATATTGCAACATCATGATTTAAGGGTTCTCAAAATCATAGAGAAGTGTAATATGATCTCAAACGGAATGCCACGTGATATAACATTAACCAAACAGAAGTTATGTAGAATATACATGACGTAATAATTTTTTTTATTAAAGTGATCATTCAAAACAGTTTTTACTGAGAAAATATCACTCACTGGTGTTAAATACGGCTGCATATTGATGAAGTCTTATAATGTTCCCCTCAGTTGGAAAAATGCCACATGAAATGTGGGGAAGGACCTCTGTAATTCTCTTATCTATTGACACATCTCTCTCTCATCCAACGTGCAAGACCATGGAATGCATAGTACATAACTGATTCTCATACAAACAGAACAAGACATTTAAATTCTTCTTCTTTTTTTAAATCATCACTTAAAACAAGTTTTTGGTTGATGAATGTTTGGGTTTTTTCATCCGTTGAAAATGTTGTTAAAAGGTCAATGATAATAAGTAATCCTCTGTTTTTCAGATTGAAAATGCTAAAGAATTCTGTCTTCTACAGTTCTTCATTCTCATATTAAAAACAAAAGTACCATCCATTTATCATAATTAAATTTAACTGTTACAAAAATATGAGTCAAGATCAGGTTAAAATAAATATATAAAGAAATGTCTTGTTAACTTCACTGATTCATGCAGAATAATCGTCAAATTGTGAATTATATACTTGAAGAACGATTTGTCATATATAACTTTTCCTTGGTAATACAACTTTATATGCAAAATCAATAAATGTTTCCATATGTGTTGATTAAGTATACTGATGACCTCAAGCACCAATCACAGTAATCTCTCCATATCCACAAGGCATGAATTTGATCCGATGTGTCAAACTGATGACTTAGTCTTGTATTTTGAGTATACTTCTCTTTTCTAGCTCTTCCATTTCTTTTAAAACATATGCAACACTGTATCTCAGTTCATGAAACTTGTGTACTGAGACCTAAAATGGTATCAAAGAATACTTATTAAATATATGCATGACAAAATCACTGCCCTATCAAAGCTCCTAAATTAGGTAGTTCTAAAAGAGTTGGGCATTGCAAATAACAATGTTAAAGTGGTTAGTGTCATATTTAACTATTCTGACACTTTGAAAAAAAAAATTCAAATTAATCCCACAAATACATGTAATACAACATTAACTGAAGACTATCATAATTTTAATATGCTGGCATGATTTAATAGTGAAATATATTTGCCAAATTGAACAGCTTAACCCCTACTTCATTAGTTTGTGGAGAATGCTTGTACCAAGTTTCATAATCCAATCAAAAGTTCATACGAAGATCCGCGTTAACAGAAAAATTTATAACCATGGGAAAATTAATATCAGAAAAATTCTGCTGATGAACATTACATATTTTATTAGTGGCCATTACATCATACACACATGGTAATTGTGATATATAGTCAAGTGTGGGGATGAAGGAAACTTAACTATTTTCTCTTTTCATGAATAGTTAACCTGACCTCTCAACCTATTTGCATTTTCCCCTCTTCGTTGGATTGGTCTGAACAACCCCATAGCCAATCAATGGGTTGAATTTTTCATTGTACATTCATGAACACTTAATGCAAGAATATCCAAGTGGTATCTTTTCCCAATATTACATTTATATAGTGAATAGTGAATTTATAACCTGCGACTGACTGAAAAGAAAGGAATATTTGGTTAACAGCACCTCGGCGCATTTTAAAATATTAAAACACTATGATTATTTGTGTCTAACATTCCTACTGCCACCATACAGGCTGTTCCTACTAACAATGCAGCAAAGAGTATTTTATGTAGTTTGTGACAGGGAAAGACAGTCCATCAAGGTCGATCTATCCTGCAACTAATCACACGTCCAGTGATAGCTCTATCACTGAGCCACATCTCTTTGTGTTACAAATGAATGTATAAATAATGAAATTGTAAATCACTGAGAGGATTGTATAACTTCACCTCAAACGTGAATACTCTGCCATTATGAAGAGTCATTTCCATGAGAACTGTAGGCTCTAACACACGGTTTAGCACACTGAAAAACAAATCATAGGGAATATCAAAGAATAGACTAACTGTTGTTACATACATAACAGAATTAAATTAATACAGTACGCACATTTTTACTTAAATTAAAATCAATTTATGACAGGTAATTTCCTACATGGTACCTGTTTTTTAACCATGACATTTCATAAAACATTTATTTATCCTAGACATTTCACCCTTCGAACATTTACATGCAATTATATTTGTTTCTTGATCTATTAATAATTAATGTCTTTTTTATTATTAACTATCATAAATGTACTTTTAATGCTATTTTAGTTTTTTTAAACTAGATTTTTGTTAGTATTTCAAGATACAAATGTATGAAAGCTGTGTTGAAACAGACAAATAAAAAACATGCACACACATACATATTTTACTGTTTACTGGTTTCAACCTCTAGCGTACACTGCATAACAAGTACAGTCAAACCTGTCCTAGCAGCCACCTGTAATCAGTGGTCACCTGCCTTAAGCGGCCACTTTTTTCCCTCCCAAACGATTTATAATGTAAATGCACCTGTAATAAGCTGTCACCTGTCTAACACAGCCAGCGGCCACCTAAATCGGATCCGAAATCGCTAAAATACCTGTATTAAGCGACCATATAAATGTTTACTGTTTTATAAAAGGGATATTTTAACAACAGGTACAGCAAATAACTGATATTCACACCTTCAGGAATACTAGTACCCATTCAGTCCCAACATCTCAACTGTGTATCAATTAAGAAAGTATGACTTGGAATGCATCTAACTGCCTCTGGGCAGGCTACGCTTCACGTATGTAAATTCACTTACTATGACAATACACCACATGAAGTAGGAATTAAATAATTAAATGGAAAAAGAAAACAAATTTATTGAGAACGGTTAATTTGCCGTAATACATTCCAGTTGCATTTTTCCAGTTGCATGTGAACAATTTATTTATAGTCAATTGTGAAGCACACGTCCATTAATTGGCAGTATGGTAAAACAAGAAACAACAAATTGTTTAAAGACTCTATATGTGCCAACCTGTAATCAGCGGCCACCTGTCTCAAACAGCCAATTTTATCTACTCCCTTGTGTGACCGCTTAAGATAGGTTTGACTGTACTAAATAAAAGACATGGCAAATATTAATTTATTGGGAATAGATATTAATAGAATTTGTACAAATACTCGGTGTCACAGCTGATTTTAATGCGTACAAACCTGTGTATGGAAAGGTACTGTACATGTGTGAACACGCGTGCGGAAATCACATTAATGGAAAGCAGGCCTACCATACGTTCAGTTTATATTCCTGGACTAAGATATAACTAGAGCATCACAATTGTATTAAAGGATTTTTTTTTCTCTGCTTGTGTCGGTGAAAATTTATTTTCCATGAAATTACTTGTTTGAGTTGCCAATTACAAAATATTAGCACAGGAAAAATATTTCCAGTTATTGTGGGCATTGTTTGCGACTACAGTAATGAATTTAAGTGTCTGTGCAGAAGTTACCTTGTTGAAATGGCCACATCAACTCTCCATCGAAGCAAGTCAAGTGATGGAAGACGAGGACGGTTTGCAAGCACACATTTATCAATCTTGGCTCTCCTGAAACACAATATGTGATTGATATTCATTACAAAACTTAAATAAACCACCTGGACATATGCAGTCATTTCATGACGTTTTACATATAGTGGAATGTCCAAGTAACTCTTCATTCTGGAAAAATTATGAGGAAATTCCCAAAATGCACCAATAAATATGGATTATGTCATGTCATGTGTCAGGGTTTCTGCCAGAGAGTAAAACAGTTTTTTTTTTAAAGTTAAGCTTTGGCAAAATTAATTACTCTGATCATTACTGTATGATTTTCTTAACCCTAACCCTAAACTTAACACCCCCCCCCCCCCCCCCCCATCCTCTGTTGACTTTGCATTCAATTCAATAGCGCCATACTCAAAAATTTCTTTCTGACAGAAACACTGTGTATTGAGTTTGTATCTTGTGGCTGTGGAAGGTTAACAAAGATGATGAACACCCTACACAGGTACATGTGTTAGAATATTATTTTTTCAAAGCCAAATTGACATGTCAAACAATATTAAGCTGAAAGCACCATGTGCCGTCCTCATATCTGCCATTGTCAAGAAGGATCCTCCACCTCAGTGGAGTGCAATCATCTTAAGTAAACCAAAAAAATATATCTGGTAGGAGAAATGTGATGGAATCGTTTGGATTCCATTCTGAACTAGTACATGCAATAAAATGTTTGAAAGCTTCAGAATTTTATTCTAAATTTTACTTTATTTATCTGTTAATTTGTTCCAGCTCTTTACACAAAATGGTGCAGGAAACAAGAGGACTAACAGGGCTTTAGATTGCACTGAAGTCAAGGTGATAAACGTGGCCAATATACATATACCAAAAATACATATGCCCAAATTAAGTAGAAACATGTTGACCTCAAAACATTCCATCTCAAAACCACTGAAATATGAAGCTTTGATTATATTAAAATAATGCATTTATGATTATTCACAAATCTTCAGCAGCTATTAATAACATTACTATACTAAAAAGCCCTTGTTGTGCTTAGAAAGAAAGAAGTGTTTTATTTAACGAAGCACTCAACACATTTTATTTACGGTTATATGGCGTCAGACATATGGTTAAGGACCACACAGATTTTGAGAGGAAACCCGCTGTCGCCACTACATGGGCTACTCTTCCAATTGGCAGCAAGGGATCTTTTGTTTGCACTTCCCACAGGCAGGATAGCACAAACCATGGACTTTGTTGAACCAGTTATGGATCACTGGTCGGTGCAAGTGGTTTACACCTACCCATTGAGCCTTGCGGAGCACTCACTCAGGGTTTGGAGTCGGTATCTGGATTAAAAATCCCATGCCTCGACTGGGATCCGAACCCAGTACCTACCAGCCTGTAGACCGATGGCCTGCCACGACGCCACCGAGGCCGGTTTGTTGTGCTTAGAGACCAAAAAAGCCTGTTGTGACCAAATTAATTTGATCTAATGCCCTGACTGAGTATATTTCATTTGGCAATTACCCTAGTCACCTGGGGACATAACTAATTTGTCTATTGGAGTAAATACAATAGGATACATAAAACATTGCAGTTGTGTTACAACATAAGTTGAATAACATATGTTTTATTGATTATCTGTATGATTTAATATTTTTAATCTTCTTTTGGTATCTGGCTCATTTGTATCCAGTCAATAAAAACAAAACAAAGCAAGAGTACAGGTGAGGTACTTGATAAGCCTTTCATAAGGTCATGGTGACCTAGTTATGGCACACAAGACTCTACCATCCAATGTTGTACTTACATGCAAGGGTTTGATGATCCTATATGAATTGATAAGTAAGACATGTTCCAGACATGAATTTCCTTTAATGTACAGTAACCGGGGTTTCTGCCAGAGGGTAAAACGGGTATGGTGCCATACCCACATTTTTTGCAGATTTATCTTTTTTTAAGTTAACCTTTTGACAAAATTAATTACTCTTATCATTACTGTATTATTTTCTTAACCCTAACCCTAAACGTAACCCATTTTCTTTCTGGGGAAGGCCCCCATACCCTGTTGACTGTGGTTGCATTCAATTATATAGTGCCACACCCATAAAATTCTTTCTGGCAGAAACACTGGTAATGCATGAAAGGTAGGTCACTGAGACCTAGTTATGGTATGCGACACAGCACTATCCCAAGTTGTACATAAATGCAAGGTTTGATCCTGTTTGAAATGATAAGGACAAGGATTTTCTTTAATGTACAGTGAAAAGTAGGTCACAGTGACACACCGCATTCCCATGCATGCAAGGTTTGATGATCCTATATAAATTGATAAGAAAGATATGCTCCAGAAATAATAAGTTTACATCTGGACAAGGCTATACCATAATACAACCAGTCAAAGACAGGCATATATAAAAAAACCCATCTTTAATGTTAATGCTGTCAAAATAGTGTACAACTGAAATTTTCTCTTTTAATGGACGAGGGAGAGGGATGCATTACATCAGAGTTAATATGATATCAAACATAGTACAAATAAATGATAATCTGCCAAATATATTTCTATACTACAATGATTGCATATGGTAAAATGTCATGTAATTATGTATCCTGCAACCATGAATGCACCCACTTTCTAGAAATGAACAAAGCCTGGTGACCTAGATTTTAGACCATTGTACTCTGATGTGAAAGAACAATAATTACTACAGTTAATAATAGAAAATTTAGTATCAACAATGTAACAAGTCTTAAAGAGGTTTTTTTTTAATAAACTGTCTAATTGCATTTTCTCACTTTTACAACAACCAACTGACAAGAGCAGGCTCACCACATGCTTAATTGTGGTGATGCAAGGTTAAGGATGGACGATTTGGTGGTCAGCATTACAATTACCCCCCCCCATCCCAATTTATTTATATAATTTGCCAAAACAGATTCAAACTGTATATTACAAGTTTACTGATTAGGTTTAGAAAGGACATTTTGTGAAAGATGGAGTTAAAAGTTTAAAACTAACAGTAAAGTAACATCTGTTATTTCACCTTACAACTTCACTGCGGTGAAAAAATAAAGTATGTTTTTAATTATATACCTCCAATTAAAGAAGCAAACAGATTAACAGAAGTTACTTGCCGGTTTCCAAAAACAACACTTGCAATATCAGCATGACATTCTTCTGGGATCCTGAAGTGTAAAAATACATGACATACATGAAATAGTAATAGCAAGATTTAATAAAACAAGATTAGCATAAAAATATTCTTCTCAAAAACAGACCTGTCAAGTCATTAAAGGGAGGGACAACTCAAATATGAGCCTGATGTGTTGGAAAGATGCATACCCGGACGACCAACACGTACTGACACTTTAAGAAATGAAAAACGTGTAATTTTAGAGTTAATAAAAAAAACGTGATTATTCCTGCTAACTGGGGGCAGCCATTTTCTTTTGTTTCCGGTGCGTCAGGAATTCTAGCTTGGGGTGAAGTGACGTCAGCTCCAACCAACTCCAGTATGCACAGTGTATAAACAAAGGCAGTCATTTACGACAAGACACTTCACTTTTATCAACCTGACTTGTAAAACAACATATATGACTTGATAATATAATAAACTATTTAACTAAATATATTTCAATTTGCATTAATAGAAGGAAATGGGGTTATAGTATTTTTCTCTCTTCAAAAATCAACAGAAAAAATACATATTATTAGGCCTATTGATAGGGTACGCCGGAGTAAAAACGACCACTCACGATACACAAGTGATAATTTTCTTTCCTTTGGGACTACGTAATTGTGATTTTTGTGTTTTTTAGATGGGAAAGTCACTTAATCAAGGGTTTCACAGAATTATTTACAGTAATAAAGCAGGACGGCTGGTAATGTTCATTATCATTTTAGGGGTAGCTGCGCGTCTACCCCACACTACCCTGTGGTCTTTATAAAACGTGCACATATTTTTATTTGTGTCTAGACACCTTGATTTGACAGTCTAAAATATACAATCAGGAACCACAGGTACAGGCCAGAGAGAGAAAAGACCAAACAACTAAGAAAAAACTCTGATTATCAGTATGTGGGTTAATGCAGGGACAAAACATAATACAGTTATTTCGACACTTTGACAATGATGGTTTATTTTGTGTTTTGTATTGAAAAATAATATATACTTATTGCTGGCTTACTGGGATGGATATTATTACAGAACATTGCGATGCATCTGCAAAAATCAGGTATGTTTTGTTTCTTCAGTTCTAAGACTAATTCCTGACGTGACACATTAAGTATTACGTCACCACCGGCTCGCCAGAGGACGTATTCACTGGGATGGTGCAAAATGGCTGCACCAGTTATATATACTAACAGTCACATTTAACAGTTTTATTAATTAACTATATGATTATACTTGTTAATATCAAGTAATAATGTGCATTATATATCGTTGAATATGCATACCAGGCCAAATGCCTTAATTGTCCCTTCCTTTAACTCCCGGATTCCACCGGTGTCTCCTAAAATGTCAAACACACCTTTTCCCTGGAAACTGCAATTTTTGAAGGATAACTAAATAATTTTTATTCACCAATGTACCATGTTTGGCTATATACTGAAAATGAGTTTTTGTAAAGTATACAGTCTAAATAAATATTTAAAATAAAAATGGAAGTTTAACATTGAAGATTTTAAAGTCTGCTCCAAGAGATTTGATTAAACAGTTTCCAACTTTGTACAGAGATTTTCTAGGGCAGTCTAAACGATTAATATAATTTTTTCACCCTTCTTTTAGTCACAAGTTCAGTCTTTTTTATTCTAGGGTCTCCACAAACTAACAAATAATTGTTTTTTGTTTTTTTAATTTCCCCCCACATCTCTCAAATTAAAACTGAAATTAAACATTTCAAAGTCTGTACCTCAGGCCTCTGAGAATTGAACATAGGATTAACCATGTAAATGTCCTAAATTTAATGTGCAATCAAAAAATGTGTTCCCAGTACAGAAAACAAGATTTTGCGCAAGTGGCATGTGATTTTAAGAGTTTAGATTATATACCGGTAGTCCTGAAACATGGTATATGGATTTTCTGGGTGGGTTTCTAAAAACTAATAGCGAGATGTTTTAAATGATAAATTTCTGGATTGTTCTAAGTTTTTAACTTTTACTTTAAATAAAGTTCAACATTGAACATTTCAAGTCTATTTTCTCCTGAAGACTTTATTTAATACTCCATAGTTTTACAATCTAGCAGTAATACTCTTGATCAAACTAAAAAATTTACTTTGAAAACTTCAGTTAAATCCTTCTTAAGGTTTGACTGCTTCATTTGAAACTTGGTAAGCTATAATGATTCTCTACAGTGGTCTTCAAAAACTAATAGAAAAAGCTAAAACATGTCATATACATGTACTTACTGAAGATCCTGCAAATCCTCCTTGAAATGCTGAAAGTTCAAAATATGAGATGCTATTACAGCAAAATTAAATCAAAATTATAATTCAAATTAATAATTACGAAAAATCACTGTTGTCTGTTACAGAACAGCCATTTAAAAGTAAGTGTTTGACATAAAGACTAACTAGTCTTCAAACAATTCAAATACATCATTTATAATCCATTGAATGTGAATGTTTTGACATTTATAACAGCTTATGATAAAGTCATTGTAAAACTGATTGTCAACCAATATGCTCATCATATGATTTCAATATACATGTATGGAACAGAGAGTGCTAGCTCTACAACTCACCACCTGAGAATTTAAAAGACAATTTGTAAAATATTATTTTATTTAAAAAAAATTATATATATATTCATATACACATAACAAATGATATTTTGTTGGAAAATAACTTTGGGTGTTTTCTGTTTTTGAAGTTTACTAGATAATATGGTGAAATGTTCTATTCACCCAAAGATGATTATTTTACCTCAACTTTCAGGCTTACAGGTGGCTGTTTCAAAGCACACTTCAGTAGTGTGTAGATGCCTGTGTATACAACGGTGAGCAGCTCTTCATTCTGACTGCTCGTTTCTAGCTGTTTTAACTGTTTGTATCCAACACATTTCCCTTCCAGTGCAGAAACAATTACTGAAAAGTAATTAAAATCTAAAATTAGATATATGCTCTCAAAACTAACGAAAACAGATCTAAAAAAACAGGCACATAACACCCAGTACATTTCCTACAATGGCTAAAAGCCACCCAAATATACTTAGTCTAGTACTCAAGATCTAGAGGAAGTTTTAAAGGTTAACTTTATGATAAAATTATTAACTATGAGCTACATGTATACATTTTAAATTTATTTTACAGTATACATGTACATTGTATCCAATAACAAATAAAAAGTGTTACTCCTACTTTTGCTTTCACCCAAACACTGTAAAGCGGCTTAAAAAATTCTGGTCCTCAATCGGCACTTCAACTAACTGAAGTATGCCTGTTAAGTACTGTGAACTCATTCATTCATTTCAACTTATTCTCATGCTTATATCCAATTACGGTTCAAGCATGCTGTCCCGGGCACACACCTCAGCTATCTGGGCAGTCTGTCCAGGACAATGGGTTAGTTGTTAGTTGGTTAGCGAGAGCCTTATACACCTACCCATTTAGCCCTTAAGAACTCACTCTGGATTGGAGCTGGTACCGGGCTGCGAACCCTGTACCTACCAGTCTGTAATCCGATGGCTTAACCACTGCACCACTGAGGCCGGTTGTGAACTCGACTAACTGGATAAGTATATATGCACAAAAGTCAATTGAAAAGTAATGCCCCCAAAACTAAATTTTAATGATACCCAAAATAATAGTTGCAAAAACAAATGAAGGGTCCACAGGAATAACCTGTGATGTCACATTTTTAGTTAGGTGATATTTACAACATTAATTTCACTAAGTCGTTTTTGTTTATTCCTTAAAATTACCAATATCAGATCCACTTGACTCACAGAAATTGAGTTAAAGTGGAGAAAGATGAATTAACATTTGGTGCGTATCACACGACTTCACATGTGCCAGACCAAATAGGCCAAATCATTTAATTTGTATAATTTTCATGAACACTCGTTGTTAGAATTTGTTTTTCAATCATTATATTTGATTGGCAAACGATATGCTGCATTTGTGTGCCCCTACTGTAGTGAATAGTACATATAGTCCATTCAGAACAACCATAAATAATCCTGAGTGTATAAATTGTTTTAATTCAAAATCAATCCATAAGAAAATTGATATCTTAAAACTATTCACTGGTATGAACGTAATGCCTATCTGCAATGACATCAAGTGTTGTTAGCGATCATTGGAGAAAACGGACTATTCTTGACAAACTGAATTTTTCATTTTTAAAAAAATATTAAAGTATTTATGACCACTGTGCATATTTCAGAAACATATTTTACCAATACCATGTAGTGGCTTTAAAAAATTAAAATGACGAACTGTGCATGCGCAGAAATGTTATTTTTTTCAAATGCATGTCCCTGAATGCAGTTATAAACCACCACATTTTCATGTTTTCTGGATGGTGTTACACATTTCTTTACTAGAATGGATTCATTTTACGTCCATGTTGTCAATTTGTTTTCATGAACTGATTGGAATATATTTTATTTCATGTAATGCTGAAAAATATAGACTATTCCTTCCGTAAATATCTTATTCATGTTTTTCTCATTAGCTGAAAGCAGTTTGGGACGTCGATGTTACTTACTGCAAATTATAAACAATGCTTTATTTTTATAAATAAAAACTACTATGAGGGTAGAAGGGGTGAAACGATCAGACTGTTGGGGCAAAACGACCAGTTTGGAGAACAAACCTACCCGGGACGAAACGACACAGGGTGAATTTGGATAAGGGTGAAACTACCCGATACCATATAATAATAATAGGGTAATGTAACAATTTTCGGATATAGAAAGAACCACACTTTCTTTCTACGTCCATTCGGACTACCTTCAGGTGACTAAAAAAACAGGCACAGTAGCTTTTTCTTGTTAAAAGGGACGGTTTTCGATGTGTGGAGGGTACTTTACATATACGATATAGTGAATTATACTTAGGATATGTGGCAAGGTATCAAACATACATTTTAGTAGGTTTTGAAATGTTCCCTTTTCCAGTTTTGATAGTGGCTTTATAATGGCTTTGATTTCCAATGGCACTCTAGCTCCCACAAATGGCATTCTTTCCGATGCAGACGAAGCTTTGCTTCCAGAACCCATGACTTGAATTATCGACATTCTAAAACTTTGTATATGTTACTATAAAATACTAGCAAATATATAAACTGGATCTATCGCTTCCCAAGTAAAATCATTTGTTGAAAGAACATCGTCAGCTCTTATAAAAAGTAAATAAAAACAGTCATTTCATGTTGCACAGGGCACTGCCCCACCTAGCTAAATCTAGCACACACTTCTAACAAACAATTACGCCAGCAGACAAAGTGGCCACTGCTAAACACCGGATTCAATATGCTTTTATGGATTCGCAAGTGAAAAAGTATTCAAAATCATGTTCAACGCAAAACCTTCTGCTATACTTTATTTTGGTATTTTAGCTTAGATATTTTGGATAAAGGATTGATTGGTCTGCAAGTCAATTTCTATTGCGAAAAAAAGTTATCCTACAGAAATTGAAGACCATCGATTTTTTTAACATAAAGAACCGAATAGTGATTATTTTTAAACTAAACTTTAAATTTTTTTATTTTAATATTACGATAAAACTTAACACACATAATAGCATATATATTATAGGGAGCATTTTAAAAATATTGTGTACCGGTACCGGTACTAGCAAATGCGGCCATTTTTCAAGATGGCCGCTATTAGGCTAATATGTTAAAAATGTAATATTATGCTCGTTTGTTTTTAGCTATAAATATGAACTTTATAAAAACACGTTATAGCTGATTTTCATGCAATTAGTTTTATCTCATGCAGAATACAATGTGATAAGAGGACCAACACAAAAACACCCCTACAGGTTATGTGACACAGGCCTATCACAACACTCATATTTTGCACGCTTTATCATTAGCAGGTTTCTATGCATTATGTCAAGTCTTTACATTTAAAACATTTTAATGTTATTTAATCCTCTTTGTTTAATGCAGGTTTTCTCTTATTAAAATAAATATTATAATAACAACCCTGTCAATTGATCACGGCAATCGGCAATGCCGTGTCCAGAGATTGCCGAGATGTTTTGATTTATCCACGGCATTTGCCTTGAAACTTTAACATTTCTGATGCCACTTTTCTTTAAAAAAAAAAAAAAAATTGATAGGTCGCAAGAAATTTTCAAAAGAGATTATTCATCCAGCAAAATGGAAACTAGAATGAGAGAAAGAACATTCCACTCTATTAGGTGTAACAGTTTCACTTAGGAGAAATGATTGGGGTGGGGGCATAAGAAATGTCCAATTTTGCGTCACGTGCGTAATTATTTAATGGCTCATAATTATATAACGGCAAGCAAAAGTACACAACACGAAATTTCTAATGACGGTCTAACTACAAAAATACTAATTTTAACAGGCACTTAGTGACTTTATAATAATTAAGTAGACTATTATTTAGGATTTTTATTTTTTATGCCCTTCTGATATCCGATTGCATAACCATCCCGTCTCAGATAATGGTGAAATGTTTATATAATATCGGAATGACTATAAAAACAGACAGTATGCCTAGTAGTTGTTAACAGGCTCTTTCCAATAAATATAATGTAGCATTTAAAATTTTGTCTATATATCCTTTGGCCAGATAGTTCATCCGACTATATAGATATTCATATGGGCCACACACCGTCACACTATAAAACGTCCAACTGAATTTGATCTTTTCCCTCTGCCAGCCTGTAACAAGTATTAATTAATATGTACATATCCTTGTGTCCTGTGGTAACTACCTACCCATATAGACCACACCCCGGGTCCGGCAGACTCTATAAAACGACCAGCAGACAGGGTGAAATTTCTAGTATCAGCAATTAGTACTAGTGTACGATGGCGTAGGAAGAGGAGGGCAAGGGGGGCATGTGCCCCCCACTTTTCAGATATTTTGCTTTATATTTGCTTTATAATAGTGTAAAAGTGTGTAAATATAAAAGTGTGCCCCCTCCCCCCACCCCCGCCCTTTTTCGTACCTTCGTACGCCACTGTAGTATATAGATGTATATATAATATGGTTGGGGCGAGCTTACTTGCTCGGGTACCGAATAGTCCGGTATTTAGGTATTCGCCCTTTATGTCTGGCTGCTAGCATAATTGACTGCTAGAGCTGTTTGCTAGATTCAACCTGGAATAAAATGGTGCGTTGTTCTATGAATTATTTTATGTAGGAGTCATTTATAATACAAAATACAAAGGTTTGAGACAATTTAAGTTGTGAATGATATTATATTAACACTGTCTACTATGTTAATGAACGATTGACAGTGTTTTTCCCCTTTTTGTTTGCCGAATGCAAAATTAATGAATCGGGGGAGGGACGTAGCCCAGTGGTAAAGCTTTCGCTTAATGCGCGGTCGGTCTAGGATCAATCCCCGTCGTTGGTCCCATTCCTCGTTCCAGCCAGTGCACCACAACTGGTATAACAAAGGCCGTGTATGTGCTATTCTGTCTGTGGGATGGTGCATATAAAAGATCCCTTGCTGCTAATCGAAAAGAGCAGGCATCGAAATAAGCATTGTGTCTGGTAACCCATTTACCCTCGTTTAATCGAAAACCGTATGACTAAGAGGAAATGGCTGGTGCACATGCTCAGTCATGTCAGGCTATCAATTTAACGACATTAATGTTTACCTTGTCAATTTAGAAATAAAATGTATAAAAAGGTAAGTACATACATGTTATCTCTGTTCCATCAAGAATTGCACCAGGTGGTAAGAAAACGTCATTTTAAAAGTATTATCAAAAACCGTACTATGACGTTGTCAACATAATGGCAACAAAACAAAATTGGCTTTTCCTGCAAAAACAGTCACGTGACCTGAAAGAAGCTGTTTGGAAGTGACCAGTCATTACTCAGTCGCAGTGCTAGTAGTCGTGTTTGGTTGTGTGGATTCCGTATTGCATTCAGTAAAATTCCAAGGCACAAATTAACTAATAATAAGTTTCATTGTGCATAAAACTTATTCTTACCTTTTTTTAGCATTTTTAAGGAAATTTGTTTTAAGTGTACTTCCTTAAGTTGTTGTCGTGTTAACAATCGAACATGCAGACATTACAAAATACCAGGAAGTAAAATAATACGGTTTTCGATTTCGTACGGTTTTCGATAATTGGCAATACAGGTTACCACAAAATATAACCTGGTTACCACAACTATATGAAAGTTAGAATTGAATTCCTGTTATCAGTACGACTAATGAAATCTTGAAGTAAATTTATCTAGTGGGCACTGCTTAAACGCGGATTGCCGAAATTGCTTTGCAATTGCACAAGTGCGCACAAACATCTGTGCAATTTCGTACGAGAAAACAAAACGCGGAAGTAAATTCATCTAGTGGACACTGCTTAAATGCGGAATGACTATTATTGCTTGCAATTGCACATAGATGCAATTCCTTACCAGAAAATGAAACGCGGAAGTCCGGAATGCATTGCCTGGTTTACATTTTGAAACGAAACTACCGTTGTTGAAATCTTTGTCGAGAATGAAACACTGTTCTCGACTTTTCTTACATGTGGTATCCTCCCGGTAACCTGAACGACCGTTCTCGACTTACTTTGATACCTGAAAGAGTAGCCCATGAAGTGGCGACAGCGGATTTCTTCTCTCAATATCTGTGTGGTCCTTAGCCATATGTCTGACACAATATAACCTTAAATAAAATGTGTTGAGTACATCATTAAATAAAACATTTTTCTTTTTTTTAATTAATTAATCTGTTAATGATGTAAGGACCTCTTTTCGTGTTGTGTATTTTTCTTGTGGGAAGGACTTTCCTTTGGCACTGTCACTAACCCTAACCCTAACTCTATTTATTAAAAGTATTTATAATGTTCTTTATACGTGACGGTGTCAAAGGAAAATCCTACCCATTACCACCCTTTTGGGGTTGTACTATTTACCGAGCTCAACTGAGAATACCAAGAGCAACCGAGAACTACCAAGTTAAAGAGAACATTTACCAAGCACAAGTGTAGAACTACTGAGTGCAAGTATAAAACTATCCATCGCATGTATGGCACCAAATATACCACATGATCAGAACAGTCGTTCTGTATATTGTGTCCATCACTGTCTGTGATTTTTGTCATCAGTTTTAAATTTAATTTGTTGTAACTGGTTAAATTTATTTTCTTACTTTCTGTTTTGTTAGGGATATCATTGCTTATAAAAACAATTGCATAATATTGCATGATGGGGTGTTTTATTTATAATACTGTGCACAAATTATTGTTACATCAGCTGTGAAAGGCTTTACGGGTCTGATCAAAATGTATAAGTCGTGGTTGGGAAAAAAATAAAGAAATGTTTTATTTAATGACGCACTCAACACATTTTATTTATGGTTATATGGCATCAGACATATGGTTAAGGACCACACAGATATTGAGAGAGGAAACCCGCTGTCGCCACTTCATGGGCTACTCTTTTCAATTAGCAGCAAGGGATCTTTTATATGCACCATCCCAAAGACAGAGTAGTACATACCATGGCCTTTGATATACCAGTCGTGGTGCACTGGCTGGAACGAGAAATAACTCCATGGGCCCACTGACAGGGATTGATTCATAGTTGGGAGTATTTACGATCTCAATTTTATGCACCAATTTGTTGCCTCTGTGTATAAGCCGACTCTCTTCTTTTGGAAAGTGTTTCTAGACTTCAAAAGTCGGCTACTACACGGCAACATATGGTAAATAAAAATAATTTTAAAAATATAAAATATATAATATAATAAAAATAAATAATATAAATTATAATAAAAATTTTTTTCTTAAATAAATAAAAACATGATTTGCTGGTTTGAAGGCAAACACTAAAATGTTTTCAACCCACTACCCTAACCCCACTTATTTTGGCTTGATTTGTGTTAATTAAACTGATGCTGAAAATGTAGGTGCCATTAACAAATCCTGGGGAAAGGCCTGCTACATTAGATGTTGTACAAACTTGGGGTGGACGGCAGGAGTTATCAATACATTTGTGCAACATTCAAGCCATTAGCGTATGAGAAAAGTGCCCCTCCACCACCAAATTCGCAAAAAAATTATAGAAATATTTGGGCAAAATGTGCTAACCTAAGATCTTTTTACAATTTATTTCAATCATTCTATCTGCAAATTTAGCTGTAAACAATATAAAAATGCGTAGTGATTCTAGCCAGCCCCACTACAAAAATGGGAGCCCATATACCTATGTGGTGCTTGAATCGTGAACAAATAAAATCTGGGTGTTTCTGCACTTGTGCTCGGTAGTTATCAGTTGCTCTCGGTAAATAGGATCTCTGCCCTGTTGTTAGGGTTAGAGTTAGATTTAGGGTTATTTTTAGGTTTTAGGGTGAATCCCATCTTTATACATGTATGTTTCAATATAATGGGGGGTAACAGACGGAAATCTTTCAAAAGGATGCAATTTTTCGCTGTCTGTCCTTTTTTTTATTTTTTTTGGAATGATCTTCAAAAAGGGGTGGAAGTGTTCAAAATATGTGACATAATTAATATGACGTCACAGGCCTTTGGATTTTCATGGTAACGATCATTTCTGGTACAGTGTCGGTAAAATCACGGAACCGAAATTTTGTTTCCCATGATCATTATAATGAGTACGACTATTCAACAAAAATAGTATAAACAGTTTCCGATGTGTTCCCATGATGACAAGGCATGGAACCGAAAAAGTTTTTCCCATGAACTTTGAAATCCTATGGCCTGCGTCATCAGGTTTGCTTTTTAATAATAACACGTAATGACTAGAGCTGGGCAATATTCCGTATATACTATTCGGTATCGGTATGTCAATACCGGTTTACAGTACTGAGCAAATTTCTAAATAGTTTCGTATTGAAAAATGTTATCAGTCATTTAGTAAGGCACTAACAATATATCTGACGAACACAAAACAGCTGAAAAGAACAGAGAGTTGAGGGCCTTGTGTATGTAATTTAATTTTATTTAGATGAGATTAGCGGGTGACACTTAATTTGGGCATGCATTTAAAACAGAGTATACCGAAAATACCACTCGATATTAGTATTGTATTAATACCGAATACCGTACCAATACCGAGGTAAATCGCCCCGAAAATACCAATACTGATACTGAACCCAAGCCAGGAAATAAGTGGCAGGTCACGGATGTCCACTGTCCGGTACAGATTTGTCATTTTTTAAGCTTTGACAGTCACCAACTTAAGATTAGTGGTCATTTTGTCCTACACAAAATGAAGTAGTCCGAAACGAACATAGAAAGATATTCACTTAATGTGTGGTGTCTTGGTGTACCACTAAATCCAAATGTATGTGGTTATGATGAGACAAGAAAGTAAAGTTAAATGTAAACTATAACGATAGTTGTCTTAATAGGGAACAACATCCAGTTATCTCCCTTGATGGGGGCTCTCATGAACAGCTGTTTAGTGGTTTGTTTTGAAGCAAGTGTTACTCAAGCAGGGATTCTAGAATTTTTACAAAAGCTACTAGCCATGGGATCAGTGATTTACAAAATGTACTAGCCACAATTAAAAATTCACTAGCCCTACTTTAAGTTAATACAATTTTACTAATGGTAATAATCAGTTTATTATGTCACCTAAAGAGAAAGATAGAGCTTAAAAACACTAAGATTGGGGGTGGGGGCAGGATATTCAAAGTTACCAAATAGACTTAAATGCAGTATTTGTTTTACTAGCCGTCTGACATGGCGATAGTAGTTATTTACTAGCCCAACATTGATTATCACTAGCCATGAGAGTGGGGCTACCATGATCTAGAAGCCCTGCTCAAGTAACATTTGGCTTGACTTGGCTGATGGCTCTCGTGTGTGGTAGACTTGACATCAAATAGTTTAAAATATTCTGAGCATTCCTTTCCTTTCAGACAACAATGCAGTTTGATGGTGGTACTGGTAGCAGTAACCGTGTGATGAAGACCATGATTGGGTTCAGTCTGGCCATGGTTACATGTCCCATCTTTTCATATTTCTTCAGCAAGAGCTGGATATTTGAAGGTAATTTATCAAATGTTAATGTTTATTTTGCTGATGTGAACCTTCTGGGACAGCCTAATGGAATCATAATAGAGATGATTTAGCTTCTGGGATCCTTGTAGATGTCATTTGACTGCCAAGCATCAAAGATTCTAATCGATTTAGAATTTTCATATCCTGTTAATTGGCCTATGTTCAGCCAGCTGGTTGTTGCTAATCGTGTGCAAAACTGTTTTGACTAGTTTTAGCAGTGGTCATTCTGTTTAATTTGTTGCATAAAAATCAGTGGAGTAGGAATTAGCAACAGATGGCAGGAATTTTTGTCTTTTCTGAGTGCAAGAAGGTCACTTTAGTTCCATACTGTCATTAACAGCTGCTGTAGAATTGTCAATATTCAGAAACACATTTCAAGTTATTTTATGCTAATTAAACATAATATTTCAGTGGTTTTGAAGTGAAATATTTTGAGGTCAGCATGTTTGTATGTAATTTGGGCATGATTATTTTGGGTACAGCATTTATCGCCTCGACTTTGATGCAATCTAAAGCCCCGAGAGGACACTGGGTTGTTAATCATCGGCTATTAGAGGTCAGACATTTGGTAATTTTGAAATACAGTCTTCGAGAGGAAACCTGCTACATGTTTCCATTTGTAGCAGGGAATAGAACATACAACAGCCTTTGACATACCAGTCATGGTTAATCCTAGACAGACTGTGTATTAGGCAAGCATTTTTACTAGTGGGCTATGTCCCGCCCCTTTGCTCATGTGTTTATGATACATTATGTGTGCATGTTACATTGTAAAATATTTGTATTATATTTTATATCATAACTTTGAATATATTATTATACATTTTATTTTTTTATATTTTATTTTAGGCATTTTTGGACTGTCCAATACGAACAGCTATTTTTATGCAGCGATTGTGTCAATTGTGGTGGTGCATATAATTCTTGGTGGCTTTATATATGTTGCTTGGAATGAGGATTCGAAACCTATACCACAGTTCAAAGTGGATTGATGGATTGTTTTAGTGCACGTGTTATGACTCTGTGACGTTTGAGAGGAGGCTGGCTGACTGGTATTATCTTCATCTTGATCATGTTTACTCTATAGTCAAATTGTTAGTGACTTCATTAGAGGTGATTCATCATGATTGTCAGACATGAAGGTGTACTTATCCATTTCATATAACACTAATTAAAAACATGTATCATTTTCAGTGAAATGTGTACTTGTAACTATATTTGACTATATAAAGAAACGTCTAAGAATAAGACACTCGATGTTTATTGTCATAAATTGCAGTGAAATGTTGTTAGGTTCTTCAGTGATTTTTGAAGTTACATTTGATCAACATTCAATTCTTCAGAGAAGTGCACAATTCTGCAGAACTCACTGTATATTGTTATGCATTAGGTCTCGAGTAACATCAGCAAGTAAACAGAACTATTCTGTTGCTGCATAATTTGCACATTCACAAATTATGTTGATATTCAATGGAGGAACAAGAAAATTGGTCGCTTGTTTTTAGTGCCATACTTGACACACAGTAACTAGGGTCTCAATGAGTACTCGGGCACGGGCCGAGTCTAAGAAGACTCGAGTACCCGTTTAAGGAAGAGCATATTATATTTTGTTGCCCATATGGTTAAAAATATCTTGGTACATATCAAAGCGATATGTCCCACTAGAATCCATTGGCGCCTTACAACGTTACAGGAATGTCATCCAAATGAGTTGAGTGATATAAGTTAAGATTGATTATGGGTAATAAATAAATTAATTAACTTGCTACCATTTCATATCATGTTTATGTCCCTCATGAAATAATTTTCATTGTCACTCGCCAAAGCTCAAGCCTTGAGTCAAGGGACATGCACATGATATGAAATGGTAGCGAGTTTTATCCTATAAATATTATATTATATCATATTGTTTCGTATCACATCATATCATATATCATATTAGTCTCTAATATTCTGGACCTAATCTAATTTAAAAAAAAAAAAAAAATCACACAACAGATGTTAAAACCCAGACTTGTTTATTGTCATAGCTCACTTGGCACCTTGTCACTGTATGTCAGACAGTGTTTTTACTTGGCACCAGACTATCATAGAGCAATTGTGAACCCGACTATTAACGGGAAATGGTTTCGGAGCATGTGAACTGTAATGTACAATTGATTTGATGGAATAATGTTTTACCCTGTTTAATTTATTTATCAAAAATCAACCAACAAATGTTAATCCTCATGCTAGTTTCTGTTGTGAAGAGATTAAATACATGTTGTAGTCTGATGTTGGCATTCTTCATACATCCGTAAACCTGGCTATTGTTTTTTAAAGTGACGTGTGTCGAGCCATGTGCTGCGACCAGTCGAGCATTGTTAATCCTCTGTCATATTCATTTCAGTAATGCCAGAAAATACTCATTATTACATTAATTTGAACACCACAGAACATTATCAACTTGTTAATAATATCACGTTTTTAATGAAAGATACCACTGTTTAAATTTTATTATCAGAAGTAGTATTTTATATAGAAATATTACGATTAGAACCGAGTGTAAAATTCGGAATTTTTCCAGTTGAATGCGGAAACTAGCAAAACATTACGAAATGTACTGATAAATGTTCACTTTGCCTATTTTTATCAAACTTCTACCCTTTCTTCTGGGAAAGGAGAAGTCAAACTTTTTCATTTCTAGATTTAGGGCCTGTATTGTATTATATTATATTATATTATATTATATTATATTACCGGGGTATATTATATTATATTATATTAGTTTTTGCATCATTTTGCCATATGCTTGCTGTCAGCTACATTATAGGGATATGAGAAATGGAGGGGAAAAAAAAGTTAAATGTGTGGAATGCAATAAATTGGCATTAGGGTTTCTGCCAGAGGGTAAAACATGTATGGTGCCATATCCAAAATTTATATAGATATTATTTTTTTAAGTTAACCTTTTGACAAAATTAATGATTCTTATCATTACTGTATGATTTTCTTAACCCTAACTCTAAACTGAACCCATTTTCTTTCTGGGGGACAGTAGATGCATGCAGCACACGCATTGTAAATATTCAATTCCACAGTGCCATAACCAAAAATTTCTTTCTGGCAGAAACCCTGGGCATGATTTGACATCCATGTTCTGTACTGGAATTAAGATGCGTAATGCTAGTTTACTTTATTTCTTTGTCTCATTATCAGTGTCTGGTACTCTGGGTCCGGGTCGAGTTTGATCTTTGAGTACTCGAGTCCCATATTTTGGACTCGTGGAAGCCCTATATGTCCGGCTGTCCATAGATGTAAATACCTGTAGAGCCCATGAAATAAACTGAAGTCAGCATAATCGATTAGTAGGTTACCTGATATTTTAGCCAACTAGAAAGTAAAATACAAATGTAGATTGCTGAGCAGAATGGATTGTACTAAACACTGGACAAATGAAACATACAAGAGGATCAACTTTTCAGTCAGTAAATGTCAATGTATTTGGATGTTTAGTTAGACTCATTTAATTCCCATGAGATGAAATCCCACGAGATTAAAATGGTGTTAGTAAACAGGTGCATGCACAAAGATGGGTTGAGTCTCGAAACCCTATCTGCACCAAGTAGATTCTTTTTTTCAATGTATTTTCTGAGGGAACATGACCCGACACCTCCCTAAAAACTTTGCTTGTTGTAGTTCAGACAATTACCTGCACGCACCTGTAAGGATGTTTAGCAACATAGAAATATGGTAAAAGTAATTAGAAATATGTTTCATTTGGGTATTATTTGTTGCAGTCACCGGAAAAATCATGAAAAGCCAAGCATTGTGAACAAAAACTTACATCCATCAAACTTGTGCTTAATTTTTGTGTTCAGTTTATACAGTACTTGCATAAAGTGAAGAAAACCTAGATGCTCAGTTTTTACTTAAATCACAGATCATAGATGAATAGTGAACAAGAAATCAGGCCACATCATATAATTTGACTAGAACAGGAACAATACAATCCAACATAAAGACCTTTTTTTTTTTTTTTTTACTTCAGTTTAATAGCAAATAACTTTTTATACAAAAATGTAGTATAAACAGACAGACAGAACATTTATTTAGTGAAAGGTCTCTGGCCCAAAATACAATCAATATACACAATTTAAGAGCATGCGTTACACGATTTAGTCGCACAACGGTCTGCCATTTAATTTTATATTATAGTAATAGTAAGGCAGTGCATTTATAAATATTCAGTGGAAAAAAATTTCACCATTCATTCTCAATCTAAATTACTAGTATAAGAATTTTGATAAATTTAGTAAAATGTTTTTGTTTTGAGATGACATCAGATTAATGAAGATAATTGTTAATGGTAGACCAGCATTTACTTTCACAAAGGTAAAATGTACATATTTCTCAAATAACTATATTTTTTGCATACAAATAATACATGGAGCTGATCTTCGATACAAAAACTGGTTATTATCTTGACAAAAAGTGCATAATCTTCTCTCATATACAATATTATTAAATTTACCAGTATCTACACATAAACCAAAACTATTACATCTAAATTTCGATAATGCAATTTGGAATCTCAAGGGGATATTCATGTGTAAATAACATTCAACATTTAATAGAGATTTATACTGGTTATAATAATAGCAAGAATCTGAACTGTTCATAGAGGATGCCCATTCTTGTTGTAGAATATCATATAGTCTTTGCTTAAATACGTTAATAAAACTACTGATGTCTCCCACATCCTGGCGTATCCATACAAATCCAAAACCAAGTTTGAAAAGAATTTGTTTAATGCCTGTCGCCCAAGTAGTATGGCCTGCATCATCAAGAGATTTTAGCATGACATGATTCTGTCTGGGCAATCTGAAATGAGGAAGCTGTATTAATTTACTCCAGTATTTGATAGCACTAGTCATGTAAATAAGTTACCTAATAGTAATACCATATCATTTTTTACTGTAGTAAAATGTAGTATAATATATATAATAGTTGGTTATGGAAAATGTTTGACCACTTCGCTGAGGTGACCTTTCCAAAAATATTGGCATGGCACATTTTAATACGCCCATATATGGGTCATATGGTATGGCGTTGTTTGTCCGTATGTCCGTCTATTAACTTTTTGTTGTCCGGACCATATTTTGCATACAGATGCATACAGGACTATCAAACCTCACATGTAGGAACAACTTGGGATGGCGGTGTGTCGCATACTATTACTAGGTCACTGTGACCTACTTTTCACGGTTTACTGCACATAACAGTAAATCCTTGTCCAGACCATATCTTGCATACAGATGCATACAGGACTATCAAATCTAACATGTAGGAACAACTTGGGATGGCGGTGTGTCGCAATCTAATTAAAATTAGCTCCACTATTACATGTGGATCTAACAGCTGCCCGTTGGAGCTCATGTCCAGTTGACCTTTCATTCGACCAATCAAAACCTTACTTGCAAAATCATGCCAGTGATTTGAAAATAATTTGAAAACATTTGGGATAATGCCAAGGGTATATGAAATGATTCGGGTGAATTACAAAGTATGCCAGAAACTAATTTCAATATAAAATTTTATATAAAATTAGTTTCTAGACGAAAAAAAATCCTGTGATGGTATAGCCATAAAATATGTTTATACTAGTATACAATCCAGAGTTTATTACTGCACTTTTCCCCATTTTTTCATTGTTGAAATAGACAGCAAGTTCGCCTATTGCTTAAATAGTCTCGTCCGATATTTTTAGATTTTGTATGCACCCAAATAACTCTATAAAAGGCGAAGTGTAATTGGTCGATATTTAAATTGTTATTTATAGATGAAATGTCACCTGGACATGGGAGTTCATGCAATGCAGTTAGATCTACTGGTGAGACCAGTAGAGCTAATTTTAATCAGATTGAGTGTGTCGCATTCTATTACTAGGTCACTGTGACCTACTTTTCACAGTCTACTGCACATGACCGTAATTCCTTGTCCGGACCATATCTTGTATACAGATGCATACAGGACCATCAAACCTCACATGTAGGAACAACATGGGATGCTGGTGTGTTGCCTACTATTACTAGGTCACTATAACTTACTTTTCACGGTCTACTGCACATAACATTAAATCGTTATCCGGACCATATCTTGCATACAGATGTATACAGGACCATCAAACCTCGCATGTAGGAACAACTTGGGATGATGGTGTGTCACGTTCTATTACTAGATCACTGTGACCTACTTTTCATGGTCTACTGCACATAACTACATCCTTGTCCAGATATATCTTGCATACACATGCATACAGGACCATTAAACATTACATGTAGGAACAACTTGGGACGATGGTGTGTCGCGTTCTGTTACTAGATCACTGTGACCTACTTTTCATGGTCTACTGCACATAACAGTAAATCCTTGTCCAGATCATATCTTGCATACAGATGCATACAGGACCATCAAACCTCACATGTAGGAACAACTTGGGATGGTGGTTGGTCCAAAACAAACTGTTCATCCATCCCATTGCAAACATTTCACATAATTAGGCTTAATGAACAAGTAATTAAAAGGTTCAATGTTTTTGTTTTTTGTCCTCACCACCCCAATGGTAGCTATTATAATATGCAATATTGCTTCATTGTTTCATCAGAAACAAAATACACGTTCCATGCTTCAAATGTGGTAAATGGTTAGGAATTGTGTGAAATACAAATATGTGACATTTTGAAATGTGGACATGGCAAACAGCATTCATTTTTCAAAATGGCCACCTCTGTCTGCCAATTTATTTGTTGATGCAAATTGACAGATATTTTGAATATATGTAGACAACTGGATGTGAATAACAGTATTTGTTCCCAAAATTACTGCAACCATCACCTGTTATCTTGTTTTTTGCAAATCATTTTTTATGTAATATACAAGTTTTTATTTGCTTCAAACTTGGTAAAACGTTAAGAAATAACAGTTGGCATCATATTTTAAAATGTTGCCTGATCTATTGCTTATTGCTAATCATTTAGAAGTGTTTGTCGTTTGATTGTAGTCATCCCAGCAACTTTTAAGTCCCCTACCTGTCCAACCAGAGGGAACAATAAGTTTCATCTCTGTCCAGTCTGTCTGTCCATCCATCCGTCTGTCCCACTTCAGTTATCCGGATGTTTTTGCATCAATGCCTCAAGATATTGAGCAGAAATTTTGTTTAAAACACAACACACATCCGGGCACAAAGCATTTATTGCTTCAACTAACCTTCATTTGAATACTAACTACATCAATAAAAATTAACAATTCATTTTTCAGCAATTGTTTTAACAAGTTCTTTCATCTAAAACTTCTAGCAAAGTACATGTATTATTTAGTCAATTTAATAAAGTCCCGTAATAATACATAAATGCATCCCATTCCACAAATTACATATATACATAATTAATATGTTTTTCATTTGTTTTATAAAAGGTATGAAAGAGAGGGAGCAATTTTTCTACCGTACTTTAAGCATCTCAGTACAAGCAATTTGAAAAACACATTTCATCAAAGCTTACGCATACATAGAGCTATCTGACACGGTGGGCACAGAGTTCAGCTGCTATACAAGTTCACGCCACTTGCATAGACAAATGAACGCTGAGTAGGAGGAGCTATTGCAAGAAACTCTATAACAAGCAGCCATGTGTGTAATTTAAATCTGACATTACCTACGATAAGCTATGGCATATATCTGTTTCAAGTACTGTTGCATATCAAGTAATGCAATTAACTCGTTTTTTTCGAGTTATGGCCCTTGAACTTTGGTGATAACAACAATTTGTTGGTCTAAATTTAATTTTAATATTTAAAAAAATAACAGCATTCACATTTTGTAAAATGGTCATTAAAAAAAGTCGCCAACAACCAGAAATATGATGACAATTGAAGAGTTTCAATACATTGTAGGTACCCGTTTCCCTTTTAACCAAACCACCGAATCTTATCACAAACCTCATCAGTCAATACCTTGTCTACAGCGAGTTAACTTTTAATTAACTAACCTGACAATTAGCTTATTAAATCATTAATATATCTTTTAGATTTGTGAACCAACAGATGTACCTATAGTCCGTCCCATTATTTTATAAAACATTTTTGTAAATAATTTCAGTTTGGTTTGACATAAGGAAAAAAGTAAAAGTGTTTTGCAAGTAACAAATCCATACTATTTTTGTGTGCAACTTGCAAATCAGTCGACTCGGCAATAAATAATTCATACTAAATTCCATAACATGAAAAAAAGCGTTTTCTATGGGACGGACTATAATTGCATATGTCAATCAAATTGAATTTTACCCCCCTTAAAATGCCTTTTGGTCGAACAATAATATAAATTGTAGAAATGAACAAGTGAATCGCTACTCCCCTGACTTACCTCCGTTTGGACCACTACACGTTTCATTAATATATTAACAGAATAACATTTTATAAAACTATTAGAAACTATTACATTTTAATGAATATTTTAGTGAATAATAATTAAAAGTTTTAATGTGAATGTTTGATTAATGTTAATGTTATCCGAGTTTAATATTAATATGAGTTAATATAGTAACGGAATATACCTCGCTTAACAGTTTAATGCAATTAAATATTATTTAATATTATTACTAAACCGACTCGAACGAATCGAATCATGGTCGTGTAATTTTAAACATCCATTTATTAAGTACCCAAGCGTCGCAAGTAAAGGTTGTACTCGAAATGTTCATTATTACATAGGTAATGCTATGATCATCTTATTATTATTATTATTATTTTTTAAGACCAATTGCAATCGAGAAATAAACGTAATGGGACGACATTCACTTAACTTGCATCCAAGAGGCAGATGGTTTTATTAAGATTTGTTTGACAAGCCTACTTAAGTAAAAAGTGGTGGCTCGTCTAGTACAGTAACTGTATCTAATAAGCTTCTGAATATTTTATGGTCAAGGTCTGGCCAAAGAATAATAATCTCAATACTAGTATTTGACCAAAACCAATAATTTTCCATAGGAATAGTAATGGAATTGTACTCGACAAAAATAGTAACATTTCATAAATAAATGAAATTTATGAAGCCAAATACAAAAGCGAATGTTGTGGTTTTCAAAAATAATTTCAAAAAAAAAAAAGTCGAATGCGCTGTAATGGATTAAAAGAAACACGCTTTGTTAAACGTGTAAGAAACACTTCATGACGACGGCCTATATGTTGGCCATTAGTATACTACTCAAAAGAATTTAAGGGTCAGACGATATTTTCGACATTATTTTCTGAATGTCAATTATATTAGCTAGACCATAATGTCACGCATGGTATTGTTCCATTTTGACGAAAGTGGGTCTAAGCAACCCATAAATGAATTAAAATCCACTGTCATTGACACTGTCGACTAGTTCTAATGGCGAAAGCATGCTTACATTTGCACGTAAATTAGGGCGAAAGCGAAAGGTCTGCTAAGTGCCATAACTTGCTTTTTCACAAAGCGCTTCATTTGCACGCTTTGCACGTGTATTCCATGTTCCCAATGCTGAATTTCCGTATAATTGGAGCTTGCGTTCGTGTACGGTGCACACTCCAAATTCGATAATGGTACGACGTCAACTGACTATCGAAGATCGAGGAAGGGCTATTGCTTGGCTTCAGGATGGCAATACGCAAAGAAATGTTGCTCTGAGACTTGGTGTCAGTCAGTGTCGTTGGCCGACTGTGGCAACGGTACCAAGCAACGAATTCTGTTCGAAATCGTCCACGTTCGGGAAGACCCCGAAGCACTACAAATAGAGAGGACCGCTACATCACCAATATGGCTCTACGTCAACGCACAACCACTGCACGCCGATTACGTGACAATCTGCGGACTGCGACTGAAACTCGAGTGTCTGATCAAACCATACGCAATCGTCTGAGAGCCAATAATCTACGCTGCCGTCGCCAAGCTGTTCGACCACCACTCCTACCACGTCACAGAAAGGCCAGATGTCACTGGTGCACGCTTCATCTGCGGTGGCAACGTGTTCAGTGGGGTCGAGTGATGTTCACTGATGAGTCTAGGTTTAGTCTCCAGTTCAACGACGGTCGGGTTCGTGTCTACAGACGTCCTGGGGAGCGCTTCGCTGACGTTAACGTTAGACAACGTCACCGATTCGGTGGTGGCAGCGTCATGGTGTGGGGCGGCATCTCTATCCACCACAGGACCCCCCTCTATGTGGTGGATGGCAATCTGAATGGAATCCGCTATCTGAATGAGATTATCCGGTCGTTGGTTCTCCCAGGCCTTCAGCAGATTGGCGGCGGGGCAGTTCTGCAGGATGACAATGCCAGACCCCACCGCGCCAGGGTGGTAACGGACTTTCTCAGACAACAAGGTATCGCCAGGATGGATTGGCCAGCATATTCGCCTGACTTGGCCCCAATAGAGCACGCCTGGGACGAATTAGGCAGGAGAGTTCGGGATAACCATGCCCCTCCGGCCAACCTTCATGATCTGGGTCAACTTCTTATGGCAGAGTGGCAGGCCATTCCCCAAGAGTTCTTCAGACGTCTGATCAACAGCATGAGGCAACGATGTGTCGAGTGTATTCGCGCCAGGGGTGGATTCACACACTATTAAACGAATGTTCTAATGTGTAAAATCCATGTTTGACAACCTTCAACTTTGACAGCATGTCATGTGACTTTCTAGTATACAGTGACCTATATTTTTTTTTTTTGTAAATATGGAACAATAAATTAAATTTTTGGTGTAGTTTACAACATCAATCTAATACACTCTGAAACTTATTTGGTTATAAATTTTTGACCCTTAAATTCTTTTGAGTAGTATATATGTTGGCTGTTAGTATATGTTGACCATTAGTATATGGCCATTAGTATATGTTGGCTATTAGTATATGTTGGCCATTAGTATATGTTGACTATTAGTATATATTGACTATATAGTCGAGCCAACTTCTTATCCGCTGGCCACGGGCCCATTGGACTATTTTTCGTTCCAGCCAGTGCACTACGACTGACATATCAAAGGCCGTGGTATGTACTACCCTGTCTGTGGGATGGTGCATATAAAATATCCCCTGCTGCTAATCGAAAAGAGTAGCCCATAAAGTGGCGACAGCGGGTTTCCTCTCTAAATATCTGTGTGGTCCTTAACCATGTGTCTGACGCCATATAACCGTAAATAAAATGTGTTGAGTGCGGCGTTAAATAAAACATTTCCTATACAAGCAAAGTATAAGCATATCTTTGCTTTGGGGCTTTCCATTTTATGTTCCACCATGTCAGCAGTTTGGTACCTCTTAGACCGGCCAGGAACCACCCTTTCTGTCGGCCAAACACTGAAACCAGACAAAAGATTCTAAACTAGATCCACAAAACTATAGAGGGATATCAATACTAAGTTGTTTTGGTAAAATATTCTCCACAATCCTAAACACTAGACTTGTAAATTTTCTATAACCCCCCCCCCCCCCCCAGTATTATATGGGACAATCAGTCAGACTTTAGTAAAAGGAACAACAACAACAGATCATCTAAAAACTATTATCAACAGATATACGTATTTCATCAAAAAGAAAACTATATTTGGCTTTTATAGATTTTTCAAAAGCATTTGACAGTATATGGCACACAGGCATGTTCGTAAAACTATTACGATCAGATTCTGGAAAGTTCTATACAATTATTAAATCAATATATACAAATAATAAAACCAGTGTAAAAATAAACCACAACAGAACAAGCTTCTTTCCATTTAACATAGGACAAGGAGACCATTTAAGTCCTACAATTTTTTATATTTTCCTTAACGACTTGGTCAAACCACCAGACATGTGCTCTCCCGTTACCATAAATGTAAGTAAAATATCACACTTTGGGCCGATGACCTTGTAGTAATCTCGAAACACCGACAGGTCTCAAACAAAGGCTTAGCACCTCCAAATAAATATTTTAAAAATCTAAAACAATGTTCATCCAAAGAGGTACACCGGGCAATATTCCTAATTTTACATTAAACTCTGAAGAATTAAAAAGCACAACTGAAAGAAAGAAAGAAAGAAGTGTTTTATTTAACGACGCACTCAACACATTTTATTTACGGTTATATGGCGTCAGACATATGGTTAAGGACCACACAGATTTTTTTAGACGAAACCCGCTGTCGCCACATAGGCTACTCTTTTACGACAGGCAGCAAGGGATTTTTTATTTGCGCTTCCCACAGGCAGGATAGCACAAACCATGGCCTTTGTTGAACCAGTTATGGATCACTGGTCGGTGCAAGTGGTTTACACCTACCCATTGAGCCTTGCGGAGCACTCACTCAGGGTTTGGAGTCGGTATCTGGATTAAAAATTCCATGCCTCGACTGGGATCCGAACCCAGTACCTACCAGCCTGTAGACCGATGGCCTGCCACGACGCCACCGAGGCCGGTGAAAAGCACAACTGAGCATACATATCTTGGATGTACACTGAATTATCAAGAGAACTTCACACCTACCAAAAACAGCACTTTATAACAAAGCCATTAAAGAACTCTTTAAGGTGCATAGGTTATACACGTATATATAATAAAACTATTTGACACATTAATCAAACCCAAATTATACGGATGTGAAATTGGGGGGTGGGGGGCTGAACAAATAACAAAATTTAATCATAACATGAATCACAAGCATGATCTAATCGACAATGAACCATATAAAAAACTATAAATTTTGTAAACTTAACTTAAGGGTAAACAAACACACTTCAAACTGTGCTTGCAAAACCAAGTTAGGAAGATACTCTCTTATATTTGATATTAATGATGCCATTTTAAAATACAACATTCGCTTCTTAATGACGCCTATCAGTGTAGCAAATTACGACATGCAGCTTACTATTCAACCTGGGACATCTATATTCAAAGGATGCTAGAGCAACAAGATATCCTAGTTCCGTGTTCTTTTAACCCACACATTGCACATATTTTTAAAGATAAACAGTCAATATCCTCGAAACTAGAAACACACAAATTATTATACAACTCTGATAATCGTCTGCATTGCTTAAACATTATCAAAAATCAAAACTATAGACTGACTTATTTTAAAATGCATTCACCGCTAATATACAATTTCCATTTAAGTAGACACCCACTCACCCACACCCCCCTCACACACACATACACACACGCACGTACGCATACATACACACACACGCACACACACACACACACACACAAAACCCCCACATGCACACACACACACACCACCACCGCAAAATATTCTGGATCGGCGCCTGTATGGAAGAAAATTCATTAGGCCTACATTTATAAGAAACGAATGCCTTTTAACTGGTTTAGCATGCACTGCATGGTGTGGACTATACTATAAATTATTTATCAGTCCGTGTGTATTGTCCATTTATCCCTAGTACCATTCACAAAATACGTACACTTTATGAGCAGCACAAAGACTCGGTAGCGACGCGAGTGGCGTACTTCACTGACCTATGAATGTCGCATTTCTACATCTATTGTCGCAGACAACAGTCGGGTATTATTTCTCTATTAGGGTTCAGTAAGTACCATGTGGCACTAATACCAAGATGTATTTAATGTAAAGCAGTTCGCACATTCGATACAAGATTCATCAAGTTTTCTGGAAATTTAGATAGCCCTGAATATATTAATTATTGTTTATAAGACCTATATCTTTATTTGTGTAGAAGGCGATGGTTGAGTGGTATTCAATACGAGTAAAACGGGCGGGACGTAGCTCAGTGGTACAGCTCTCGCTTGCTGCGCGGTCGGTCTGGGATGGATCCCCGTCGGTGAACCTATTGGGTTATTTCTCGTTCCAGCTAGTGCACCACGACTAGTATATTAAAGGCCGTGGTATGTGTTATCCTGTCTGTGGGATGGAGCAAATAAAAGATGTCTTGCTGCTGATCGAAAAGAGTAGCCCATGTAGTGGCGACAGTGGGTTTCCTCTCTCACTATCTGTGTGGTCCTTAACCATCTGTCCAACGCCATATAACCGTAAATAAAATGTGTTGAGTGTGCGTAGTTAAATAAAACATTTCTTTCCTTCCTTCAATAAAAGGTGATGACACATACAAATTAAAATTGAATAATGGTGACATAAAATAATTAAATAGGCTTATTAAATAGAAATTAAAAATCAAGTTGTTTCTAAAAACAATCGAATGAATGAATGAATGAATGAATGTTTAACGACACCACAGCACGAAAAATACATCGGCTATTGGGTGTCACACTATGGTAATGTAAACAAATAAGGTGATGATCAACATCAATATATAAATTCAAGATTTAACTAAAAACAGTGTAAAGAACTGTGCAAAAATACAAATATCACAGATAGATACTGACTTTTACTCAAAATTTCAATTTGTGCTGTATTGGCCATTCTCAAAGAGAATGTTACACCCCTGCACCACGGTGAGGTTACAGCACGCGCAGGGGAAATACATAGTATTTATATTAAGATAGGAACTAAGGAAGGAATGTTTTATTTAGCGATGCACTCAACACATTTTAATTACGGTTATATATCATTGAACATATGGTTAAGGACCACACAGATAATGAGTTTTGTTTGTTTGTTTTGTTTAACGACACCACTGGAGCACCGTGATTAATTAATCATCGGCTATTGGATGTCAAACATTTGGTAATTCTGACTCGTAGTCATCAGAGGAAACCCACTACAGTTTTGCTAATGCAACAAGCGATCTTTTATATGCACTTTTCCACAGACAGAAAAGGACACACTACGGCCTTTGACCAGTTGTGGTGCACTGGTTGGAACGAGAAAAAACCTAGTCAGTTGAATGGATCCACTGAGGTGGTTTGATCCTTCGACGCAAGCACCTCAGGCGATCACTCAACCGACTGAACTAAATCCCGCTCCAGATAATGAGAGAGGAAACCCGCTGTCGTCATGCAATGAGCTACTCTTTCCGATTAGCTTAAAGGGATATTTTATATGCAGCATCCCACAGACAGGATTGAACATACCACGGCCTTTGTTGAACCAGTTGTGGAGCACTGGCTGGAACGAGAAATAGCCCAACAGGCCACCGACTGTATTAAAAAAAAAAAAAAAAAGAGACGGGGAGAGACATACAGACGCGATTGTAAGCCTAAAGACTCTTAAAGGCGCGGCGCGTGCGTGCGGTCCGGTTAAAAAACAAAATTAGTTTGAACGAGAGCGTCTAAACTGGATGCGTGCGATATAATAGAATACATACGACTGCAAAACACATGCGATCATCAGCAATGAAATAATCATATATGGTGCTTATTATCCACATGGTTCAATATAACCGAGTTAATAAAAATCATACGAAGCACACGTGTAATAACAAGTTTAATGAGGTACTTTTGGGAAGCGACGTCATAACATCCCAAGTCCTAGCCCAGACTGTGCATGTGAAATATATATGTTGTCAATATGCCCAAAATGCAAGCCATAGACGCAATAGTCGGACATCACGCATGCGCCGTATCCAATCTACGCGAGTCTTAAGGTATCACACCACCATTTGTGGTGTCGTTACTTGTTGTAGCAGCTTAATATTGTCCAGTTTAGAAAAGAGTTCCTCATAAAAAATAAATAAAAAAATAAACAATTCTGATATCATACGGTTTTTGAAATCTTTCTTTTACCCGTGTAGTATTTAAATAACCTGTTTGTTTGAAGTTACTTGTTATATGTAGTATTAACTGATAACAAATGTGCACGTAGTATAGTGCCACTGTATAACAGCAACACGAAGTGGTTCTGAAAAATTTCTTGGTCGACTATGTTTGTTTGTTGTTGTTGTTGTTTTTTGGTGGGTTTTTTACAGGGTACTTGTCAGTTGAGAGCACTCCTTAAAATTAGTAGTCACATGACCCTGTCGATAGTGTTGTATTTTTCACAGAATATAGTCTGACATAGAAATTGTATTGAACTGCATGAAGTAATTAATGGTGGCGTGTCAATTGTATTGAACTGCATGAAGTAATTAATGGTGATGTGTAAATTGTATTGAACTGCATGAAGTAATTAATGGTGGTGTGTAAATTGTATTGAATTGCATGGAGTAATTAATGGTGGTGTGTAAATTGTATTGAAATGCATAAAGTAATTAGTGGTGTGTAAATTGTATTGAACTGCATGGAGTAATTAATGGTGGTGTGTGAATTGTATTGAACTTCATAAAGTAATTACTGGTGGTGTGCAAATTGTATTGAACTGCATGGAGTAATTAATGGTGGTGTGTAAATTGTATTGAACTGCATGAAGTAATTAATGGTGGTGTGTAAATTGTATTGAAGTGCATGGAGTAATTAATGGTGGTGTGTTAATTGTATTGAACTGCATGGAGTAATTAATGGTGGTGTGTAAATTGTATTGAACTGCATGAAGTAATTAATGGTGGTGTGTAAATTGTATTGAAGTGCATGGAGTAATTAATGGTGGTGTGTTAATTGTATTGAACTGCATGGAGTAATTAATGGTGGTGTGTAAATTGTATTGAACTGCATGAAGTAATTAATAGTGGTGTGTAAATTGTATTGAACTGCATGACGTAATTAATAGTGGTGTGTAACATTAAGTGTTCCTTTATATGCCTGATAGAAATGCACGGAAGTTACTGGTTGTCAGCAAAACGCTAATTAAAATGCTACTTGTTCGGAAAGGACCTGGTATGTTAATGGATTCAATTTCCACATAAAAATAATGCATGAACTTTGATGTGTTGACGATATTATTATAGACATTATTTTAATTTCCATCCTAAGGACCTTCGAGATCTTATTGAACAGTTCCCTACTCCCTATATTCTTATGGGAGATTTTAATTACATGTGTACTACCACATTTCGTGGGTATACGAGTATGTTAATTTTAAGATGAACAATTGGAAGTCTTAATTTTTTTAAATTATAAATTCATACATAGACAGATAGACAGACAGAAAATGTATTAACGTCTCATCTTATGTACATCACATATTTACAAAATAATAAAACTAGATAAGCCATTCCTTATGGAATTAAGAGAGACATTACAGTTAAATAATACAATTATGTACAAATAAAATAATGGAAGTTAAGGAATGAATGAATGAATGTTTAACGACACCCCAGCACGAAAAATACATCGGCTATTGGGTGTCAAACTATGGTAATGCAAATAAATAAAGTGATGATCAAGATCAATATAAAAATTCAAGACTTAAAACAAAAACAGTGTAAAGAACTGTGCAAAAACACAAATATCACAGAATTTTACGGATACTGAATTTTACTCACAACTTCAATTTTGTGCTGTATTGGCCATTCTCAGAGAGAATGTTACACCCCTGCACCACTTTGAGGTTACAGCACACGCAGGGGGAAAACATGGAAGTTAAGGAAGACACGTTGTCAGTAGTACTTCGTCCTTTCCTAAAGCCATTTTGTTCATTGACTATCAGTTTATGGTCTTGATTCTGAGCGGGACCAGGAGTTATAAGCTTCTCATCACAGCCATTGTTGACATTGAGCATACTTTCATATACAGTTTTCCATCTTTCCAAAATGTCTGAATGCAAATTAGTTGCTGATCCATTTGGAAGAACCACTTCCACTGGAACTGATTTATGGCGTCCATCTGCTTCACTAATTTTACCAGTTGTGTTCCAGATATTTTTATTCTGCAGGCGGTTATTTCAGTTCAATAAATGTAACTCTTTGTAGTCCATCAAGTTATTTATTTCTTCTGAAAAGTTGTTCTATATCCTTATGGATTTTGGAGAATAACTGACATCCAGCGCTTCAAAGAGTTCAAAATGGAAGTTACCGAAGGAAAATTTGTTTAATAACAAATATATGAAGTTGTTTAATGGTTTTGTTTTGCAGTTGTTGTTTTTTTGTTTTTTTAAATCTGTTTCCAACATGATTTAACCGACATTTTGGAAACGCTTCATATAATGTTTTACCTCCTTGCTTTATCTAACAACCTAAGATTGTATTTAAACTTATGCATTTGATGAAAGATTCGCTTGAGATGCTTGCGTCACAGGATTGAACCACCTCGGAGGATCCATTCAACTGATTGGGGTTTTCTCGTTCCAACCAGCGGGCCACAACTGATCAAAGACCGTGGTATGTGCCTTCTTGTCTGTGGGAAAGTGCATATAAAAGATCCCTTGCTGCATTAGAAAAAATGTAGCAGGTTTCCTCTGATTACTACGTGTCAGCATTACCAAATATTTGACAGCCAGCCGATGATTAATTGTGCTCTAGTGGTGTTCTTAAACAAAACAAGCTAACTTTGAAGACAGATCGCACAGATGCAGTTATACAACACGAAATAGGTATGACCGATTAGATTCCTGTTTATACAGATGGATCACGTAATAAGAATTCTATAGCTTCTGCTACGATTTTTCCATCAAACAATAATTTCGATGAGATTGCCCGAGTTGGCATAATCTTTTACTGCTTAAATTTGGGCAAATAATAAAGTCCTGGGCCCCGTTTTACAAAGCAATCTCAGCCCTAAGATCACTTTAAGTCCATAAGTTAGCTATGCGCTTAAAGTAATCTTAGCGCTAAGATCGTTTCGTAAAACAGGGCCCAGGAATAAATGAAGGATTCTATTGCATCCATATTTTCTTTTACCACCTTGCTTTATTTAACAACCTAAAATTGTGTTTCAACTTGTGCATTTGAAGAAAGATAGCACAGATGCAGTTATTTATAAATAGCACGAAATGTTTTGTTTTGATGCTCAGCCATATTGGCACCACACCAAGGGCGTCGTCGGGGGGGGGGGGGGGGAGAGGGTCAGGGGGTTCAAAATCGACAATTATTTTTGCTCATATCTCATATATCTTTAAATTGCCCTCCAAAATACTCTAGAAAACAACATTTGGCTGCTAGGGGGTGGGGCATGCCACCGGACCCCCTAGCAGCCTCAATTATTTCGACCCCCTACACAGGCCATGAAACGCAGATTCTGCTGCCAAGTCTTGTTTGAATTTGCACCATGTCAGTGTGGATTTACTAATTTTAAACATATTAGCCCACGTATGGTTTCGACGTGGCAAGTTGACTGAGACTGTGCCGTCGCAAACAAGCTTCATTCTGTGAAGCCAGTGAGAGTGGCAGTCCTTGCTATAAACGGTGCAAGAAAGATGAACTTGTCTGATGTCGTGTTTGCATTCGTCATACTAGTACTTATTTCAGTTATTCTGAAGTATCCTCCACATCAAAGTGAGTACTTTCAGTGTACACTGAAGGTTCGCCACATTTTGTTGAGTTAAATAGTTTTAAGCAAACGAAAAAAATATATATTTTGTAGGAAAAATACGATAGAATCCAGGCCCGTACGCAGGGGGAGGGGGGGGGGGGGGTGTGCGACGGGCGTGTACGCACCCGCCCAAATTACTAAAGGTCCACCTTTCTCTATTAAATTTAAATAATGTTACGTAATCGTTGTTGTTTTGAGGGGTTATTTTTATGTTGATTGGTCCCATCATGAGTGTTACGGGGATCCTATAATACCCGTAACTGAATGAAACACGATTGTCCCAAATGTCTCTCCTAACTGTATATCTATTAGATCGCTCTGTAACAGGCAGTTATACCCGCTGTGGCTCGTCTCTAGGTATGATCAGAGATAAGATCTTATATAAAGTATATATAATATAGCACGTTTAGTTCACTAGAAAACACAACAAAAACACAATACACTTTGGAATCTGTATTAACCTACGCTGACAAATGTACTGCCGCAGTAGTTAATTAACAACAACAAATAATAACAACCCAGAACTGATCACTTAATTAGTTAATCTCTAGGTGTCTAGTTTACACAATATGCTAATCACTTCACCGTGACACAACACCCACACGTGTGATAATTGAGAAACGCTTCCGGAGAACTTACTTAATAAAGGAATTACAACTCTATTCCTAACTGGTTAATTTTTAATTAACCCTTACTACTCATTCAATAACGTGTGATAATTGAGAAACGCTTCCAGGGGAACTTAATTAATAAAGGAATTACAACTCTATTCCTAACTGGTTAATTTTTAATTAACCCTTACTACTCATTCAGTAACCTTGTAATACAGACTTAATACTGGTACCTATCACAATAAAGACAATAACCTACAGTTTACCTAGGTCCTCTAGGATGACTGGTTAAGCTTTTTATAATTATTTAGGACAGTGAGCCTACAGATTACTGCGTCAGATGACCGGCAGCACCGTCTAAATAATATTGGTATAATACAGTATTAAAATATTTAAAGTCACATCAATCACATCAAGGTTATACACAGAGCAGAAAATATATATTTACCAAAGTCCCGTCTGAACTAATATAGATCGTTCAGTGGACGACGTCCGTTCCCCTGGATACTTCCAATCTTTCTCCCCGATATCTCTAAAACCCTAGCTATTTATTCAAAACTCTCAGAGACAGCGAATATCGCCTGGGGGTACAAGGCGGTACCTCACGTATCATGTGGATTTTCCACAGCCACCACGCCGGCATATCTTTCTCTGATCGTCAGACTGGCTGTCGCCCTTCCGCGAGCAATCCCCTGGTCATAAACAGCACTAGCGGAGTTATTACGTAACTACTGGCCACATGGCCTCCACAGCTGGACTAAGTGCATATTGGAATGCACGGTCGCGCGAAGGTATTACGTAACAAATTGCCCATCTAGGCTAAGTGCATTTGGAACTGCACACGGACCTCTAAAACAATTAATATCGCCACAGGCGAAAAGAAATTAAGAGCATGTACCGTCACAATGAGCAATTCGCACCCACCCATTAAAAATCCTGCGTACGGGCCTGGAATCATTTCAATTCCATTCTGAACTAGTGTTATAATTTTATTCAAAATTTTACTTTTACTTACGATACCTGGAATATTTCTAGTTTTGCATACCGCTTCACGGGCGTAGGAAGGTGCCAAAAAGGAGGGGCGGGCGGCACACACACACACACACACACACACACACACACACACACACACACATATATATATACATGTATATATATTCTAAAATTCTAAATTTTAATTAAAAGTCATTGTAAAACGCACTGGCGTAGGAAGCGGGGGGGGGGGGGGGGGGGTAAGGGGATTTTTATATTCGTTACCTTTTTTTTCAATACTTACCTTGTGTATACTTGTACAGACGGAATTAATGTTTAGTGTACATGTGTATTGCAGGCAAGACATTCTTATTTAATTTATTTTATTCTGTCTTATAAACTGTCATTAATACGCAGACTCAGCATTTATCATACATGCAATTAATTTCCTATCATAATGTCACACACACACGCGCGTACGCACGCACACACGCACATACATTGTATGATTACTCGGTTACAGCGGGAGTGGGCTTTTACCGATTTTTGTTACGGCGTTTTCCCTATTTTCCGTACACTCTACGTATGATATCCAGTAAAAGTAATAAAAATACTTTTATTTATTAAGAATTATTCTAGTGTAACTTAGTATAAAAGTTGTGTACTTCGAAATTACGCGTCGGGTTTACACCATTAATTCACTCCGTAATTCCTCGTAATTCGTTTTATTTAGGGAATAATATCACTACTTTGCGTTGTTAACACCTAGTATATGGATCCGTTCTCGGAATTTTGTCATCGTGGTAAATCCTGGTTGCCCATGACAGCGTACGTATATCGTCAAACTCGAATGACGTAATTCTGGATATCGTTATATAAAAATAAACTAGTGCTTAGCGTTTATTTGTTTTCTGAACGCTGGACAGCTTTCAGTGTAAAATTGCTATTGCAATGTTTCTGCTTGATGACTGAATGCACAGGAAGTTTACCGTAGTACGTTTGCTTAAATGTCAATAAACGTAATGCCGTGACATCGATTAAAGGGACATTCCTGAATTTGCTGCACTTTTTAACATGATATCGACTAACGGAGACTTTTTAACGATTGTAATTACATATCAAATATATTTTTCTGCATAAAATATTAGTGGCTGTATATTAAACGTGTTTCTGATCGTTCTAATATTTGTATTAGATTAAATTTAATCTTATATCCTAAAATATAGTTTTTTCGTCCGTACGAAATTATTGGAAGGCAAAATCCAGTTTGGGCTTCTTACAAATATTAAGACGACCAAAAACACATTGAATATACAGACACTGAGATTCTAAACAAGAAAATATATTTAATATGCAAGTTTAATCGTACAACTATTCTATTAGTCGGAAACATCTTACAATGCAGCAAACTCAGAAATGTCCCTTTAATTTACATCTAATTTGCAAAGTTATCAAATTCTCAAAGTATGTGATCTCAAAAATATCACATAGGCCTACTTTAAGTATACTGGATATGCTAGCTACTATATGCTAAAACATAGATGTACATGTATCTTTAAGACAAGTGGAGTTATTTAATCTGTTCATATAAATCAGTAACGTTACTGATAGTCCGTCCCACAGGAAACGCCTTTTTTCATAGACCCTACTATAAAATTTACTATAAGTTATTTATTTTTGAGTTGACTGATTTGTAAATTGAACACAAAAATAGTGGGGTTTTTGTTATTTCTAAAACACTTTTACTTTTCTTCTTACGTCAAACCAAACTGAAATTATTTACGAAGTACATTTTTATACAATGATGGGACGGACTTCAGCTTATAACACTATTTATTGTGAAGGTTAACAATAACGTGTTGTGAAGTTTATTTTGAACCATTTCGATAAGCCGTCGTGTGCTACTTAGTACACGGTATCGTTGTGGTGGTCATCACAGAGCCAGGCGTTTCATTGTCAATAGCTGGATTAGTGGCAGTTAATGGACTCTTCGTGTTTTCCATACTCATAAGCGAAGAAGGCAAAAAGAACATTAAACACATTAAAGGAGAAAGGAAATATGCATAATAACAACAAATATGTTGTCAACTTTACTATTGAAGTGATTAATAGCACGGCTTGGTAATGTACCTATCTTTATGAAACGCGAACGCCTCGATTCACCATCATGTTTCCAACCCAGACCAGTTGGTCCACACATTGACATTTGACGTCAGTATTGTTAGGTGAATAACCCAAGGTGTTTATGTTCGATAGGGCACTTTAAAATATGTTTCCTCTGACGAATATTTTTGCCTATACAAAAGAGAAAATACGCCGACACAAAAATGAACTATTGTTGTATACATCACCATGGTGACATACAATTCAAATAGCGCAGAATAGACACACGGGAGAGCAATAACTCGGAGAAAGTAAAGGTCTTGCATCCATGAACGAAAAAACATGAGATCGACTGTCCTATCAAGATTTTGTGTATTTCTTTATTTAATTTGTTCTTTTTTTGGAAGTCTTTCAGGTAATATAAACATTATATATATATATATATATATATATATATATATATATATATATATATATATATATATATATATGTATGTATGTATGTATGTATGTATGTATGTATGTATCTCTCTCTCTCTCTCTCTCTCTCTCTCTCTCTCTCTCTCTCTCTCTCTCTCTCTCTCTCTCTCTCTCTCTCTCTCTCTCTCTCTGTATGTGTTCTTTCGGTTATTTCCTTGAGTTTAATTTAACTGTATGTAAACATCCCTTTTACACTTTCTATTTTACTTTTTGCACTTGAGATATTCCTCTTCTATTTGAACATAATAATTGTACATGTAAGCTAGATCTACAAGCTAGAATCTGTTAAAGGCGCAGACTCTAGCTTCAGCCTGTGGAAATGTGAAAATGGACACAAACCTGTGACACATTTAGATAGTTACAATAGAATTAAACAAGAGTTTGTAACATCGGCATGGTGAAATACCCCCCAAAATAAACCAGAACTCGTCTTTATAACCGTTATTTCTCTGAAGTACGTCCGTTTTTCAATATGTATATGAAACATGCATTTAGAAACAGAAATACTTCAGATGTTTGGAAATGGATAATCTAAGCAATAAAATCTAAGTAATGTCTAAATTTACTTACTAAAAATGGCTCTAACAGTGAAAAATACGTCGGACTATTTAAAAACTAGGGTCTTTCACTTTACATTATTCATATTTAGGTTGTTTTAACATTACAAGCACGGCGGAGCAGAGGTGATGGAAGGGCTCTAGCTCCCAATAATTATCAATACAAAATATTATTGGTAGTAAATCTTAAGGCAGAAATGAATTTTACTCGTAGAATTCAGAAAATTGCATCTAAGGACTTCTAGTTTTTAACATTTTACGGGGGAGCATACCCCGAACCCTTTAGAAACTTTGCTTTGCGCCCTCGATCTCAGTCATTTTGTGATTAAAAAAATTAATAGGTAAAGTCGATTACAACACGTGTTACAACTGCTCTGTAAGTGCATTGCGTCGGTTAAAATAAGGCTTAAAATTTGTAGATCCACTCTGGCCACCATGAGGCGCTGCTGACTTGGGTCCATATCTGAAAATGTTTGTAATCGGTCAAGGTATCTACGTGCCAAGTTTCGTACTTTTAATCAAAAGTACAATTTTTTTGTTACCCGCCCCACTAGTACTGTAATTAACATTTTACAAGTCAAAGAAGAAATATTTTCCCAAAATAAATTCTTGTTTTATGTGTTAAGACTGTACTGCTTTTGCAACACATGTTGTAATAAGTAGCGATAACCGATTACAATAAGGTATGTGAACATTTTGCTTGAAACATCCCAAATACAACGCTTTTCAAAGACGAAAAAGGTTTTTACTTTCAGGTTTGAGGTAGTCATTTTGAATTTTAAGATGGCTTTTTATTTCTTCTTGTTTTCATATTCGCATATATCTTTATTAATATGATAGAAACTACTCTCCTTGTATATAGATGGAGCGTGCACGTTTCCTAATGAAATCTTGGGCTCGTGGGTTAGAGGAAATGACAAGAAAACATTGATCTTCAGCCTGTCAGCCGTAACTGGGCTGGGTATTACCTTTTCGGGGGTAAACATGGACGCATTTGATTGTGATCTGTTCGTCGGATCAAAGTATGTCATACGGTAAGGCAATTATCAACATACTCAATTACCAACATACTTAATGTTTGTATTATAGAATGTAAGGCAATTATCAACATACTCAATTACCAACATACTTAATGTTTGTATTATAGAATGTAAAGCAATTATCAACATACTTCAATTATCAACATATTTAATGTGTGTATTATAGAATATAAGGCAATTATCAACATACTTTAATGTGTGTATTATAGAATGTCAGCCAATTATCAACATACTTAATGTTTGTATTATAGAATGTCAGGCAATTATCAGCATACTTTAATGTGTGTATTATAGAATGTCAGCCAATTATCAACATACTTTAATGTTTGTATTATAGAATGTCAGGCAATTACCAACATACTTAATGTTTGTATTATAGAATGTCAGCCAATTATCAACATACTTAATGTTTGTATTATAGAATGTCAGGCAATTATCAGCATACTTTAATGTGTGTATTATAGAATGCCAGCCAATTATCAACATACTTAATGTTTGTATTATAGAATGTCAGGCAATTACCAACATACTTTAATGTGTGTATTATAGAATGTCAGCCAATTATCAACATACTTAATGTTTGTATTATAGAATGTCAGGCAATTATCAACATACTTTAATGTGTGTATTATAGAATGTCAGCCAATTATCAACATACTTAATGTTTGTATTATAGAATGTCAGGCAATTATCAGCATACTTTAATGTGTGTATTATAGAATGTCAGCCAATTACCAACATACTTAATGTTTGTATTATAGAATGTCAGGCAATTACCAACATACTTTAATGTGTGTATTATAGAATGTCAGCCAATTACCAACATACTTAATGTTTGTATTATAGAATGTCAGGCAATTATCAACATACTTTAATGGGTGTATTATAGAATGTCAGCCAATTATCAGCATAGTAATAGTTGTATTATAGAATGTCAGCCAATTATCAGCATAGTAATATTTGTATTATAGAATGTCAGGCAATTATCAGCATACTTAATATTTGTATTATAGGATGTAAAACAATTATCAACATACTTAAAGGGACATTCCTGAGTTTGCTGCACTGTAAGATGTTTCCGACTAATAAAATATTTTTGCGATTAAACTTACATATTAAAATATATTTTCTTGTTTAGAATATCAGTGTCTGTATATTCAATGTGTTTCTGGTCATCTTAATATTTGTTAGAAGCCCAAACTGGATTTTGTCTTCAAATAATTTTATACGTACGAACATATATATTTTAGGAAATAAAATGAAATTTAACCTAATACAAATATTAGAAGGATCAGAAACACGTTTAATATACAGCCGCTAATATTTTATGCAATTTTTTTTATTTGATATGTAATTGCAGTCGTTAAAAAATCTGTTAGTCGATAACATCTTTAAAATTGAAGCAAACTCAGAAATGTCCCTTTAAGCAATACTATGTAAATATATAAAGAAAATGAGTCATATTTTTGTTTTAAAGCACAAATGTTCAGAAAAACTCAAACTTTGGTATCTAGTTCTACGAACGTTTTGACTGCTCCTCGTATATTTGTGGAAGTGTTTTTCTGTGGATTTCAAGGTCATATCTTTTCTTCATAAGGCCGTGTCTTCTGCAAAAGGACCTAGGTTAGTTAGATTCGGATGTTTTTGTTTTGCACCTTGTTTAAATGCAAAAGTGGTCAAATCATTTATGAAATTGCTATGGTGATTATGTTCTTTTTATTTATATAAATACAAACACACTTTGATTATACTGTACTAATATATATATATTAATTTTTTTTGCTTAAATTGTTACCTATCGTTTAAAGTAAGAATATTCAAATGTGCGTTATAGTGTTCCAAGGTATTGATAATAATAATAATTAGTATCGATCTCATGTCCGTGTTTACCCGACGATTGTCCGTATTTCCTCTTTGTAAGCTATCCTTTATTTCATTTAAATCACGACAATTAAACAACGTTTTTTAATGCATGACCTTGATATAAACAAAGAAAAAAGCAGCTAGTTAGTATGGAACTATTAGTGACAAAAGCAGCTAGTTAGTATGGAACTATTAGTGACAAAAGCAGCTAGTTAGTATGGAACTATTAGTGACAAAAGCAGCTAGTTAGTTTGGAACTATTAGTGACAAAAGCAGCTAGTTAGTATGGAACTATTAGTGACAAAAGCAGCTAGTTAGTTTGGAACTATTAGTGACAAAAGCAGCTAGTTAGTATGGAACTATTAGTGACAAAAGCAGCTAGTTAGTTTGGAACTATTAGTGACAAAAGCAGCTAGTTAGTATGGAACTATTAGTGACAAAAGCAGCTAGTTAGTATGGAACTATTAGTGACAAAAGCAGCTAGTTAGTATGGAACTATTAGTGACAAAAGCAGCTAGTTAGTTTGGAACTATTAGTGACAAAAGCAGCTAGTTAGTTTGGAACTATTAGTGACAAAAGCAGCTAGTTAGTATGGAACTATTAGTGACAAAAGCAGCTAGTTAGTATGGAACTATTAGTGACAAAAGCAGCTAGTGCTAAAAGTATTTGAACCTCCTACCCTAATAGTATTCACTGTTTACTTTCAGACATTCATTCAACCTGAACGCGTTTGATCAGTATGCTTTCTTATGCTTCGATTTACAAGAGAAGAGTGACAACGTTTATTTTCTGCATATTCTAACAGGTAGGCCTACTCATAGCTAATCTTGGTTTTAAACTAATTTTATTTTGACTTTGACCTGTCATAGTAGGACAGACTCTTAACATTTGTTCACTCATTGACATTACTGATAATTGTCTACATAACAGTTATTTTTGTTGTTGTTTTAATAGTTTAAATGTCTTACATTAACATTACGGGTCAGGTTGTGACACGGTTACTGGAAATATTATCAACCTGTAAGCATTTAATTTATTACATCAAAAGCAAAGCATGTTTCTGCTCATTATATTTAATGATGGATTAACAGACTGTATTTTTTATATCCTGTGCTATCAATAACCTTTTTCAATTTGACTCAAGGAAAACCGGTACAGACAACTTGTATTATTACTAGATGTTCAACTCCAGTTGTCACACATATCTTTGAGCCGAAATATGTGGGCATTTTATCCTTATGATATCTGGCTAATATAATTTCTCATCAGTGTCCATAATCGTAGTCAGAGATTTTATTTGTAATACCGAATTGTCACTTATTTATACAAACCCTAGTATGGCCAGAAAACGTCTTCACTAAGTGACTATTTTCAGTGAACAATAACAATTTAAAATCCTAAAATAAAAATGTTTTAATTGATCAGGTAGAACCATTAAGCTCCGTTTACACTGGACATTAAGACAATTAGAATTAATTGTAATAATCAAATGTTTATTTCAACATAAATAACTTTCTCAAATTGTTCTGAACATCCTTATTGTCCCGTTTTAGGCACTCAGTCATTCTAAATAAAGTAAAATATGATTGGCAATAAATAATAATAATAATAATAATAATAATAAATAATAATAACAATATATTGAAAAGGAAGATAATATTGCCATAGTTAATTCAAATCTGTATCCTGGGTTATGACCAAATCTGTTTACTCCCCCCCCCCCCCCCAAAAAAAAAATGAAACACAAAATAAAAATGTAATACACAGGTAATTTAACGTGCAACATATGTGCTATACAATGATTTAATAATACAGTCCACTGCATAGTAATTAAAAAATATACATGTAATACATTGCAAAATAATATATTTTTGTTATTAATATTCATATTTGTGATTCCAATAATTTTCTTTTTATTTGATTGGATCGACAAGTTGTTTCATGTAAGCAATTATTTGATTGTGGTGCTTATATATTCAGTTATGCACATCATTCAAAAGTGATACATCATGAACACTGTATTTAAAAAGTTTTGCATTTATCCAGTATATGTATTTGTCATGACAACTTGTACTTGCAGATTGCAGAAAATTGCATTTAGGATATCTACTTTTAAAACAATTTCCAGGAGCAGCATCGCCCCTAGAAACTTGGTCGTGACGAACATCGTATCTATGTATATATGTCTGTGCCTGTGTGTGTGTGTGTGTGTGTGTATATATATATATATATATATATATATATATGATACTCCCCGAGTGTCTTGTGATATCATAATTTATCACCACGAGTTGATAAAAGTATGAAATCCGTGGCTTGCCGAAGATTTTTATACTTTTATCAACGAGTGCTGATAAATTATGATATCACAATACACGAGGAGAGTGTTGGCGTGACGTCACTAATGATAGGTTTAGCGCTGAAACATACACATTGACGTAACAAAATAATGTCTTGTGATTAAAATTTGACCAATCAAGACTATAGGAGAATATCGCAGGAGATATCGCAAATTATAGTGCCAGCAATATCTCCTACAAAAGCCTTTAATGGATGATAAATATATAATAATAATAATAATAACAATAATAATAATCACTCTCTTCTGGAAAATGAGCTAACCGATGCTGCTGCTTGTTTTTAGTGGTTCCAAGTCAAGAAATCCTAGACCAACGCCAAACAGAACCATACAGCATAGATAGTGTTTATAAAACGAGCTAACCGATGCTGCTTGTTTTTAGTGGTTTCAGGACAAGAAATCCTAGACCAACGCCAAACAGAACCATACAGCATAGAAACTGTTTGTAACGCAGCCACAGACCAAGTGGCCCACACTACTCTCGTCAAATCAGGTAACTATACTGTATTAAAGAGTCTTTTGTCTAAATAATTTGACCAATATTTCTATAAAATACTTACATTTCCATGCTTGAAAAAAGAAAAGAATACCAATCCAATACGTAATCTATTTTTTTCAGAAATTGTTTTATTTCTCTATACAAATATGATGCCAGCATTGCATAACGAAATCAGTAAACTTAAATTTATCAAATATAATTTGTTTAAAATATGAAAGAATCCTTAACAATGCTATATGCAAATAAATTTGTTTTAGATAGACTTAAAACAACATATATAATGTCTACGGTTTCATTTACAGTAGAGAAACTTAATTAATTTAGAAACACATTCTTTCATATTAATAAGTAATATACATAATGCACTTCACTTGATCAGGGTTTCGTCTAAAAATATACATCAAAGTTCATTCTTCCATGCAGCCACATAATAGCGAATGCCTCCGTAAAGTGCGGTTTGCTTAAAAAACAACAAAAACCAAAATCAAACGAAAACAATAACAATTGAAAAACAAAAAAGGTTGGTCCTTTCAAAATTTCGTTTTGTATTTTATTGCAACGAACGTTTCTGTAATAACAGCAATTTCATCCGCCAGTGTAAAACTTTTGAAAGCCAATTCCTCTTCAGTTCATAGTCACACACGCATTATTTGATGTCATGTACACTGCAGGTATAAGTTCTAATAGGATAATAGTTTTATTATACTTACGTGTTAATGACAGAATACTGGTAACTAATATTTCCCAAAAAATAGAATATTTGCATTTTATTTAAATCTTGGATAAACTGTTCACATTTACAGACGTTCGATTATAGTACTACGTTAATTATAACCATAGAGAGTAAACAAACTGGTGAATATTCCTTTCAAATGAATTGGTAGCGGAAAGGAATTTTCAATTATTTCAATTATTATATACATATCTGTGAAATTAGCAAATAAAATAAAGTTTGTTTCTCAAAAAGTGGCTGACATTGTACATATATATTGCAGTAGTGACAGTAGCGAACTTTTCAAATAAGTGTAACATTCGGGGACGTATAAGGAAAGTGGACACTTGTCAGTTTTTAAAACTGATTAATAACAGATGGTGGGAACCGTATCATTTAATAACTGATTGTGTATTTTGATTTCTGATCTATTCTTTTTAACGATGGGCGACATTGAATGCACCCGTTTATTAAGAATTAGTGTCGGTTTCAGTCGGCTTGGTCGCTGTTTGGTGTTTTTCCTAATCGCATTAATATCAACTCCTGATGTGTGAGAACATGCATATTTTCACTCATCTATTCGTAATTCGTGAAAATATGGCTTTGTTTTTACACATCACTAAGTCTTGTTGACATAAAAATCGTATTTCTAAAATAACATGAAATAACCTGTATATATGAATAATGATACATTAAAAAGCATAACAGAAAATATCCATGTAACACCCAACAATCCTGTTTTACAGGTGCAACAAATATAGCCATCTTGTGTCCATCGTTGCTATTCGGATCGTACAACTACACTGTAGACAGCACCTTGTGTCCTGGCGACTCCCTCCTGAACGTGTGCATCGACAGAAAGAGTATCATCGTCAACTACACCATGTGCAGCGAGATTGTCGGCTATTCCAGTAAGTGAATTCCTCGCCAAATTCTTCAAGTGGAGTTTAGTAGCCAGATTTGATTGTAAACAAGCTCAGTGGTGAACATTATGCTAGGTGCCGGCTGTCAACGGTTACTAGTCGTAGAAGTCGTGAGAGCAGATAGTTGGCCAACTTTGTTCTGGCAGTTGGTAGTCTGAGATTAGCATTAGACAAATAAACTGAACACAGAAAAATCGTCAATGTCAGGGCCTTGCAACTTAAAACAGTACGGTAGTAAATATTTCCATTATTATGTCTGTGCTTCGATAGCACTAACACAGTCTCAGAGAATTTTAATTTTAGTCCTAACTCATTTTTAAAACATAAAAACAACAAAACGCTGTAATGTGACGTTAAAATTAATGACTGCCCTGGAAAAATAGAAATAAAACAGTTTAAAACCGTGTTATTTTTTTTAAAGAGACTAAACACTCTAACGGCAAATATGAGCACTGTTTCCAGGAAAAGCGTTAGACCAAACATAAAAACTACTCAAATCAAAAAACTATTAAAATGTATTGCTTTATATAATTATATAGTTATTTATGTACCCTGATTTAATATGTTAGGTTGGGGAGCTGACGTGAATTAAAACTCGTCTATGTCAGGTGACATTACAGGAAATCCCCGCGTGTGCCCTATATATACTACTAGGCCCAACAAATGTAATGCATGAACATTTTAGAGAGGATGATATTGCAGTATTATCCTCTCAGCATATAAATACTACCACCTCCCACCCTTAAAGTTATTAGCCTATACGTTTCCATCAACATATACACCTTGCATATAAATACTACCACCTCCCACCCTTAGTAAATCAAATCATATAGATACTAAAACTGATACACACAGTTTCCATCAACATATACACCATAAAATACTGCACCTCCCACCCTTAAAGTAACTCATATACCACCTCCCACCCTTAAAGTAAATCAAATCATATAGATGACAATAGTAGCATGTGTGGCTAAAACTGATACACACAGTTTCCATCAACATATACACCTTGCATATAAATACTACCACCTCCCACCCTTAAAGTAAATCAAATCATATAGATGACAATAGTAGCATGTGTGGCTAAAACTGATACACACAGTTTCCATCAACATATACACCTTGCATATAAATACTACCACCTCCCACCCTTAAAGTAAATCAAATCATATAGATGACAATAGTAGCATGTGTGGCTAAAACTGATACACACAGTTTCCATCAACATATACACCTTGCATATAAATACTACCACCTCCCACCCTTAAAGTAAATCAAATCATATAGATGACAATAGTAGCATGTGTGGCTAAAACTGATACACACAGTTTCCATCAACATATACACCATGCATATAAATACTACCACCTCCCACCCTTAAAGTAAATCAAATCATATAGATGACAATAGTAGCATGTGTGGCTAAAACTGATACACACAGTTTCCATCAACATATACACCATGCATATAAATACTACCACCTCCCACCCTTAAAGTAAATCAAATCATATAGATGACAATAGTAGCATGTGTGGCTAAAACTGATACACACAGTTTCCATCAACATATACACCTTGCATATAAATACTACCACCTCCCACCCTTAAAGTAAATCAAATCATATAGATGACAATAGTAGCATGTGTGGCTAAAACTGATACACACAGTTTCCATCAACATATACACCATGCATATAAATACTACCACCTCCCACCCTTAAAGTAAATCAAATCATATAGATGACAATAGTAGCATGTGTGGCTAAAACTGATACACACAGTTTCCATCAACATATACACCATGCATATAAATACTACCACCTCCCACCCTTAAAGTAAATCAAATCATATAGATGACAATAGTAGCATGTGTGGCTAAAACTGATACACACAGTTTCCATCAACATATACACCTTGCATATAAATACTACCACCTCCCACCCTTAAAGTAAATCAAATCATATAGATGACAATAGTAGCATGTGTGGCTAAAACTGATACACACAGTTTCCATCAACATATACACCTTGCATATAAATACTACCACCTCCCACCCTTAAAGTAAATCAAATCATATAGATGACAATAGTAGCATGTGTGGCTAAAACTGATACACACAGTTTCCATCAACATATACACCATGCATATAAATACTACCACCTCCCACCCTTAAAGTAAATCAAATCATATAGATGACAATAGTAGCATGTGTGGCTAAAACTGATACACACAGTTTCCATCAACATATACACCATGCATATAAATACTACCACCTCCCACCCTTAAAGTAAATCAAATCATATAGATGACAATAGTAGCATGTGTGGCTAAAACTGATACACACAGTTTCCATCAACATATACACCTTGCATATAAATACTACCACCTCCCACCCTTAAGCAGTACACACAGTTTCCATCAACATATACACCTTGCATATAAATACTACCACCTCCCACCCTTGTAAATCAAATCATATAGATGACAATAGTAGCATGTGTGGATACACACAGTTTAAATCAAATCATAAATCAAATCATATAGATGACAATAGTAGCATGTGTGGCTAAAACTGATACACACAGTTTCCATCAACATATACACCATGCATATAAATACTACCACCTCCCACCCTTAAAGTAAATCAAATCATATAGATGACAATAGTAGCATGTGTGGCTAAAACTGATACACACAGTTTCCATCAACATATACACCTTGCATATAAATACTACCACCTCCCACCCTTAAAGTAAATCAAATCATATAGATGACAATAGTAGCATGTGTGGCTAAAACTGATACACACAGTTTCCATCAACATATACACCTTGCATATAAATACTACCACCTCCCACCCTTAAAGTAAATCAAATCATATAGATGACAATAGTAGCATGTGTGGCTAAAACTGATACACACAGTTTCCATCAACATATACACCTTGCATATAAATACTACCACCTCCCACCCTTAAAGTAAATCACCCTTAAAGTAAATCAAATCATATAGATGACAATAGTAGCATGTGTGGCTAAAACTGATACACACAGCATATCAAATCATATAGATGACAATAGTAGCATGTGTGGCTAAAACTGATACACACAGTTTCCATCAACATATACACCTTGCATATAAATACTACCACCTCCCACCCTTAAAGTAAATCAAAATAAAATTGGAGCTGCTCGTTTCAGCGTTTCAGACATAGCGGTAAGAGTGTTTCACTATTTTAGTTCTGCACGAATACTATTGTCCTATTTTTATTAGGACTCCGCGCATGATTTCCGCACAATATTGTCAACAGTATATTGCCACTAGTTTGAATTAAATTACAGGAATTTAAAGGCCAGATGAAACATTGTATGACAACAAACCAGTCACATTTATCACCAATGACAGGACTGAGATCTAAAGATGAGTGCACCTCGAACTTTTAACCCGAACAAATACTATTTATAGTGTACACATAATGTGCACAAGATGTCCTGAAGATAATGGGCCCAACCAGTTCGAAGTGCACCTAACGTTTAATAATACCATTGGTGATAAATATACAGAACTTCACATATGTTGTTTTTGCTTCCTATTTATTGCACGAGTTTATTTTGCGCAAGAATATATATACCGAGTGGTATGTTCTTGCGCAAAATAAACTCATGCAATAAATAGGAAGTGAAAACAACGTATGTGAAGTTCTGTATTTATTACATACCGTCCTTTACTTTTTACAAAAACGATTTAATTTCTGCTTGCAGATATAATTCTTTTTAAAACTTATTATTAGTGGTAAACTTCGTTTACATAAATGGACACACATGAGTACGCATAATACTATTGACTTCATAATTGTTATCTTCAGCTATGGGAGAAATGGACTGCATTGGGCACGTCGTCAAGGCAGACATTACTTACCTGTCCGTGTATATCCGAGATACGACAGCAACAGACAGGACAACGTGCTTCGTAAGTGGACAAAAGATACCCTTTGTAAATGTACTGTATCCTAGTTATATCATCAGTTTGAAAGATTAATATATGTTGATATTAACGTAAACAAAAATCAAACGTTGAGTGACATTGGGGATATTTTGTTAACAGAAGTTTTGTTGTCCTTTATATATTCCAACGTCAATCTACTTTGACTCTAAGGCCGCGTGTAAAGATTATTTCAACAGCATGCCAACGTCAATCTACTTTGTCTCTAAGGCCGCGTGTGAAGAGTATTTCAACAGCATGCCAACGTCAATCTACTTTGTCTCTAAGGCCTCGTGTGAAGAATATTTCAACAGCATGCCAACGTCAATCTACTTTGTCTCAAAGGCCTCGTGTGAAGAATATTTCAACAGCATGCCAACGTCAGTCTACTTTGTCTCAAAGGCCGCGTGTGAAGAATATTTCAACAACATGCCAACGTCAATCTACTTTGTCTCTAAGGCCTCGTGTAAAGAATATTTCAACAGCATGCCAACGTCAGTCTACTTTGTCTCAAAGGCCGCGTGTGAAGAATATTTCAACAACATGCCAACGTCAATCTACTTTGTCTCTAAGGCCTCGTGTAAAGAATATTTCAACAGCATGCCAACGTCAATCTACTTTGTCTCTAAGGCCTCGTGTAAAGAATATTTCAACAGCATGCCAACGTCAATCTACTTTGTCTCTAAGGCCTCGTGTAAAGAATATTTCAACAGCATGCCAACGTCAATCTACTTTGTCTCTAAGGCTGCGTGTAAAGAGTATATACTTTAATTTGCAAGTACATTATTTTACTATCGATCCTAATAAGCCTACATTACCGCCGACATCTGTATAATTTTGCCAGGCTTAATTTCATGCATTTTTCATATAGATATAATAAACATAAGAACCTCTTATTTACTAGGTGCTTAATTACTAATCCTCAGTTACGACCAGCTTCATTAACATAATTAATTAATTACGATATCTACTACTTTAATACAGACAAATGTACACTTCACCATATATATATGTATGGTCACACACACACACACACACACACACACACACACACACAAACACACACACACACACACACACACACGCACGCACGTAAGGACGGACGGACGGATATGCAGGAACTAATGTATGGATGCTTGATTTCTAATAAAAGTGTTGTTCTATTCAGGCCATACAAATGCTGAATAACAAGATATTTATGACATCACGACAAGTGGACTGTGCTGCGAGTCAAAGCCCAACATCCATCAGTGCACCTGGGAGGTCATTCGAGATGATTCCTATAGGTACGAGAGCAACTCACAAACACCATCGCGTTATTCTTACCAATCCTCTAGAATCGGTACCAGACGCATTTCTGAGAGTCACGCTGAAGGCCCAACTAGAAAACAAATAATACTTTAAATCAATCATTTAAGAATCGTTATGCAAATGTAAGGATCTTTGTTATTTAGCCTCTTACGATGTCCTCGCCGAAATATCGCATCGACTACATACACCTCATAAAAATGAAACGTATAAGATAATCGTCTGTAACTTGCACGGTAGAACGTAACCATTCAGACCACTATACAATGAAGTGAAGTGTATCTATATTACGTTCATTCAGAATAATATTAATTACAACGATGAATAAACGCACTAACATATTTTGTTTTACTTTTCAGTTACCTGCCGTAAGTATGACGACATCGAGTCACGTAACAGCATTCAGTTAAACACGTCACAACAGATCGAGCAAATGTCGTGCCATGTTGTTAAACATTGACATCTTCGTATGGCGTCACTGACAAATGTAAAGTTAGACCCCCAAAATGGGAGCCTAGATGTGGGTGCTGAGGTATTAATATTAATAGCTGTTTACATGATGGCCATCTTGGAAATTCAGCTTGTGTAAAGGTCTTTGTATCTCTACATGTACATACATATTTCGCCTTCATAAATGTTGGTTTAATCATCTTAGAAGCATCATTTCTAATGCTCGAAGTAAGTTTGGCAAATGAACGTTTTTATATGTCAAAGAAGAAGCCTTTCCATATTGCAAAACGTAGCGTATTCATCTTACAAACATCATTTATAATTACTGAAGTGGTAAAACTAATGAATGTGAAAAGATTATTACAATACTAAAGTCTGTGACTGTATCTATTCCTTTCCTTCTTTTGCAGCCTTTACCGATGAAAGCCCGGTAGTGATCATAGTTGCTGTTGTCGTGTCCTTTATCATAGTAGTCGGGGTGACTGCACTAATTGTCTTTCTGGTGATGAAGAAACGGAGCCCTCCATCAGTTGGTGTTAATCCAAGTTCATTATCGCCGTGTAAGGATCTTTGTTATTTAGCCTCTTACGATGTCCTCGCCGAAATATCGCATCGACTACATACTGAACTCGATGTATCAAAGCTATTTTCGCAATTTCCATTAGACATCCTTCGAAAAAAACATGATACCCAGGCTCTTAGGCGCTTGTAAGGTCCATATCCAATGCTTTGAGAATAGGTGCCATTTCAGGAAAATATGGACCTTCATTTGGAAAAAGTGATACTTTTACTAGAAAGAAAAATATTGACTAAAAATTCTGATGTTTTTTCCAGGTAGGTTTAACAGCTAAAATGTGCCACAGACATGATGACAATTTTGATGGCTATATATAATGATGTTAAAACCACTGTGTGATATTTGCTTAAATCGCCTAACTTGCGCGTATAAATGTAGACAAGGAAGGAATGCTTTATTTTCGAACTCATCACATTTTAATTGCGTTTATATGGCGTCGAACATATGGCTGAAGACCACACTGATAATGAGAAAGGAAACCAGCTACCGCCACGCAAGTGATATTTGAAATGCAATATCTCACAGACAGGATATACACCAGTTGTGGAGCACTGGATGGAACGAGAAATTGTCCACAGACACTGATCGATCCTAAACCGACCGCGCATCAGGAGAGCGCTTTTCCGCTGGGCTATGTCTCGCCCCTGCTAAACATGACGTAAGATAGTAGAGCATTCGCATGAGGTGCGATATGTCGTAGGTTCAAATACCTGGATGGATCACTGAGTTTTTCTATTTCAACCAGTGCTACAAAACTGCCACATTGAAGGCTATAGCATGAGCTATGCTGTATATGGGAATTTGCTGCTAGTGAGTGGCCTTTGTTATGGCGCTGGCACATATTGGGCTGTTACAAGGTACTTGTGCACCGTATCGTATATGTGCTTAAGACGATAACAATAGCTGTTGAGGCGACATTGAATTTGCAGCACTTATTGGATTAGTCGATTACGGTAGAGGCTGATATTGCAGTTGGGATTGCAAGTCTTCTTTCGTGTCTGCAAACAGCTAATGTTTTGAACATTTGTTCGTTCTCGGATTCAGGGCATACTTTTTAAAATTAAATTAAATTCATTTCTTTATTCCGTTTTTAGGCCATAGCCCATTTACAGACAACAAAAGGTGACATTTGAAGAACCCGTTGTTCAACAATTCATATAGGAAACTAAATATTATTTAACTGCAATTACTTTGTATATATATTTTAGGAAGAATAATATTTGTATTTTCTAACAATTATTTTTGGTGTACATTATCTCATATAGGTCTACAAATTAACGTATATCCCACTATTATAGTTTTGATTCATATAATTTATTCTCATATTTATTATTTTCCTTTTTAAAATAGTTTGTGCTAAAAGTTTGTTTTGTTTTCTGTTGAATGACACCACTAAGGCACATTGATTAATTAATCATCAGCTATTGGATGTCAAACATTTGGTGATTCTGACACGTAGTCATCAGAGATAACCCGCTACATTTTTTCCCAATGCAGCGAGGGATCTTTTGTATGTACTTTCCCACAGACAGGATAGTACATACCACGACCTTTGACTAGATGTGGTGCACGGGTAGGAATAAGAAAAAGCATTTGATATTAAGTCACCATTTAAAAACAATGTAAGTATATGTATTTATGAGGTTCTGATAAATATTAATTTTAAGTTGCGTTAAGCTAACAAACTGGTGATGGCTATATATAGAAAAACAAAGGAAACTCAAAACCAAAACATTGATGATTTTAATAGACACAAAAATTAATATAATTCAAACTAAATAATTTAAAATAAATTAAAAAACCCCACTAAATTAATATTCGCGGATTTTGTTGTTGTTGTTCAGTATATTTTACTATATTTATGTTTCAGCAAATAAACCAGTAAGCACAGCAGGTACTGAAACAACAAGTGCTGCTACAGAAGCCGCACCGTCGTCAGAAGCGGCTACCAATGGCCATGTGAAAACAGTCGCAGACGAGCATATAGTTTGAGAAACGACTTTTGGAGAGAAACAAATACATGTACTCCCGTAAATATGAGTAGAAACATAACAGCTGAATAGTATTTGAACTGTACTTCATGTACAATATTTAACAGACGATGTGTTGTCAATACTGGTCATTTATTCAGTTTTATACGAGACCGTTCCGTTTTCGGGCGGTCACAGGCTGTTCTGTCTTCTGTCTGGTATTATATGATATCACACAGCGCGCCTTTGTATCAATATCTAAAATTATTTTCAAACTTTCTCAGAACCACAGATTGAGCTGTGTAATGTTTGTCTCACTGGTTACAGAGTGGGTGTTTGAAACACCGAGAAGGTCAGGTGGATAAAAAGGTTACGGGTGAAAATAGTCCTGGCTTGTTTGTTCATCTCGTGAACCGTTTACGATAGTGTTTGTATACTTGCCTAGGAAACAGGGTCTCAGGCAAATGACGAGGATGTGTATTTATTTATTGTAATTATTTACTTATTTATATATTATTTATTTATTTTACTACGTTCACCGCTATGGGTCCAGATAATACGTATCTTTTCACCTATATATTAATAATAAAAATACATTTAAAAATTTTACGGTCGGTCCTTGTTTTTAAGGTAAGGTCGGGTTCCCAGAAACATTTTCAGACCTCATCATGTTGTAATTGATCATTCGACTTCTGTTTATCTTTTGTTTGTATCTTGGAGTATTAAAATACTCCAAAAAATCTGTAGTATTAGAAACATTTCTGTTTGTGTCCAAGGGTACAAATGCAAATGACATAATATTATGGTCTTGAAAACGTAACTAACTTTGAAAACCTCCCACCTTTTCCCCATAACATTTTGCAAGGCATTTTAATATTGATGCGCTTGTTGTACAATGTTTGTTGCGAAATGTTCACTTATTGTTTAGTTTGTTACGTTGCATGGCATCATTATTGTCTACAATACCCAGGATAACTTCCATTACTTCTGATACCATGTTTATTATTGATGCGTCTGATTACATACAATGGAAGACTGGATACTCGTCTTAAAATGCATTTTTCATAATTCTAAAAACGAATGTGCATTTTTACACAAAATAAAAGACATCGATTCTGATATTTGTAACTTTCTGTTATTTCCAACCAGACACAATGAAACATTTGATTAATAATTGCAAAAAAGTTGCTGAAGTCTGGAAAACGATTGAACATTGGATACAAGCCAAAGGTAAACATATTTCATTTAGATAAAATATTTGGAGTTACAAATAATAAATATAGATTTAATAATTGGCTAATCATATAGTAAAATGCTTTATTATATACATAGCAATGAAATATATAAATCTATAGAAACCATAAAAGTGATATCCGGTTTAAAGTCGTATTTTCTATATATTTTAGCTACAGTGAAAATATAGAAATCGTATTTACTTTTTGTAAAAGTTCATGATTAAATTATCTCCCTTTGTGTCGTGTCTTCGTATTTAAGTTTGATGATTATAAATGCATCTGATCGTATTTGAAAAAAATGTAATGTAAACAACTGTACCTATAAAAAAAAAAGGGATATGAAGTGCAATTACAATAATATATCTAAACCGAATTGAATATGAAGCTAAATAATGATGACACAATGTCCTGTCATTGAGTATTAGTTAAAATTTAACGGCGTTCGATTCGTTTTGTTTTTGTGTTGTTGTTGTTGTTGTTGTTTTAGGATCGCTTTGTCAGGTATGTTTGCACAGCAGTATTATTAAATAAATGTTAATTTAATAATTAAATAAAGATAATTTTTATTCAAATTTCTTTTAAAAAGTCTATGGTCAAGTAATGTTTCTGGAAACGTTCCATCTGAGGAAATATATCATGGCGTGTTTTCGATAGGATAAGCGAAAGATATTAACAAAAAGTGAAAGATGTATATAATAAATAGAACATTTCATGGTAGGGGTTTTCGAATACGATTTGCAAAAAATATGATTTTCACACATCACTCGTTGACATAAAAATCGTATTCGCATACCCCTATGAAATAGCCTCTATATATTTACAGTGAACATTCAAAAGGCCAGACCAAGTAATAAGGAACTTCAATATATATGTATCTTTAAGACAAGTGGAGATGTTAACTTTTTCAGATATATATATAAATATATATATATATATATATATATATATATATATATATATATATATATATATTTATTTATTTATTTTAATTTAATTTAATTGTGTTTTTTTTTATTATATCCAATTAAGGTTCAAGCACGCTGTCCTGGGCACACACCTCAGCTATCTGGGCTGTCTGTCCAGGACAGTGGGTTAGTTGTTAGTGACACAGAAGAGGGTGTAGTGGTCTTACCCATTGAGTGACCGTCGTTAAAACCCGCTCTAGGTGGGAGCCGGTACTGGGCTGCGAACCCTGTACCTATCAGCCTTATGCCCCATGGCTTAACCACGACACCACCGAGGCCGGTGAACCAACATCGTGGAAGACTACCGCAAACTCTTTGTGTATAACAAGTCTAATTAACAGCAATCACACACCTTGTAATACACTACAGACTTCAGACTTCAGACTTCAGAAATGGACCGGTTTACGCAGAGATCCGGATTACACAGAATCCGGTTTAGACAGAGTCCACTGTATATATATATATATATATATATATATATATATATATATATATGTATATATATATGTATATATCTATATCTATGTATGTATGTATGCATGTATAAATATGTGAGTGTGTGCGTGCGTGTGTGTATGTATGTGTATGTGTATGTGTATGTACATGTATATATGAACATGTAAATATAAGTAGTTGTGTGTTTGTTTGTGTAAATGTGCATATATATTAAAAATGTATATGTATAATTCTAAGTAATAATTTCGTGTATGTAACCATGTGGGGTTTTATTGGTGTTAATGATTATATTATACACAACACATATGCACCTAAACCTTTAGCTAGGAACTGTGGGGACATGCACTTACCTGTCTAAACATCTGACCTCTGACCAGGGACAGTGACGAGTATCTAATATGTGTTTGACCCAGTTGGTGGCTATTTCTTGTCACTCAGTTCACATTCTTTCACCTGTCACGAAGAGCACAGGTTGCTCTGCGTGTAACTATATAAGGATAAGTGCCGAACTGTATTTCTACTTTTCTAATTCATTTACTATTTTACTAGCATGCACAAAGTAACTAATTATAAATTACAAATAAGGTTTAAATAAATGTCTACTTCAATTAACATTAACTTTGATAAAGAAATAAACTGAATTAATATAAGTGTTAGAATTTGGGTGTGGCCCTTAAGCTGTAACTACAGCTGATATCCCTGTACTCAAGCTATAACTTAATGAGTGGCTATTAATTGTTTTAGTAATAAATGTGAATATTGTGTTGGGATGCATATTAAATTAGATTAGTATTATGTTATTTGTTTCTTGTAGCCGTTTTCACGTTTCCATGATGTTACTTCCCGTCATAAAGCCCACAGCTAAAGGTACCTGTATATCATGTCTAGGGAAACTGTATCACCTGCAATGAGGATAATGCTTGTGTATCTTACTTTTATTTTATTGTACTGTATATTGCTGTATGTGTTATTGCTGTTAGCTGTAAATAATCATTTAACATTACCGGCGATTGATTAAGGTTTAGTCGTTTAATAGTATTGTGTATTAAGCATATATTTGATGTTTACTGTAGCGATGTTAAATATTGCTCTGTGTATGGTTTTTTCTTTGGTTTAAGCGATTTGCTATGATCTGTAGATAATAACTGCTCAGCTCAACTTTATTTGTGTGCTTATATCCAATTAAAGTTCAATCACGCTATTCTGGGCACACACCTCGGCTATCTGGGCTGTCTGTCCAGGACAGTGGGTTGGTTGTTAATTGTTAGTGGTTAGTGAGAGAAAAGAGGGTGAAGTGGTCTTACACCTACCCATTGAGTCAATAATAACTAGACTGCAGAGTATATAGATTTCAATGTGTTTTAATACGGTGTTTTAGGGCTGTTTATGTATTCTTGAGAATGTATTTTATTAATGCCATTCAACTGTTTAACCATATTCTCCGGAATAAAGAACACTATCTATAACAATCTTCACCGATTCCAGTTGTCTGTTGTTGGAAAATACCAATGGAGCTGACGTAGGGACTGTGTGTGTTCTTAACACAATAATACAATTATAACCCAGTTAGGACGTATAACAGTTCAACTGCCCGTGGCCCACAGCCCCGGGACGTAGTTTCACTTGAGGGGGGAGGGGGAGTATGTAGTATGTAGTAGTGTTGGATTTAAGTGCTACTACTGGCAGTAGCTAGTGGGAATTTCCCTATTTGGTTCAGTTGGTAGAGAGCTGGGCCCTCATACTGTGTGTGTGTGTGTGTGTGTGTGTGTGTGTGTGTGTGTGTGTGTGTGTGAGTGTCGGAGAGAGAGAGTGTATGTATGTGTGTGTGAGTGAATGAGAGAGAGAGAGAGAGAGAGAGAGAGAGAGAGAGAGAGAGAGAGAGAGAGAGAGAGAGAGTGAGTGGAGAGAGAAACAGACTAACAGAGACACAGACAGACACGGGAACACAGGAACACAGACATATAAACACAGACAGACAGAGACAGAGAGAAGTATGCATACATACATACATACATACATACTCCTGAACCCACTCTGTACACGCGCCTGACATACATATCATTTTTTTTATCATACCGTTTGTCATTATTTTACTTATTTAAAAACCGTGCCCTTAGTCCGTCCCTTGATAAATGCATTGTACATTACTGTTGGGTAAGCCTCGTGTACATGGCATCGTTATTGTTACCACTGCAGAGTCGGGCTTTTCATATAGGTGTTATGTATAATAGCATAACAAATATGTTGACAACTTTACTATTCAAATGATTAATAGCACAGGTAAGTAGAACACGACTACCTTTGATGACCAAAAGTGAATGCCCGATTTCACCGTCATGTTTTCAACCCAGACCAATAGAATACACATTGGCATTTGAAGGCAGTATTGTTAGATGAATAATCCAAGATGTTTATGTTCGACTGTACTCTTAAAATGAGATTCCTCAGACGAATATATTTGCCTATACAAAAAAAACGGAAATTACGTCAATGCAAAAATGAACTTTGCTGTATACCTCGCTATGGTTACATGTAGTTTGAATAGCGCAGGACAGACATACGGGACAGCAAAATTAAGAAAGTGACGGGAAAGCATAGGTTTTGCATCTATGAAGGGAAAACATGAGATCGAATGTGATATCACGATTTTGTGTATTTCTTTATTTAATTTATTCCTTTTCTGGAGGCCTTGCAGGTAAGCTATGCATATACATATACATATACATGTAGTAGTTTTAAAGGTATACGACATCTGCAGTGGCGTATGTGTAGTAGGGGTAAGTAACAGATCACGCAACTTGTATTGGATTTAATAACATTTAATTTTGATACATGTCTTACTTTTAAAATACGGGAGGGCGGAACGTCACCCAGTGGTAAAGCGCTTGTCTGATGAGTAAGAATCGATCCCCATCGGTGGGCCCATTGGACCATTTCTAGTTCTAGCCAGCGACAGGTATATCAAAGCCGTGGTAGGTGCTATCCTGTCTGTGGGATGGTGCATATAAAAGATCCCTTGCTACTGTCAGAATTAACAAATGTTTGACATCTAATAGCCGATGATTAATAAATCGTCCTCTGGTTCTGTCGTTAAACAAAACACACTTTAACTATTTTAAAATACGGGTTGTCCAAAAATGATATAACAAAGAGGTAAATATATTAAAATTTTGAGTGCAAATCAATATCTTATAGAAACTTGAAGATAAGTTCAGTGTGGAATCGAAATGATTCTATCACATTTTGTCTATCAAATATATCTTTCCTTGCCGGTCCAAGATGACTGTGGGTTAACATTACGAATATTTATTTATAATGCTATGGTACTTTGTTTTTGTTTTATTTGACGACACAACCCGCTACATGATAGCACACACCACGGCCTAAGACATTCCAGTCTTTTCTCTCTGTAAATTAAAAAAACACATATTTTAATTTAATATCTTAAATTGTGTACATAATGGTTGGAAGAAGTTAAAATAAATTTTATTTATTAACCGTACACTACCTGGGATGTATTTTTATAATTAATTAATTTTCTATCATGCAATATTGTTCCTAAATTCAGTTTCTAAAACGTAACTTCATTTCGTATTTTACTATATAATTGTTTCACCACTGAAGTGTTCGTATGAAGTTTCCAAATGATCTTACATATCTCCATTGATATTAACTCTCACCCCACCCACCCCCACCCCTATAGTATAAATTACGATTTACTGACATATCGATGTAAACATTTTAGTAGTGATTGGTCTTAAAGGGACATACTCTAGTTTATAAACACTAAGGCATATTGTTTTACTATTAGAGCCGTTTTTGTAACTGAAATAATACTTTACTTAGATTTTATTGTTAGATTATCCATTTTCGTACATTCGAAGTGTTTTTTGGTCATCCTGGTGTTTTTACTATAACAAAATGCATTTCTGATATTTTTAAAAACGCACGTGCGTCTGAGAGGTAACAATTATGGAGTCGAGGTTTAGTCTATTTTAACAGGGTGTTTAACCATTTTAAAGTCACAGACTCATGTTTCACTCAATTGTAACTTTATCCAAATGTGTTACAGGTTTGTAGATTAACTAAACTTAGTGTTAATTTTCATGGGCTGAAACTAGGGTATGCCCCTTTAAACAAATATATTTAGGTAAAAACAATGTTTAAAAACGCTGGGCTTTCCCCCACTATCCATCCACCCCCGACTTATAGTGGTTAGGACCCTATTTATCACTGTGAAGACAAATTGAAATAAAATTAATGCAGGTTTGTGTTTGTGCATAAAATTGTATTAATCAGGTTTGGTGTATTGTATAAAAGAATGCGACGATATTTTGTACAGGGTGTATACTACCAAATCAAATTCCATAGACGACAATAGGAGTGCGCGAGTGCGAATAATGTTTACATGCTCATATACCACTATAGTTTCGAGCATGTCCGTCCCGGGGCCTGTCTGTGGATAGCCAGGGGCTGGTCCCGCGACCAAAATTAAATAGTGGGCCTTTAAAATTTCGATGCGCATCTCTAATTAATATAATTAATAAAGAAAATTCTACTCATTAAATTTGGTCGCTAGATTAGATCGGGTGGTCAAAAAGAAATTAAATAAAATCGGTGGCCTGACTCGGGATGGAGTTGAAAATGAGCAGAATTTTGAAAATAGAATTTTTTTTTTTTTTTAAATGTTACAAGCCAAAAAAAAAAAAGAATTGACTGCTCGGTCGAATATTTATATAATTTGGAGCATTTAAGAAGGACAGTCCAAAAATAAATAAGAGAAAGAAGAGAGGATCGGACTATTTAATAATATTAAAAAAAAGAAACAAAAGTAATTTAGACATAAACATTTGAACGAAGTTCTAAAATTTTAAAGTCCGATCTATATGTCCACGTGAGTGGCCTCGTTAAGGCCGTTAGGGTGCACAGCTTGTAGGGACAAGATGGGTTGCATCCCGTCAAGAAAACCCCTAGATTGACAGGTCAATAGACGTTAAAGGTGTAGTGCTGTGCTGAAGTACAGATCTCGAGAAGCCAGATCCGTCTGAACGAGAGAGAGAATCAGACTAGGGTATAGTCCAGTCGTCATGGGTTGGTATAGTGATGCGGACGGGCCCGACTCCGGAGGATACGAGATGGTATCACAATAAAACAAAGTAAAGTCTACAAAAGAGTAGTAGGGGCCGACCCCGCTTCCTATTTCTTCTTAGAGTGGGGCTGTCAATCTTCCTGTGCTGCTAGGACAGGCTCGGCAAGGCAAGGAATCTCGCTAAAAAAGAATCCAACCTGGTGGTGCAGACTGTCGAAACGAGAAGCGTTCCAGCGTTCAATCAGTTCCAATGGCCGCATACATCCCAGTAGAAAACTTCACTTCGCTGACAAAAAAGAACCAAGTGAAGGATTCCCAAGTCGAGCCGCGAAAGCACGTGCAGTGTGCACAAGCGAAACAAACACGTCTTACCGCGTCGAGCTCCAGACTGGGCGACAATAGGAACATATGTGGCTAAAACTCCTACCTGCAGCGTATCAGTCGGCATAAACGCCACAGATATAAATACAACCATCCCTCACCCTTAAAGTTAATCAGAAAAATGGGGCTCAAGCTGATCATTTCTGAGATAACGGATAGCGTCTATGACTACCGTAGTTCCGCACAAAATTCGAGTACTTTTTTACAGGTATCCCATACATTTCAAGCACAAGACTACTTCACACAGTGGTACTAGATGAAATAAAATTGCATACACTTTTTGCCCAGATGAAACTTTTTTTTTTCTTTTTTTTTTACAACTAACACATTCACATTTATCACCAAGCACAGGACTTGCGGTGTTCACTTCTCTATCAAAAGTTGGGTACACCTCGAACTTTGACCCAGCCGGAAGTTATTTGGTTTTATTATAAAATGTGATGTTCCACTATAGTTAACCTGATTGCCGATCTTCTGCTGGCATCTTCAGGACGATCGCGTTGTAGCTTTACCATTTGTAGGGGTGACCTAAGTTTCATAAAGTATTTCCATGTGATAATTATCAATGTAGATGAGGCTATGGAATCCAACGGCGACTCGGGCACAGATTCTGAGAAGATCTTAATTACACACCAACGATATACAAAGATATTAATTGCACACCAACGATATACACATATCTTAATTACACGCCAACGGTATACACATATCTTAATTACAAACCAACGATATACACATATCTTAATTACACACCAACGATATACAAAGATATTAATTGCACACCAACGATATACACATATCTTAATTACACACGAACGATATACACATATCTTAATTACACACCAACGATATACACAGATCTTAATTGCACACCAACGATATACACAGATATTAATTGCACACCAACGATATACACAGATCTTAATTGCACACCAACGATATACACATATCTTAATTGTACACCAACGATATACACAATTTAATTACACACCATCGATATATATACATAGATCTTAATTACACACCAACGATATATATACATAGATCTTAATTAAACACCAACAATATATATATATATATATATATATATATATATATATATATATATATATATATATATATATACTCTTCAAAAAAGTAGGGGAACTCTAATAAGAATTTACAATTGCCAAAATTGTAAGGTATATTAGCTGTGTGGAAGTTGTATATGATAATAGTAAATTAAATGGGCAAACATTACAACCGGTGGTTCAGTATTACAGTAGGTTTTATTATGACCAAAGATCTTGAAGGACGATTAGGGTCAGAAGTGAAATTTGGAAGTTGACGTTTTTCTCATCAGTAAATCGCAAATTCAAACAATAAAACTGACTAAAAACAAAACAATAACAACTGTATGATCAACAGAATGAAAAAGATTGACAGAAATAATATTCCACAGTGATTAATTGACCTTCTTGGAAATTGTCAAAATCGAGAATGACATTCCACGAACGTGTACGGGACAACTGCGTGATCAATGCACGTGTGTTGATAAACAGACCTGAACATTCTTTACTAGGATGTCTGTGGTGAAAACGAATGTTCGGCCTAATAGTTGATATTAACATCAATATTTCAGGTTCCCCTACTTTTTTGGAAGAGTATATAGATCATAAGTACACACCAAAGATATATATAGAGAGAGGTCTTAATTATAACAAATGTACATAGATCTTAATAATACATACCAACAATATATACAGACGTCCAAAAGAATGTATACCAAAAAAAAAAGTATTTCAATTCCTTTATAATTTGGATTATGGAAATTAAAGTTTTAGCCTTATTCCTTTGTTCCGATTTATCCAAATCAGTCAGAAAATCTTATTTATATACATAGAAAAACAAATCGGCGAGTAATGGATTCCTATATTTCCGTTCTCCGTTCTTGGTAAGGCCAATTTGGTTTTCTCTCTCCATATTTACATATATCTCAATATCTAAATATGATAAAAATTAGATGCTTGGTACTAAAATTCAAATATTCTTAAAGATTTTTCCGACTAATAAAATATTTCTACGATTAAACTTGCATATTAAATATATTTTTTTGTTTAGAATATCAGTGTCTGTATATTCAATGTGTTTCTGGTTGTCTTAATATTTGTAAGAAACCCAAACAGGATTTTGTCTTCAAATAATTTCGTACGTATTTTTAGGAAATACAATGACATTTAACAAATATTAGAACGATCAGAAACACGTTTAAAGGCATATTATTACAGGCCACTTTCCTATTAAATGGCCTAACAAAATATTACCTGAAACAATACACATTTGATTTGTCCCTAAATGTACTTTATTCAACCATCTACATAACCACCATACTCCACTTATTAATCATATTTTGTAAAAATAAATGAATTATGGCAATAGTCCATAATTAAAAAACTAAAAATTACCGAGAGGGTTGACATGGATTTCACTTCATCATGGTTCAGTTAGGTTGATGCGATAGCCAGATTTGGTTTTCAAACATTAATGTAATTTTCATTTATTATCCACTTTTAATTAAATAGGGCTGTTACATCTGTGACAGTATGCCTTTAATATACAGCGACTAATATTTTATGCAGAAAATTATATTTGATATCTAATTACAATCGTTCAAAAGTCTCTGTTAGTCGATAATATCTTAAAAATTGCAGCAAACTCAGGAATGTCCCTTTTTAAAATTGCATTACATTTATAAAGGTCTTGGTGAAAATAACTGCTCTCCTTGTATATAGATGGAGCATGCACGTTTCCTGGTGATATCTTGGGCTCGTGGGTTAGAGGAAGTGACAACAAAACATTGACCTTCAGTTCGTCATCCGTATCTGGGCTGAATATTACCTTTTCGGCGGTACACATGGACACATTTAATTGTGTTGCGTCCACGGGAACAAAGTATGTCATACGGTAAGGCAATTATCAACATACTTTTTTTTCAGAATGTGCACAATCTGTGATATGGAAAACCTAATAAAAGCTAGGAGACTACTACCGCTACTCTATAGGTGGCTCCACCCGCCACCACACAGCGGTTCAGTTGTTTTCTGTTTGCTGGTGTTTGGTGGTTGACTTGCCTTTATTTTTATTCAGATTAATTCTCAAGTTTTCTGTTCTTCCCATTTCACAGGCCCGAGCCTAGGAAACAATCTCCATATACTGAGACCAATCTTTGGTTTATTTGTATTCTATGCTTGCTGAGATCCAACTCTAGCAAATGTCCTACTATTAATTGCACGTGTGCCTGGTAAGTGGACTGATTTTTAATTTGCCTTTATCAGGGCACTAACCATTTACGATTTTAAACTACGTTTGTTGAGGTTCAAACCTAACAATATAATCTGTACTCCCCCAGTTACTATGATGTGTATAATACACACTCACCTTGAATTATTTGCACTCTCCTAGTTATTACTATACATATAATATGCACTCACCACTACTATGTTTGAATACTGAATACATTAATTGTCTCTTAAAAGAACTTTGGATTGATAATAATTTAAGTGTTTATTAAATAAAAACAATCCACATTCATTATTATACATATAATCTACAATCCACATTCATTGCTATTCATGTTTATAATATGCACTCCATATTCATTAGTATGCATATAATGTAAACACCACATGTCTTATACATCTAATCTACACGCCAAATTCATTATTATACGGATAATAAACTCTTCACATTCATTATAATACTAACACAGCGTAGTTTTTTTTCTTATGAATGATAATGAATTAACAGAAATCTCAAGTTTGTGATGTAGGTTCTTGTATTTTACGTTTCAACATTAAACATGATTAACAAAGTGAACAACATGGTGATACAGAGCTCTTAGGTGAACGGTAGAGTTGACATTGCGACTGAGACCTCAAGGGTCTCCCCTTGGGTCTCACCTCCTCTCTCTCTATCTCTGGGTCTCTATATTTCTGTCTGTCTCTTTCTGTTTTTCTTTTATAAAACTCGACTAAAATGGTTACGTCTTAATATTCCTTGAGAATTTATTTCCCGTCAATAGCATTTCTCTAGGCACTTACCCAGAGTAAGACCTCTTTCTAAATTGTGTCACATGATAAATTATAATAGTTAATAGTTAATTGTTGGCAGGCCGGGTATTAGCTGGGGCCTGTGATTTAGTTTCAAACTAATTAGTCTGGGGCCTACATCAACTTTCAAATTTCACTTCTGACCCTATTCGTCCTTCAAGATCTTTGGTGGTCATAAAACCTACTGTAATACTGAACTACCGGTTGTAATGTTTTGGTAATTGTAAATTCTTATTAGAGTTCCCCTACTTTTTTTTAAGAGCATATATATATATATATATATATATATATATATATATATATATATATATATATAATATGTATGTTCACCCAGACCAACAAACCATAACTAATTCAAATATCTACATTCTAGTTCGTGACTTTAATAGTCATAACCAACTTTGGGGATCCAACACCACAAATTGACAAGGATCTTTTCTGGAAGAATTTCTTAACAACTGTAATATAATATGTCTGAACTAGGGGTCTCTTTGGTTTCACATTATTTAGCCTCAAAATGTAAGTGGTACTGTCTTAATGAATTGAACACTGAATATGTTCCTATTTTAACATACTATATATAATGGCCCCTAAGATTGGTCGGACCGTCCAAATTTCATTCCTAAATGGATCTTCAATAAGGCGTACAGGCCTCCATTGTACGAAGAATATATTAATCTTAATACTAGTTCTATCTGGTTTAAAAACATTGATAGTGTCAATGACAAACTCACATCTGCAGTTATTAAATAGCGGATATGTGTCCCCTGGTGGAATAAGGATCTTAGCAACCTAGTTAGAACTCGAAATCGGCTTAGACACTCTGAAAAGGGACAAAGCCAATCCGCAACTACGTCAGGAATTTAAAACCGCCAAGTATAATGTGTCTAATGAAGTAAACAAAGCTAAACACAAATCATGGGAAGATTTCTGAACTTCAATTAACCAACAAAAAACAATAAACATTATTTTGCGAACTTTTGCTCAGAACAGTAGTACCGTAAATTTTAGCAATTCTTTTAAACAGTCGAAAAATTATTTTGAAATTTCTAATAGAATTCCATCTGATGCTAAAGTCAACAATACTTCTCTGAAATTTTATATTCCCTTCACACTAACTGAATTGATTAAATCCTCCACAAATAAGAAAGGTACGGCTACCGGACTAAATCAGTTCAGTTATGTACTCTCTAAACATATGCCCCCGAATCTTCTCGAAACTTTCCTTAAACTCTTTGCAAAAATAGTAGACCACCTAGTAGACCACCTAGTCTCCAAACTAACATAAATCGGACTTCAATAATCTCCAAAACTGAGCAGATAAATGGGGAGTAGAAATCTCCACCTCGAAAACTGCATTTAAAGATATACTTAATCTCAAATTATACAACAAAACAATCTCTCAAGTAAACAAAGTCAAATTCCTTGGTACCTTGTATCACCTTTGATCACAATCTTTCCTTTAAAACCCACATTAAAAATATAGTTACATAGAAAATATGTTAATATCATTAATGCCATTGCAGGTACTGAATGGGACTCAGACGGGACAGCACTTCTAATGATATACAACTCACACATTCTTTCACCGTTACAGTATGAGGCCCAAGTATTTAATGGAGCCCCCTTAAAGTACCTTAACATGTTATACATTGTTCAAAATAACGTAAATTACGTATAATAGCTAAAGCCCATTTAATCACACCTACCGATAGTTTGCATGCCGAACTGGGAATTTCCCTCTTTCAATCTGGAGGAAAATACTTCTGCTATTATAGTTATAATAATCGGCCAATAGAATGCATTAAATATCTGTTGCTGTTATTATAACTAGTTCATATGTTTGTTTTAATGGTGAAATTTCCATTTAACGTGTACATACAAAGGTTGCATTAAAGACTGCATTGCATTACATTGCATTACATTACATTGTATTGTATTGTATTGTATTTATTGTATTGTATTGTATTGTATAGATACCGCCTCGCTGTGAGCGGTTTAGAATGGGAATATTCTTGTTAAAATCAAGTCACAACGACTCGCTGTGAGGGGTTCAGAACTGTGATATTCTTGTTAAAATCAAGTCACAACGACTCGCTGTGAGGGGTTCAGAACTGTGATATTCTTGTTAAATTCAAGTCACAGCGACTCGCTGTGAGGGGTTCAGAATGGGGATATTCTTGTTAAAACCAAGTCACAGCGACTCGCTGTGAGGGGTTCAGAATGGGGATATTCTTGTTAAAATCAAGTCACAGCGACTCGCTGTGAGGGATTCAGAATGGGGATATTCTTGTTAAAATCAAGTCACAGCGACTCGCTGTGAGGGGTTCAGAATGGGGATATTCTTGTTAAAATCAAGTCACAGCGACTCGCTGTGAGGGGTTCAGAATGGGGATATTCTTGTTAAAATCAAGTCACAGCGACTCGCTGTGAGGGGTTCAGAATGGGGATATTCTTGTTAAAATCAAGTCACAGCGACTCGCTGTGAGGGGTTCACAACTGGAATATTCTTGTTAAAATCAAGTCACAGCGACTCGCTGTGAGGGATTCAGAATGGGGATATTCTTGTTAAAATCAAGTCACAGCGACTCGCTGTGAGGGATTCAGAATGGGGATATTCTTGTTAAAATCAAGTCACAGCGACTCGCTGTGAGGGGTTCAGAATGGGGATATTCTTGTTAAAATCAAGTCACAGCGACTCGCTGTGAGGGGTTCAGAATGGGGATATTCTTGTTAAAATCAAGTCACAGCGACTCGCTGTGAGGGGTTCACAACTGGAATATTCTTGTTAAAATCAAGTCACAGCGACTCGCTGTGAGGGATTCAGAATGGGAATATTCTTGTTAAAATCAAGTCACAGCGACTCGCTGTGAGGGATTCAGAATGGGAATATTCTTGTTAAAATCAAGTCACAGCGACTCGCTGTGAGGGGTTCAGAATGGGGATATTCTTGTTGAAATCAAGTCACAACGACTTGCAGTGAGGGGTTCAGAATGGGGATATTCTTGTTAAAATCAAGTCACATAAACGCCATGAAAGAATTAAATACAACCACACCAATACGATAGTTCGATATTACATTAATGCTAATAAACCTTATGTTAATTTACATACTAACAGATATGCAGTACAGTATTACTGTTTAATACATCAATGAAAAAAAACTTGGCTTCTGCACCGTTTCCTCCCTAATGTTAGCCCCCACCACACACACACACGCACACACACACCACTTGAGATATGGTTTACTACGGGTCAGTGAACCCCTAGTAATAACGGTAGTATTAATATCACCTCTTTACTTTTAGATATTCATTCAACCAAAACGCGATTGATCAGTATGCTTTCTTATGCTTCGATTTACAAAAGAAGAGTGACAACGTTTATTTTCTACATATTCTAACAGGTAGGCCTACTTATAGCTGATCATTATGTCTATGATTATGAAGAAGTTTCGGATTTGCTAACTCGTTTTGGCTTAGTAGGACATATTCTTAATATTTTTTTCACATATTGGGATTACTGATAATTGTCTACATAAAAGTGTTTTGTTTGTTTGTTTTTTTGTTGTTGTTTTTTTATTATTATTATTATTATTATTTAAATTTTTTTAATGGTTTAAATATCTCACAGTAAATTATTGTACGGGTCACTCTGTGGCAAGGTTGTTGTACTTTGTTTTATATAACTAACAACTGTGTCTGGGACAGAAAGTATAAATGCAGCACATCGCCTTTCACTAAAATTACTTATGTGGAATTTCAATATGGCACGTGTTCGGGCACCCGTTAGTTCGAATTGGGATTTCCCCTCAAAATTCAAAATTGGGGTATTAAGGAGAGTTATTGTTGTTGATTTTGTTTAAAGTCATATCCTAGAACATATTTCCAATGGATGTTACCTTTGGGCATTTCAGATAATATATAATGTTTTGTTTTGTTTTTCTAATTGTTGTTGTTGGTTGTTTTTGTGGGGGATTTTTAATTATTTCATTTCCCACACATGTAATACAGTTCAGGCCGTAGGCAGTCCAAAATGATAGGAGAGATTCGGTGATATCGGTTCAGGCCGCAGGAAATCCACAATGATAGGGGAGATTCGGTTATCTCACTTCAGGCCGTAGGCAGTCCACAATGATAGGTGAGATTCAATGATCTCAGTTCAGGCCGTAGGCAGTCCACAATGATAGGGGAGATTCGGTGATCTCAGTTCAGGCTGTAGGCAGTCCACAATGATAGGGGAGATTCGGTGATCTCAGTTCAGGCCATAAGAAGTCCACAATAATAGGAAGTCCACAATGATAGGGGAGATTCGGTGATCTCAGTTCAGACCGTAGGAAGTCCACACTGGTCGGGGAGATTCGGTGATCTCAGTTCAGGCCGTTGGACGTCCACAATGATAGGAAGTCCACAATGACAGGGTAGATTTGGTGATCTCAATTCAGGTCGCAGGAAGTCCACAATGGTAGGAAGTCCACAATGATAGGGGAGATTCAGTGATCTCAGTTCAGGCCGTAGAAAGTCCACAATGATAGGAAGTCCACAATGATTGGGGAGATTCGGTGATCTCAGTTCAGACCGTACGAAGTCCACAATGATAGGGGAGATTCGGTTATCTCAATTCAGGCCGTAGGATGTCCACAATGATAGGGGAGATTCGGTGATCTCAGTTCGGTACCTGTAGGAAGTCCACAATGATAGGAAGTCCACAATGATAGGGGAGATTCGGTGATCTCAGTTCAGGCCGTAGGAAGTCCACAATGATAGGGGAGATTCGGTTATCTCAATTCAGGCCGTAGGATGTCCACAATGATAGGGGAGATTCGGTGATCTCAGTTCGGTGCCTGTAGGAAGTCCACAATGGTAGGAAGTCCACAATGATAGGGGAGATTCGGTGATCTCAGTTCAGGCCGTAGGAAGTCCACAATGATAGGGGAGATTCGGTTATCTCAATTCAGGCCGTAGGAAGTCCACAATGATAGGGGAGATTCGGTGATCTCAGTTCAGGCCGCAGGAAGTCCACAATGATAGGAAGTCCACAATGATAGGGGAGATTCGATGATCTCAGTTCGGTGCCTGTAGGAAGTCCACAATGTTAGGAAGTCCACAATGATAGGGGAGATTCGGTGATCTCAGTTCAGGCCGTAGGAAGTCCACAATGATAGGGGAGATTCGGTTATCTCAATTCAGGCCGTAGGAAGTCCACAATGATAGGGGAGATTCGGTGATCTCAGTTCAGGCCGCAGGAAGTCCACAATGATAGGAAGTCCACAATGATAGGGGAGATTCGATGATCTCAGTTCGGTGCCTGTAGGAAGTCCACAGTGATAGGAAGTCCACAATGATAGGGGAGATTCGGTGATCTCAGTTCAGGCCGTAGGAAGTCCACAATGATAGGGGAGATTCGGTTATCTCAATTCAGGCCGTAGGATGTCCACAATGATAGGGGAGATTCGGTGATCTCAGTTCGGTGCCCGTAGGAAATCCACAATGGTAGGAAGTCCACAATGATAGGGGAGATTCGGTGATCTCAGTTCAGGCCGCAGGAAGTCCACAATGATAGGAAGTCCACAATGATAGGGGAGATTCGGTGATCTCAGTTCAGGCCGTAGGAAGTCTACACTGATAAGTGATTGAAAACTATATATATATATATATATATATATATATATATATATATATATATATATATATATATATATATATATTGGTTCAGGAAGACATGCTTCGAAATAAAGTAGCTTGGAGTGATCAAAATGTCATAATTTTGATTAGCAGACCCGGCGATTAAGAAAATATTAATTTTTAAACTTAGTTTCTCGAACATTTGTCACGGATCCTTCATAATTGTGTGGACAGTATTACCAATGATTAGCAACGAAATGGCTAAATTAAAAATAAATACATTTCAAAATCTCAACATGCCCAAAGATCACACGATGTTATTCTTCAGTTTTGCAAAATGTATGCTTAAATATTTATAATCAGCAATCAGAAGAAACTTAATGCCCTAAGTTTTAACATGTAAGCATTTGATATATTACATTATATTATATTTTAATGATGAAAATATATAGTGTATTTTTTATTTTCTGAAATGCTATCGTTAACATTATTTTTCACTCTGGCTCTTAAAAACATCGGCATTGATAATTCATATTACTGTAGATTCAAGAGTCCAGTTGTCACACATGTCTTTGAGGCGAAATACTTTTAAAACTATTGGCTATCAAAAAATACCCACATTTATTTTGCCATATTTCCATCTTTTGCAGACGTAGTTACAAATTTTATTTCTAATGTCGAACTGTTAATTATATGTATATAGCCCAGTGTATATGATTTGGGACGACTTCACGTGCAAACTGTTATTGATAAAACCTGTAAAATAAGTAGTTGTCTCCGCTCGCTTAAATATAGACTATCTAGGAAATTGTTGGAAAAATATACAGCACTTTTATCCTTCCTCTCTTTGACTACGCTGATATAATTTGGGATAATTGCACATTGCGTCTATCTCAGCAGTTTGAAAATATTCACCTAGATGCTCTTCGCACAAGTTGTGGTGCTGTTCGTGAAACGTCTCAACAAGCATTATATAAAGAAACTGGCTTCATGCATAGAAAGTGTTTGTAAATGAAATAACAGATGCTTTTTGTTTTTAGTGATTTCAAATCAAGAAATCCTAGACCAACGCCAAACAGAACCATACAGCATAGAGAGTGTTTGTAACAAAGCCACAGACGAAGTGGCCCACACTACTCTCGTCAAATCAGGTAACTATACTGTATTTATTAAAGGCATATATATTTACGGTTGGGAGTATTACAGAGAAACTGTTAATAATAAGTAATTGCTGTAAGTAATTTAGAAACACTTTATTTCATATTAAAAAGTCATACACCAAAATGTACTTTACTGTATTACGGTTTCGTTCAAAATGTACATAAGTTCTTTTTCCCTTTTTAGCCACATATTGCACCAAGTAGCGAATGCTTCAGTAACTTTGATTGCTATTAAATTGTTTGGGTTGTGTTTTTTGTTTTTTTAAAGCCAAGTTGGTTCTTCCAAAATTTCTTTTTATATTTTTTATGGTAACGAACTTTCTATTTCATCCGCAATATAATTTTATTCCATTTCATCTCATTTTTGTTTCTAACATACAGAGTAACAAACATTTCACAATAAATGATGACACAAATGAAGTGTGTCGTAACAGACACAGTACAGGCTGTTTCATGTTATTTTGTCGGATACAATTTTTATGGGAACAAGCAAAGCAATGAGTTGACATATAAATCATACACGGAAAAAATTGTGTCGTAAGAACTCCGAACAACAACAGTACTAATTCTCAATAAACTGGTGCATTCGATGTGACCCAGGGCGGGACGTAGCCCAGTGGTAAAGCTCTCGCTCAATGAGCAAATGAAGGAAGGATATGTTTTATTTAACGACGCATTCAACACATTCTATTTACGGTTACATGGCGTCAGACATATGGTTAAGGACCACACAGATATTGAAAGAGGCAACCCGCTGTCGCCACTTGATGGGCTACTCTTTTCGATTAGCAGCCAATCTAATTAAAATTAGTTCCACTATTACATGTGGATCTAACAGCAGCCCGTTGGAGCTCATGTCCAGTTGACCTTTCATTCGACCAATCAAAACGTTACTTGCAAAATCATGCCAGTGATTTAAAAAGAATTTGAAAACATTCGGGATTATGCCGAGGGTATACGAAATGATTCGTTTGAATTACGAAGTATGCCGGAAACTAATTTCAATATAAAATTTTATATAAAATTCGTTTCAAGACACAAAAAAACCGTGATGGTATAGCCATAAAATCTGTTTATACTAGTATACAATCCAGAGTTTATTACTGCACTTTCCCCCCTGTTTTTTTAATGTTGAAATAGACCAACAAGTAAATAGTCTCGCCCGATATTTTTAGAATTTGTATGCTCCCGAATAACGCTATAAAAGGCGAAGTGTACTTGGTCGATATTTGAATTGTTATTTATAGATGAAATGTCACCTGGACATGGGAGTCCATGCAATGCTGTTAGATCTACCAGGGTAGACCAAGTAGAGCTAAGTTTAATCAGATTGATTAGCAGCAAGGGATCTTTTACATGCACCATACCACAGACAGGATTGTACATACCACGGCCTTTGATATACCAATCGTGGCGCACTGGCTGGAACGAGAAATAGCCCAATGGGCCCTCCAACGGGGATCGATCCGACATCAACCGCGCATCGAGCGCTGTACCACTGGACTACGTCCAGCCCCATGAGCAAATGAAATTAAGATTTGTATATCATTCATTATTACGCAAAAAATGGCTGAAAGTCTACATATTGCAGTAGCGACAGTAACAAACTTTTAAAATAAAGGTAACATCCGGGAATATACAAGGAAAGTGGAGAGTGATGGTAGACAGTGGGAACTATACCATGTAATAACTGATTATTTGTTTTGCTTGCTTTCTGAGCTTTTATTATTTTTTTAAAGTATGGGCCACATCGAAAGTGAAAGTTTGTTTTGATTAAGACACCACTAGAGCACATTGATTTGTTAATTATCGGCTATTGCATGTCAAACATTTGGTAATTCTGACACATAGTCTTAGGCAGGAAACCCGCTACATGTTTCCATTAGTAGCAAGGGATCTTTTATATGCACCATCCCACAGACAGGATAGCACATATCACAGCCGTTGATATACCAGTCGTGGTGCACTGGCTGGAACGAGAAATAGCCCAATGGGTCCACCGACGGGAATCGATCCCAGACCGACTGCGCTTTACCACTGGGCTACGTCCCGCTCCGGGTCATTTCAAATGCACCAGTTTATTGAGAATTAGTACTGTTGTTGTTCGGAGTTTTTACGACACGATTTTTTCCGTATATGATTTATATGTGAACTCATTGCTTTGCTTGTTCACACAAAAACTGTATCCGAAAAATAACATGAAACGGCCTGTACAGTGTCTGTTACGATACATTACAAAAAGAAGCAGATTTTTTTATTTTTTTTTTTAACGAGACCACTAGAGCACATTGATTCATTAATCATCGGCTATTGGATGTCAAACGTTTGGTAATTATGACTCGTAGTCATCAGAGGAAACCCGCTACATTTTTTCTAATGCAGAAAGGGATCTTTTATATGCACTTTCCCACAGACAGGAAAGCACATACCACAGCATTTGACGAGTTTTGGTGCACTGGTTGGAACGAGAATCAGTTGAATGGATTCACCGAGGTGGTTCGTGCCTGCGACGCAAGGACCTCACACGAGCACTCAACCGACTGAGCTAAATTCCGCCCCCGATACATTACAAAGCATAACAGAAAATATCCATGTTTTACAGGTGCAACAAATATAGCCATCTTGTGTCCATCGCTGCTATTCGGATCGTACAACTACACTGTAGACAGCACTTTGTGTCCTGGCGACTCCCGCCTGGACGTGTGCATCGACAGAAAGAGTATCATCGTCAACTACACCATGTGCAGCGAGATTGTCGGCTATTCTGGTAAGTGAATTCCTCGCCAAATTGTTAATCCAGATTTAATTTTAACAAGCTCAGTGGTGAATCTGAACACAAGGCAGAGTCGAAAGACAAAGTCCTGGTTGCTTCCATGATCCAATATCAGGTGTTCGTCCTTAGGAGGACCGCCACTCCACTAGGAGGACCGCCACTCCACTAGGAGATCCGCCAATCCACTAGGAAATCCGCCACTCCACTAGGAGGACCGCCACTCCACTAGGAGATCCGTAACATAATGTTTCATTATTCCTGCACCGACCGTAGGACTGCCACTCCCAAGACTAGCTTAGAAAATCCAAACTTGCACAGGATAGAGCTCAACGGAATATATACAGCTGCTATGGCATGCATTCATGAGTCACTGTAATAAACAGTGATGGCATCCGGTGTTCGCGAATGATGAGCATATCCTGCCCCTTCGGTTGAAATGTACAGGATTTTCACCAAAAGGTGAAAAGGCATGTACAAGGTCAAAATGGGGTATTGCATCACACATCATTTTTGTTAGTGATACGTCATATTGTGAAATAGCCTAGGAGTGTCTACCATTAAAAAAAATGAAGGCTTACAGGAGGCTTGAATGTTATAGCCCTGATGATACAACTTCTTTACCAGAACTATATGTTAAAAAAGCACATTGATTTATTAATCATCGGCTATTGGGTGTCAAACATTTGGTAATTTTGACATATAGTCATAAAGAGGAAACCCGCTACCTTTTTTTTTTCATTAGTAGCAAAGGATCTTTTATATGCACCATCCCACAGACAGAATAGCACATAGCACCTACCACGGCCTTTGGTATACCAGTCGTGGTGCACTGGCTGGAATGAGAGATAGCCCAATGGGCCACCGACGGGGATCAATCCCACACCGACCGCGTACCAAGCGAGCGCTTTACCACTGGGCTACATCCCGCTCCCCGATATGTTGAAATACAGACACCAAAAGCTGGAACAGAAGAATAATTTCTCGACATTAAAAAAAAAATTACTATTGGAAAGCTAATCGTGAAGTCATCCCTTTTATCATACAGCTTAGTATGGGTAGAAGATCACAGTTATTTGCGCATCTACAGCTGAGATATATGCATGCCAGCCCCTTGCATCCTAAATGCCCATCTGTGGTTTAAAAATAATGAAAGATACAGGTATTTTTAGTCTCAAGGAAATTACAAAAAGGGTCATAATTGTAAAGAGAACTCATTTTAAATATTTGTAGTTAAATGTTTTTGTTACGTTCATCATGCATGATTTTGTGGTACATTTTTGTCAATGTTCACACACATAAAAACCATATCCAAGCGTGAGTTGGTGGATATCACACATATATTTATGAAAAGTTTGCTCATCAAACCTTACAAAAATCCTCATTTGAATGAAGGTTTAGCTACTCAATTTTTCACAAAATCAGCTCGTTTTAAAATTACCCATATTGATTGCGCCACATTTTTGCCACAAGGAGAACTCGGTGCATAAATACCAAGCCTCATTAAAGCTAAACCGTTTGCACTGGTTGTGAAAAACCAATTGTCATTTTAAAAAAGAACTCCTTGACTATCACTAAGCTTAACAATTTACTTCCTATTCCAAATAATTAGTCCTCAAACATGGGTCTGTGCAAAATCAACAGGCGAACTCTTTTTTAGCGATCGGGTACACAAGGGAGCTAACTGTATACTGCTACCATGGATGTTGTAAGAGCATCAATATACAAAAAGGTGAAATAGAACTTTTTCGCCAGACTCTTTTGTTTTGATTTAGCCAGATTAGTCAGACAAACAAATCGGCGAGTAATAGAGCACAGTTGATGCCTATGGGGATACCTACTTTCTGTCTATATGTCCTATCCCTTAATCGGACATATAATGAATGTTGTTAATTAGGAAGTCCAACAATTCACACGTCTGCCAACTGTTATTTTTCTTAAAGGGACTAAAAACTGTAACGGCAAATGTGAACACTGTCTCCAGTTGTGTCAGACAACACATGAAAACTGTAACGGCAAATGTGAACACTGTCTCCAGTTGTGTCAGACAACACATGAAAACTGTAACGGCAAATGTGAACACTGTCTCCAGGAGTGTCAGACAACACATGAAAACTGTAACGGCAAATGTGAACACTGTCTCCAGGAGTGTCAGACAACACATGAAAACTGTTCAAATCAGAAAACTATTAACATGTATCGCTTTATATAATTATATAATTATTTATGTAGCCCTGATTTAGTATACACATTTACAACAATAACAACAACAGCAACAACAAAAATTAAAATGTACTGTTGGCTTAATATACGTGGATGTGATGAGTCAGTATCCAAACGAAAAAAACACCAACTCATGAGTCCTACATATTTAATTGCATACATAAATTCCTCCCCAACTAACACATATACGTACTGCGATTGTCTGTACATCAATCATAAAATTTATAACTTTTTGATAACAACATTAAAATTATTATAAAATAATAAAACAAACATTCTGAGAGTATAGCTAAAGTATTTTATCGAGATGTAATGTATATAGAATAATACATGAGTGGTCTTTAGATATCATTTATCTTACAACGAGTTGTTTTAAAATATATCTAACGAGTAAAAGCGAGTTTGATACGTTTTTAAACAACGATCCAGGTTTTAAACAAATGTTAACATCTTAAAAGTTACTTACAGCCTTTGCACTTGTAGCTAACGCACGCGTCACAGACAATTGATTGTCAGGTTAACTTATACGTCACAGTTTTTGTCATTGTATGTATGGCATTGGTGACCTGGTCATCACCTAGGAGCAGCCAGTCGTACGTCTTGAAATTGTTAACACAATGATGTTTTCACCAACGGGTGTGTAAGAAATGAATGTAACATTTCTGAGAGGGTGATAGTGCATTAATGTTATTATACTAAATGTACCAATGTCAAGATACAGTGCACAACCAGTTGTGCTTGGAATTGAATATTAATATGTTACTGAGTGGGCATATCAATTAAATACTATATCATACTATACTAGTACCATACAACGTGTAGAGGAGAAGAATCAAAACTAAAAAATCAAAACCACAGGAAGACCCGGCAAGCTGGATATATATGTGATATAACAGAACTTGATATGTAGCTCTATGTGATAAATCTATGCACAAAGTTTCAGACGTGTTGCAAAAAAATCCCACCGACCTGAAAGTGTGATGTTTGTGATTTTTAAAAAACAAAGGGTTAAAAGCCCATGACAGTCAATCTTAAGCTGTAACTACAGACATACAATAAATACTGGCCTCGAGTGACGTCCACCTGTTTACCAATTTGAATAGTCACCTCCGTGTAGGCCTACAGACATTCAATAAGTACTGGCCCCGAGTGACGTCCACCTGTTTACCAAATTGAATGGTCGCCTCCGTGTAGGCCTACAAACATGCAATAAGTACTACGGGGATGACGTTGAGCTCAAGTCAACTACAGAAGAGTGGTTAATCAAGCAAGATAAAACCTTTTAGTTGAGTGGCGTAGAAAGACTTCCAGGGTTTGAACAGTCAGATCCACCCCCATCCACCCCGGAGACATGGTATGGTGTTAAAAGGGGCACGTTTGTAAAGTATAATCAAACTGGCAGAGGACTTAGTTATCCTGTTTACATACCCGCATTTACTACAGACTTGATGTAATGCGGTTCGTCGATATCACAATTGAAATTAGGTGTGAGTAATATACCATAAAGTACGAGATAATAGTCACAGAAAACATCATGACCGAATTTAGCTTCTTCAATATACTAGATCCTTTAGTATTATGGTCACTGGTTTTGAACCCTATTAGATCACTCTGAAAAATCGGTTTCAAATAAACTCATTGTTTTCAAATCATATTAAGGATTTTTTTCTTCTAAATAGCAAATTTTAATAAAATCAATCAAATGCTACAAGAATATCTGTGTATAGCATTGTTAGCATGGTACCAGTATGTCAAGAATACAGTGATAAGTACATACTTTTTGTGAAATCCTTTAGAAAAGTGGTTAAGAATACATCTAATTGGTTTGGAATCATGGTTTTTCATATTCCTCACCCTGAAGAACATATGTGTTCATATCACAATCACCTCAAAATATAAAATATTGCCATAGATATCTCTTTCGTTAATATGGCGGTAGTCATCTTGGCACGCAGCTTTGAAAGTGTCATTAAGTGGTTTCATAATCCCAACACCATAATGAATAAGTCTAGCCGTATGAACTTATGTTACCCTTCCGGGCCGGTACACCCACACACTTCACCCTCACCCTCGTAAGGCGGATATTATTTGCTACAGTGCTACAATACGTTATCAGACAATAGAACGAAAGGACTTTGTCACTGTAGGTTCTGAAAGTATAAAGCTTGCAGATGATTTGCTTTTAATGCAGGATACCGTTCAAGCTGTCCACAACACTAACGGACTGAAATTATTTGACCTATGCAGGGAAAGTGGGGTACGCATCTTGAATGGGCGAGTTGGCAAAGATAAAAATATAGGTCAATTCACTTGCGTTAATTACAATGGTCGTAGCGTGGTCGATTATGCAATAGCGTCCAAAGAGTTGTTCCATTCATTAGTTGACTTTGCAGTGCACGACCCAGGCACATACTCTGATCATTGTCAGTTGTCATTGTCACTGAATGTGAATGTATATATTAATAATATCGAGTTATCTACAGCAGTAAAGGACTTTAAATGTAGATGGTTGCCAGAAAAAGAAATTGAGTTTGTCGATAAACTTTCGTCTGATGAAATTATCGATAGATTAGATGAACTTGAATACAATATATTTTTACAAACTGATTTAAATGATGAATTTGTTAACCAAACTATGTTAGATTTTGTAAATATTATTAATGATGTAGCAAAACCCATTTTTTCTACAAACGTGTCATACGGTGTTACTCCGCGTTCCCAAGTAACTAGACAGAGACCTGACTGGTATTCGGATGTCTGTGAATTTAAACGCTGTGAATTTCTCAGGTTACTGAACGAGTACAGACAAAATGACTCTGAAGAAAACAGATTATTGATGGTACGAGCGCGCACTAATTTCAAAGCAAGTGTAAGACAGTGTAAACGTGACTTTGATTGTAAGCAGACAGATAAATTATTAGCAGCCAAACGTAATAACGTCAAAGAATATTGGAAATTGTTGAAAGGCGTGTCATATATAAACTCACCTAATATAACTAGTAATGAATTTGGGAGGTATTTCAAACATGTGAATAATCCGTCAAGTGACTTGTTTACTCCAGATGAAGATGTGATTGATTTTATTGAACGATATGCAAATAATGAATTTCAGGTGATGTTCGAAGAAATGAATATTTCTATTGATTGCGCTGTAATCATGAACGCTATTAACCAGTTACATACTCAAAAGAGCAGCGGACCAGATTGTGTTATAAACGAGTTTCTAATCAGTGGAAAAGATATACTATGTTCTTATATGTGTTCTATTTTTAATGCAGTTTTCAAGTCTGGCCACTTCCCACAGTCATGGGCGGATGGTTACATAATACCACTACATAAAAAAAGGAAGCATAAATGATGTTAATAACTATCGTGGTATTACCCTACTTAGTTGCCTGGGTAAACTTTTTACAAAAATATTGAACAATCGACTTACCTGTTGGGCTGAGAACTATTATATATATGTTGAAGGACAAGCTGGATTTCGCACAGGCATGGAAACAACGGATAATTTATTTGTATTGCATTCGTTAATAACACACTTCGTGAACAGTGGAAAACAGCTTTTCTGTGCATTTGTGGACTTTTCTATTGCTTTCGATTATGTAGTGAGAGACAATTTGTGGTATAAATTAATAAAATTAGGAATTAGAGGAAAAATGCTAAAATAATGCGCGATATGTATAGATGTACAAAATCCTTTGTGAAGGTCAACGGTTCATTGTCAGAACCTTTCCTATGTGCAACTGGTGTTAGACAAGGGGAATGTATTTCTCCGTTTTTATTTGCAATGTATATCAATGACCTAGAAGAGGAACTAATTACTAAAGGTGTAGATGGAATTGACATAGGAATGATGAAACTATTTATACTTTTGTACGCAGATGACATAGTTTTAATGGCTGAAAGTAAAACTGATTTACAATTATGTATAAATACTCTTCATGACTACTGCATACGTTGGAAACTTCAAGTTAATATCGAGAAAACTAAGATTATGGTGTTTCGTAAAGGAGGAAGACTGTCTAAAGATATACATTTTAAATATGGAGATTGTCTACTTGAAATTGTTAATGGACTTTCTTATTTAGGAGTAGTGTTTACCCCAAAGGGATCCTTTATTGAATTGCAGAAAACGTTAGTAGGTCAATCACAAAAGGGCATGTTTCAGATGAGAAAATATTTGAATCCATTTATTTCTTTAAAACCAAGTCATGTGTGTTGTATTTTTGATAAGTTGATATTTCCTATCTTATGTTATGGATGTGAAGTCTGGGGTTTTAGCCCGGCAACATACATAGAAAGAGTACACCTAAAATTCTGTAAACAACTGCTTGGGGTTAAACAGAATTGTCAAAACGATTTTGTATATGGTGAACTTGGTAGATTCACTATGACACTATAGAATTGTTAAGTTCTGGTTAAAAATGATAAAATCCGATAATAGAAAATATGTCAAAATGTGTTACGACATGATGTTAAATGACATTGTTATATTTCCTAACAAGATTAACTGGGCCATAAATGTGAGAAATTTATTGAATGAAACCGGCTTCTCTGAAGTATGGTTGAACCAAGGAGTTACAAACGAAGTACATTTTTTAAAATTATTTACACTGAGATTAAAAGACATATATATATACAGAGCTGGCGATCACGACTAGTACAATCTACAAGAGCTGTATTATATCGTAATTTCTCAGATACATTTAGTTATAAGCAATATTTAGACTGTGTGTATGTTGAAAAATTTAGATTTGCTTTGACTAGACTTCGTGTATCAGCACATAGGCTATCTGTCGAAACCGGAAGGTGGGAAAAGCCAAATGCTGTATTACTCGAAGACCGAGTATGTTATAACTGTAACGTTATTGAAGACGAATACCATTTTATACTTATGTGTCCTGTTTATAATACCATTCGTTTAAGATATAATCCTGAATTTTATACAAGAAATCCTAGTATGTTTAAATTTATTCAATTATGTAACAGTGAAAGTGTTCAGTTATTGAGGAAATTAGCTCTGTTTTGCTATAGAGCATTTCAACACCGAAGTAATATATTATATAATTAATTTAAAGCTTCTCCAGCATAACTCATGTATAATATTAATATTATTTGTGTGTGTCTATATCCTAAATTATTTAATTGTGTTGTATTAATTAGCTTATCCTCTTATTATTATTACATTGTTAGCATTTATATAATGAAATGCATGTATATATACACCTCCTGTTTTATAATGTATTTACTTAATGTTATTTTGTATGCTCAAGGGCCAGTTGGCCTAATGCAATAAAGAATATATATATATGAACTTATGTTACCCTTCCAGGCCGGTACACCCACACACTTCACCCTCACCCCCGTTAGGCGGATATTATTTGCTACAGTGCTACAATACGTTATCAGACAATAGAACGAAAGGACTTTGTCACTGTAGGTTCTGAAAGTATAAAGCTTGCAGATGATTTGCTTTTAATGCAGGATACCATTCAAGCTGCTTTAATTTTGTTCTTTTATTATTATTATTATTATTATTATTATTATTAATAATGGTAAACTTCGTTTACATTAATGGACACACATGAGTACGCATAATACTACTGACTTCATAATTGTTATCTTCAGCTATGGGAGAAATGGACTGCATTGGGCACGTCGTCAAGGGAAACACTACTTACCTGTCCGTGTATATCCGAGATACGACAGCAACATACAGGACAACGTGCTTCGTAAGTGGACAAAAGATAGCCTTTGTACATGTACTGTACCCTAGATAAATCACCATTTTGAAAGATTAATTCATATATTATTACCAACTCCAAATATCACGACTGATAAATATTATCACCAGATAAATATTTTTATTTCAATGTTTTTATATTGATCAATATATTGTACAGTGTTATCGCGAGCGACAATGATCTGTAGTAACAATGAGCCCGTCGTCATTTAGAAGTTTTTAAAAATATTTTACCTGTCAGAAAATCGGTTTACTTGGTAATTCTTGAATTGCCTTTTCGTTTTGCTCTTGGTATTACACTTTCATTATCAATTCTGTTATTAATATACACTGTGTGGGGATCATGCCAGTAGAACCGCTGAACACAAAATACGTGTATGCATACACACAAACAATAAGTTCTGTCTGAGATTCATCCTAACACATTCAGTTATTACAGCGTTATAAACAAAACAAAACCTTGACAGCACAGCACATCGTTGGAGAACCTGTCGTCTAAATAAAACACAAGGACCGCTTAACTAGTTAAGCCTGATTACAACTGCATCTAAATATTGAATCGGCAGAAGGAGATATGGAGTCAAAAACAGGGACAAAATGATCCTGTGGTTTTTTCCTGTACTGAAACATAACATGTTAATTCACACAACTAATTAATGTTTATTGAGCACGGTAATACATGATTAACATGTCGGCATTATTGTGTCACAAATGAAGTACATGATAAGGGAACAGATTTATTTCCTGTTGACTACTCTTCTTGATGTCAAAGACATGAATTTTTATATTTTATTATGTTGTAGAAAGAAAGAAATATAAAACATTATGGTGGACCCAAACAAATTGATTGGAACTCTTCTAGAATGTAGGGGCTTATTATTATCAGAACCAATACATGGTTGAGTAACATTTTTTATAGAATATTTATTTATTACTATGTATTAAGTTAGCATTGATACTAAACGGTGATTTTTAACAATTAATGATCTTTGATATTAAACTGCATTTAAACTAGCATATTTCAAACTTGTCCGTGTAATACGCGGCTGTCGTGTACATTTTACCGCTAGACGGAGCTCTTGTGACTTATAACTAGATCCCATAATCATATTACTGCCAACTGGCTTTGAGTACATATGTACCCTACTTAAAGCAATGGACAATAGCAAAATACAGAGTTTGACCTATAAAATAAGCTTAGGGTCATTTCAAGGTCATTATTGGATAGATGACACATGATTTTCTATAAAGGTTCAATACATATGGCACCTAACTGGACTAGTTTAGTTGTTAAAGTATTTAAGGTTAAAGTATTGGACTGGTGGCCAAATTTTAAAATGGCCGCCACGGGCTATATATCCAAGTTTTATCACAATGGGTCAAAGTATAATTGTACCAAATTGCATACTTATACTCAAAATTGTGTTTTGTTTTGTTTGGGTTTGGGGTGTGTGTGTGTGTGGGGGGGGGGGGGGGGTTTGGGGGGGGGGGGGGCGGGGGCTTTAGCAGCTGGTCTATAGATACTTACGAACAGAAAGAAGAAAAATGAAACTATGGGTGTGAGGAAACAGTAACCTTGCTTATTTTGGAATCCTTTTTAAACTACAATATTAAAATATTTAGCATTTAAAACGACAAAATCGAATTCCTGAGCTACATTAGATCTGGGATTCCGGTCCGCGTTTTACCATCACCCTGGAGCATCGATCTGTCACTAAAATACAGGGACCGAGTGGATTTGAGGACGACCATAATAACTTTTTTTTTCATACTATATAAACAAAAATAACTGATACATGTAACAGCTCATCTAAACATTTATTGCTACACTGTTTTTCGGATGCAAGAAAATATTTAAGTCCACCCCAAAAAAAAAAAATTCACAAGGCACCATATTCCTAAAATAGCTGTTACCTACATTTAAACAATCTTTCACGGATCTGAAATAATGTTACGAAATGAAGTTGAACCATATGTCATAAAAATGTTTCAACATGAACGCTAATAATATTGTTATTCTATTTAGGCCATAGAAAAGATGGATAACCAGATATTTATGACATCACGACAAGTGGACTGTGTTGTGAATCAAAGCCCAACATCCATCAGTGCACCTGGGAGGTCATTCAAGATGATTCCTATAGGTACGAGAGCAACTCACAAACACCATCGCGTTATTCTTACCAATCCTCTAGAATCTGTACCAGACACATTTCTGACAGTCACACTGAAGGCCCAACTAGAAAACAAATACTTTAAATCAATTATTTAAAAATCGTTATCAATATTCAAACATAAATTTAAGACAATTCATATTCTTCAGCTGAAACGTATACAATAATCAGCTATATATTGGCAAATATAAAAAAAAACGAAACAATTAGAGCATTAGTTAATTTGTATTATGTTAATTAGTAATAACATAAATACGACGAGTAAACGCACTAACAAACTTTGTTTCTGTTTTCAGTTACCTGCCGTAAGTATTTAAAAGAAGCCATAGACACTGATGTGAATGAAGACAGCAAGCCACGTAACACCATTCGGTTAAACATGTTAAAACAGACCAAACAGTTGGAAATTATCGAGTACAACGTCGTGCACTTAATATAAGATATGTACAATAATGTATATTGGGCAAGCGGTTCCTATTAAACGTTGAAAACTAAGACAACAGGTAACATATGGACAACATTTTATGCTTTTGTCGAGAATGTCCACGTCATTGTGTTCAACTGCCTGGTAATAAGAATTCTTGATTGTACGTTGATGTAATTGTCGATGATTCACAGACATTCACAGTCAATTTCATTATCAATTCTTTATTACCGTAAGCATTTACTTGTTGGTAAAAATGATAAATAATACATCGAACAAACGTGACAGTCGCTATCTTTCTTACACGCAAAAAAACTGCATTCGATTTCCAAGGAGAGTGAATTCAGCAGTCCATTTCACAATTGTTGAATAATTGGGAGATCCACACCATATACACTAACCAAACATGGATTTCAGTAGCGTTATCATCTTCCTTGGTGAGAAATTTAATGACAGTTTTTTTTTCCAATCTGGTCAAATCTTCAACCGTAATACGTGATCAGGGCCGTATCTCTACACAATGCAGAGTGGAATAGGCATTCGACAAAATAGTGATTGATTCCACGAATATCTATCTAGTGTCTCGTCTATAGGACAGCCACTCCCGGGGAGATCCTTTACTGGAGATTTCATCCTTCTTACAACGCCACAACGAGGACTGTCATTCCTAGACTAGTCTACTACATCAAAATTCTTATAGGTAATCTGTAATCTTGCTATTGTTTAATGATATAAGATCATCAGTATAGCGGAAACTAAAGTTAACGTTTTATCCAGATTTCTTTCTTTTGATTTCACCAGCTCAGTCAGATATTCATAGTTTCAGTAGGGCAGGTTACCGCTAAGCAATATTTTGTAAAGACGAGATGTATTAGTGATAGGACGTTTGTATTAAAGAATAAGCTTTCAAAAAATCTCTTACATTATGATGGCAGGCCACACTATGATATCTAGTTTTACAAACGTTTCGACTGCCCCTTGTCTATCAGATTTTTAATATCCAATACACGTTTTTAGCGCTAACCAGACACTCGGCCAATCAGTATAAAAATTATAGCAATGATAGACCGACCAATAACACTAATTCAACAACACTAAGTAGAATGCGATGCCACAGATAATGTTTTAAGTGCTTCTGTTTTTGTAGACGTCAGGGTGGCCGAGTGGATAGCATGCTGGACTGTTAAATGCCATGCGAATCGGTGCAGTAGGTTTGAACCATGCCAATTGACACTTGGGTTTTTAAAATTTATATTTCGACGTTTCTGCTGGTGTACTATTAGTCCCCGAGTACATCCTTAACCCCGTTATAATTTATAAAAAGGCTGAATATAAATACCAAATTATTACACTAGTTTTGAACAGATTGTTTGACAATACACATTCGTAATTATCGGTTAAAGAGATTCTGTTTTTGTAGAAATCACGCTGGCCAAGCGAGTGGATAGGACGCTGGACTGTTAAATGCCATGCGAATCGGTGGAGTAGGTTCAAAACTTGCCACTTGATACTTGGTGTTTTTAAAAGGTCTATATGCATGTACATGTATATTTCCACTTCATAAATTGTTTGTTTGGTCATATTAGCAACATTTCTAATACTCAAAGTACGTTTGGATAATAAAACATTACAAAACGAAGGTTATTCATCATAAAAACACAATTTATAATGATTGGATTAAGTCTTGCGAATAAAACTAATGAATCTGAAAAGGGTATTACAATACAAAGGACTGTATCTGTATTCCTTCTTTTGCAGCCTTTACCGATGAAAGTCAGGTAGTGGTCATAGTTGCTGTTGTCGTGTCCCTTCTTATCGTAGCCGCGGTTATTGGAGCGTTACTCGTTTACTTTCTGGTATTGAAGAAGCGGAAACCTAAAACAGCACCCGTTGCTGCAAGTCCATCATCGCCAAGTAAGGATCTTTGTTATTTTGTCACTTAAAATATTCACTCCGAAATATCGCAACGAATACACACTCAACTCGATATATTAAAGCTATTTTTCCAACTTCCATTAAACCTTCTTCAGACGAAACATGATACCCCGGTAAGACCCATAGCTAGACTATTTAGAGAGTAGGTGCTATTTTAGGCAAATGTCGACCTTCATTAAGAAAAAAAAATCGATCCAAATATTGTGGTGTTTTTCCAATATTTGTTCCAAAAGGGTGGCGTGGCAGCTAAAATATTCACATTGTCTAAGATGTCCCACACAAGAACAGTTTGACTGCCATATAAAATATGATATTAAAGGGACATTCCTGAGTTTGCTGCAATTTTTAAGATATTATCGACTAACAGAGACTTTTGAACGATTGTAATTACATATCAAATATAATTTTCTGCATAAAATATTAGTAGCTGTATATTGAAGGTGTTTCTGATCGTTCTAATATTTGTACTAGGTTAAATTTCATTGTATTTCCTAAATAAATAAAAAATCATACGTACGAAATTATTTGAAGACAAAATCCAGTTTGGGTTCTTATAAATATTAAGACGACCAGAAACACATTGAATATACAGACACTGATATTCTAAACAAGAAAATATATGTAATATGCAAGTTTAATCGTAGAAATATTTTATTAGTCGGAAAAATCTTACAATGCATCAAATTCAGGAATGTCCCTTTAAACAATTATTTGTAATAATTGCTTAAATTACATAAAGGCACGTTGAAATTGGGTTACTTAAATATTACAGAGGTCAACCTGTGTGTAATCATCAAAGTAAGCTTTCAAAAAGCATATATTAGAATTTTATAGTATTATTTATGAGGAACTATTTCCTAAACCGGACTATATCAAGCTGCTACAAGTAAACACACGACTGATGGCGGTGTGTTGCCTTAATGGATCTATATGGGTTTGCTGTTTCGACCAGTGATCTACGGCATGAGCTTTGTCTGCTATATGTGCTACGTATGACTGTTTCGACCAGTGATCTACGGCATGAGCTTTGTCTGCTACATGTGCTACGTATGACTGTTTCGACCAGTGATCTACGGCATGAGCTTTGTCTGCTACATGTGCTACGTATGACTGTTTCGACCAGTGATCTACGGCATGAGCTTTGTCTGCTACATGTGCTACGTATGACTGTTTCGACCAGTGATCTACGGCATGAGCTTTGTCTGCTACATGTGCTACGTATGACTGTTTCGACCAGTGATCTACGGCATGAGCTTTGTCTGCTACATGTGCTACGTATGACTGTTTCGACCAGTGATCTACGGCATGAGCTTTGTCTGCTACATGTGCTACGTATGACTGTTTCGACCAGTGATCTACGGCATGAGCTTTGTCTGCTACATGTGCTACGTATGACTGTTTCGACCAGTGATCTACGGCATGAGCTTTGTCTGCTACATGTGCTACGTATGACTGTTTCGACCAGTGATCTACGGCATGAGCTTTGTCTGCTACATGTGCTACGTATGACTGTTTCGACCAGTGATCTACGGCATGAGCTTTGTCTGCTACATGTGCTACGTATGACTGTTTCGACCAGTGATCTACGGCATGAGCTTTGTCTGCTACATGTGCTACGTATGACTGTTTCGACCAGTGATCTACGGCATGAGCTTTGTCTGCTACATGTGCTACGTATGACTGTTTCGACCAGTGATCTACGGCATGAGCTTTGTCTGCTACATGTGCTACGTATGACTGTTTCGACCAGTGATCTACGGCATGAGCTTTGTCTGCTACATGTGCTACTATTGTTTCAGTGATCTACGGCATGAGCTTTGTCTGCTACATGTGCTACGTATGACTGTTTCGACCAGTGATCTACGGCATGAGCTTTGTCTGCTACATGTGCTACGTATGACTGTTTCGACCAGTGATCTACGGCATGAGCTTTGTCTGCTATATGTGCTACATATGACTGGCATTTGGTACGACGGGGGAGGGGCGTGCGGGACGTAGCTCATCGGTATCGTGTTCGCCTGATGCGCGGTCGGTCTAGGATCGATCCCAATTGGTCTAGCCAGTGCACTAAAAGAAAGAAAGAAAGGAAATGTTTTATTTAACGACGCACTCAACACATTTTATTTACGGTTATATGGCGTCGGAAAGAAAGAAATGTTTTATTTAACGACGACTCTCAACACATTTTAACTACGGTTATATGGCGTCAGACATATGGTTAAGGACCACACAGATATTTAGAGAGGAAACCCACTGTCGCAACTTCATGGGCTACTCTTTCCGATTAGCAGCAAGGGATCTTTTATATGCACCATCCCACAGACAGGATAGCACATACCACGGCCTTTGATATACCAGTCGTGGTGCACTGGCTGTGACGAGAAATAGCCCAATGGGCCCACCGACGGGAATCGATCCCAGACCGACCGCACATTGAGCGAGCGCTGTACCACTAGGCTACGTCCCGCCCCTATACGGCGTCGGATGCCAGTACACTATGATTGGTATATCAAAGGCCGCGGTATATGCTATTCTATCTGCGGGATGGTGTATATAAAAGATCCTTTGCTACTAATGGAAATATGTACAGGGTTTCTTCTTTAAGACTATATGTTAAAAAAAATTGACATCCAATAGCCGATAAGTAATAAATCAATGAGCTCTAGAGGTGTCGTTAAACAAAACAAACTTTCAACTTTTGTTACCAAGGTAGCACATTTTGAGTCCTCATTAAATTTGCAATATTATATTTAGAATGAGTCCATTATGATAGAGGTTTATACTGCAGTTGGCTTGCCATAGTTCTGTTTCATGTTCGTAAACAGGTAATATTTTTAACAGCACTTACTCGGTGTCGTATTCAGGGCATACTTTTAAATAATGTTCTGTCTGAATATTCGAATACTCGCTCGTTAGATTTCTATTCGAAATATTGGAATAGTATTTTCAAGTATTCAAATATCTGGGAATTTTAGATCGAAAGTGAAAGTTACTCTAAATGAGATGGATACTGCGGTTTCTTTGAAATCTAAAATCGGCTCTGCACGCTGCTTGCCACATGCATTCAGTGCGGAACAAAGCATCTCTCGATGTTCATAATATTAGGAGTATTAGTATTTGACGTCATGCGGGTGACTAAAATTCATAAAACATATTTTCGATAACACGGGAATGGGCTACATCTATATAATTAATATATCAATTTCAACTCCTATAAACAACAATTACAAGAAACATTCTGCGATCAGTTTATACAACAATGCTTGTTCGGATATTACAAACTCTTTCTAGGGGCCAATTTTATACATTATTCAAAACGGAATTTAACTTCAAAATGTTTGACGAGATTATCGTACCAAAATAGATACTGGATAACTAAATTGCGAGCGTCAAATTCGAGATTAGCGCTCGAAACAGGTAGATGATTTAACATTCCTAAAGAATACGTTCGGTGAATGTGCTCATCGGGGTATGTAATTCTCATATTGGAGATGAATACCATGATTATTATTATATGTTCATTGTAAAAAATCTAAATATTGAAAACATTAGAAGAAAACTATATTTTGTAATATTATAGAACTAATCCTTTTGTTTTTAAAATGAAAGGTGTGCTGTCTTTTTGTAATGCACGATTATAAAAAAAACGGGGGGGGGGGGTTGTGGGGTGTTTAAATATCTAGTCTTGTGAACCTGTGAATTGATGTTTATGCGCATCTGTTAGCTATTTTGATTACGTACTCGATGTTCTATGTTATCTATAGTTATTCAATGTCAAGTTAAATTCCGTTTTGAATAATATATAACATTGGCCGCTAGAAGAGTTTGTGTGCGACCGTGTACTACTGTTTGTATTACTCACTTTGATTTTCTTCATGATATATATCTGTTTTTCGTACGTACAAAATAAGTGGACGGTACAATCTGGTTTGCGCTACTACAAACATTAGAGCGACCTTGTTTATACAGCCACTGATATTCGACACAGGAAAATATCTTTAACATGTAATTTCAGTCATTGAAAAGGATCCGTTAGTCGTAAACATGTTACACTGGCAGCCGACTCGGTATGTGGTCTCGTTAGTCGTAAACATGTTACACTGGCAGCCGACTCGGGATGTGGTCTCGTTAGTCGTAAACATGTTACACTGGCAACCGACTCGGGATGTGGTCTCGTTAGTCGTAAACATGTTACACTGGCAGCCGACTCGGGATATTGGTCTCGTTAGTCGTAAACATGATACACTGGCAGCCGACTCGGGATATGGTCTCGTTAGTCGTAAACATGATACACTGGCAGCCGACTCGGGATATTGGTCTCGTTAGTCGTAAACATGTTACACTGGCAGCCGACTCGGGATGTGGTCTCGTTAGTCGTAAACATGTTACACTGGCAGCCGACTCGGGATATTGGTCTCGTTAGTCGTAAACATGATACACTGGCAGCCGACTCGGGATATGGTCTCGTTAGTCGTAAACATGTTACACTGGCAGCCGACTCGGGATGTGGTCTCGTTAGTCGTAAAGATGTTACACTGGCAGCCGACTCGGGATATGGTCCCTTTAACTATGTATTGTATTGTCCTCCAGTTACATAGTGTCATGTATCCGAGTGGTGTTAAATAAATCTATTCAGTGTGTGTGTGTGTGGGGGGGGGGGGGGGGATACACACACACAAACACACACACAAAACACATTGTTTACTTACAACTTTGAATCTGTTGCTATTTGAAAATTATTTGGGACTACAATTTCCAGTGCTTGTGGCAAATATCCACGTAGTAATGAATGAATGAATGAATGTTTAACGACACCCGAGCACGAAAAATACATCGGCTATTGGGTGTCAAACTATGATAATGCAAATAAATAAAGTGATGATCAACATCAATATAAAAATTCAAGGTTTAAACAAAAACAGTGTAAAGAACTGTGCCAAAAATACAAATACAAATATCACAGAATTTTACGGACACCGAATTTTACTCTAAACTTCAATTTGTGCTGTATTGGCCATTCTCGAAGAGAATGTTACACCCCTGCACCACGGTGAGGTTACAGCACGTGCAGGGGACGTAGTAATGAGATAATGAGCTAATTCCAAATTCTGTAGTTATCTGTTGTTGCTGTTGTGTTGTTGTTTGGGGTTTTTTTTTTGTTTTTTTGGGGGGGGGGGGGGGGGGGGGGGAGGAGGTTTGAGAGGTGTCACCCGATATATATTATATCATATCATATCATATCATATCATATCATATATCATATCTCATTATTACATATATATATATATAACTGAACTGTTGGTAGTAGTTTTATTATTATTATTTTTTTTTTTTTTTAAATGTAATTTTGTTATATATATATATATATATTCCTGAATGAGCGCTTGACGAAGTTCGTTGACGTTAGCGGATGGGTTGGGACGACGCCTCAATCGTCTGTCTAAACTATCCCAGACATGCTCGATGGGGTTGAGATCAGGACTTTTAGCGGGCCAATCATCAATGAAATCGATGTTATTTGTCCTAAGAAAATTTACAGTGTCTCTAGCTGTATGAGAGGTGGCATTATCATGCTGAAAAATCGAGATGTTGGCGTTGTTATGGAACAGAAGAATGACGTGATGAGCGAGAATGTCATCGCGGTAACGTTGAGCATTTAAATTGCCATCAATGACGACTAGTGATCAACGATAACCATGGGCCATGGCTGCCCAGACCATGACACAACCCCCACCCCCGAAACGATCTCGTTCAAGAACACAACAGTCAGCATAGCGTTCATTTCTCCTACAGTAGACGCGCACCCTGCCATCACCACGTTGTAAAGAAAATCTGGATTCATCCGAAAAAAGAACGGTTATCCAGCGTCGCCGTATCCAACGAGTGTGTACACGTGCCCAATTAAGACGATTTAGACGATGACGTTGCGTTAAAACGCATCCGACGTAAGGACGTCGTGCATGTAAACCGTTCTCCCGCAGACGATTACGAACAGTTTGCCCACTGATTCGGTTATTATGAAGCCTAGGTGTGATAGCAGCAGTAGCAGTGGCAGTTTGGAATCGATTGCGCAAATGCGTGTTCATGATATAGCGGTCTTGACCACGCGTTGTAACACGCGGACGTCCACGACGTGGCAAGTCGTTGGTGCTTTCTGTCGTTCGAAATCTTACGCGAAGATTTCGTATCGCTCGACTAGAACTCCCAACATGCCTTGCAACGTCTTCTGTCGACATGCCAGCATCAAGCATGCCAGTATCAAGCATGCCAATCGCCCGTTCGCGTAAATTATTGGGTATTCTTGGCATACTAAAAATGCTACAATGTAAAAAACGTTAATTTTTTTACAAATTTTGAAGCGTTTTCGTTCACTTGACAACAATGTCAGTAAGACAAGTAAAACAAATTGACCGAATACTACACGGGACATGTCGAACCATGCATGTACGTGCAAATTGAATTTCACGTTGTCGACGATTAACAGTGCAAAAATAATCGATAAAATTCATGAATCCTGATAATACAGCTCAAGGCTAATACTACCTATATAATTTCATTACACAATGAATTCTTTAACACAACAAATACTATATGTACAAATCGGAAGTTTCTTTTTTTGTTCAGTATATATATATATATATATATATATATATATATATATATATATATATATATATATATATGTGTGTGTGTGTGTGTGTGTGTGTGTGTGTGTGTGTGTGTGTGTGTGATGATATAAACATTAATCTAATTGACACAGTTGTTCAGTATATTCTACTATATTTATGTTTCAGCAAATAAACCAGTAAGCCCTGGCGACGTGGAAACAACCAATGCTGTTACAGAGACCACTCCATCGCCAGCAGCAGCTACTAATGGCCACGTGATGCCCTTAAAAGATGAGAACACACTTTTATAAATGACATTTGGGGGAATACAAATAAAATACGTGTACTCCCGTAAATATGAGTAGAAACATAAGAGCTGAACAGTATAATTTGAACTGTTAATCCTGTACACCACTTACTTAGACGTTGTACTATGTATACGGTAATTCATCGAGTTTTATACCAAACAGTCCCAGACTGTGCTGTCCTCTGGTACTGATGTAACACATTTATTTTCAAACTTTCTCAGAACCACAGATTGAACTGTGTAATGTTTGTTTCACTGGTTAACAGAGTGGGTGTATAACACACTAAGAACTTCAAAAGGTTATGGGTGAAAACAGTCCTGGCCTGCTTGCTCTCGACGATAATGGCTGCTGCATACTTGTCTAGGAAACAGGGTCTCGGTCAACTCACAAGAGATTGTGTATTTATTTATTTTAATTATTTATTTATTTATAATTTATATATATATTTTCTTTTTATCGGCACATGCAAATAAAAATAATTATATAATATACTAGTGGAAAATGTTCCTATGCGTTATTAAAACCTCGCTGATACATTTTATTTTTTGTTGATACATTAACAGACAATCCATGTCCACAAAATTGCAGATAGGCCCTAAACACATTTCATGGTGATTATGATGGCTAAATGTACGTTAAAAATTCAATATCATGTTTGGCCACCATTTGCTTCGACACATTCGCAGCAACGGAAACCTTTGAAAGTTGGGGAAAAAATGTATGAATGTCTTTCCCTATCTTGCCCAACATTGGACTCAACTCGTCACAGCTATCTAAATTAAACCTGGTCCGAGTTCAGCTCGACCGACCAGAAAAACGTCCGATAGACTAGTTTATGCACTTAACGGTAAACGAAATGTCCACGCCAGGAACCAATCTAATAGTTCAAACGTTCGCTGGCTGAACTTGGGTGTTGGATTCAGCTGTAAAAAGCAACCTGCAATAGCACAGTCCTTTCTGCTGAACCAGACGGACTGCCTGCACCATAGTTGGCTTGTTCCGAGGTGATATTCTAACAACAGTATGGCAGTACTGCTGAACGCCGCGGCCGTACTGTATTAGCGTAACTAGTTGCGGACATATCTTCCTCTGACTGACCTTAACCCAGGGTGTTTCGGAATGTTCGGGATGTCAGACCTGCCGTTTGAAAGCCATTTCGTACGTAGCCTGTGGCATGGACGGCGTACTGACGTGGGCATCCTCGACCTGAACGATGTCTAGTACTCCAACACTGTTGACAGTCTCCACACACGCTGTATGATGTTCTAGGGAACATGAAAACGTCCAGCAAAAGCGCCGTACCCCCATTCCAACCACTGACATGCGCACAGCTCGAAAACGTTCATTTTGAGAGAGGCCTGACATGACATTAATAACGTTTAGCTACAAACAAACGTGTTTTGTTTTGTTTTGCTTTTCTTTTCTATTTTACTGTTTGTGTATTGTAATTTTGTATTGTGGGTTTTTTGGGGTTTTTTGTGTGTTTTTCGATGTTGTTTTGTTTTGAGTAGTGAGAGTAGACATCTAACAAAATATCGACAAATAGCAGTACACGATCCGAATTGCGAGTAAGCTCATTTCTGCATAACATAGCATGAACAAAGTAAAGTAAAGTTTGTTTTATTTAACGACGCCACTAGAGCACATTGATTTTTTCTTATCATCGGCTATTGGACGTCAAACATATGGTCATTCTGACACTGTTTTTTTTTTTAGGAAACCCGCTGTCGCCACATAGGCTACTCTTTTTACGACAGGCAGCAAGGGATCTTTTATTTGCGCTTCCCACAGGCAGGATAGCACAAACCATGGCCTTTGTTGAACCAGTTATGGATCACTGGTCGGTGCAAGTGGTTTACACCTACCCATTGAGCCTTGCGGAGCACTCACTCAGGGTTTGGAGTCGGTATCTGGATTAAAAATCCCATGCCTCGACTGGGATCCGAACCCAGTACCTACCAGCCTGTAGACCGATGGCCTGCCACGACGCCACCGAGGCCGGTAGCATGAACAATACGTGTAACCGACAGAACATCCATCGGATACCAAAAGGCGTGTCTACACGATCATTTCCACGACCAGATTTCAAGTAACCGCAATTTTGTACAAACGTATATACAGAATAGGAACTTTTTGTACAAAATTGTATTTACTTAATACATGTATATATTTGTGTGTGTGTATCTATCTATTTATCTATCTATCTATATATATCTATATATATATATTCGACATATGTATATATATACATTTCTTATACAGCTTTTGCACTGTGCTAGACAAACCTGTCTGACCCGAGGACTAGATAAATCTGTCTGACCCGAGGGCTAGACGATTTCTACATACGCGTGACGTCATAACTCATGCTTTACAACGATTAACGTCATAACTCATGGTTTTCAGAATTCTGTTTGCCATTTCATGTTTTTTCATTGTTTTAAAAATATTTAAACAAATTAATATTTTCAACTTTTATATTTACATTTGTTGTTACATTTTTATGTCGTTGCATGAGGTGGACTATATTTTCCTCGCGTATGATTAAATGAGTGTGTAGGTAAAATGCTTACGAATCGTTCTACAATAAAAACAAAATAATAACAAACCTCGTCGCTTACGTTTTGTTACTTTAAAGCCGCATGCCCTAGTTCCATCCAGCGAAAATAAATTATAATTTGGTTAATCTACAAACCTGTAACACACTTAGATCACGTTTTTATCAAATGGAGTGAAAAAGCAGGTTTTATATCGATAAATACCATGGGAATCCCCATGTCCCAATTGCTTGAAATAATTTTGAAAGTTAGTATTCTGAAGTCACCGGTAGATGTCGCTCGAAGCACAACAAGGCCTCAGACTTGGGGTGCGTTCCTTTCACCTCTCCTGGACATGTTCCAACTGTTCTGTCCTGGTTGTATCCCCTCTCCAGATATCGGTTTTAAGGGTTTGTAACGTTTTGTATTGAGATACTTACTTGTCTGAACTTTAATGTTACTGAAAATGTTCACGAACTGTGAAGAAAAATCTCACAAATGAACAACAAGCAAACGACAACAAATCGGATGTTGATTGCGCGAACCATGCACGAGAAAATAAACCGAACCAAAATGATAACGGTCACGTGGTATACCAACGTCTGTGACGTTTACACAGGAAGATTCCCTCTAAAAATAGATTGGACCTCGCTTGCTTAACGGTTTTTTCTCGAGTGCGCGCGGCATTTTAAGAAAGAAAAAAGAATGCATTTCGTGGTTTTACAAACATCAGGATTACCAGGATTACCAAAAAGCACTTCAGGTGAATGGAAATGTGTATTCTAAATAATAAAATGTAAGTAAAGTGCAATTTTATTTGTGAAAAAAATAGGTTTAATAGCGAAAAACAACGCCGTAATGGTTAACAACTAGCCGTAACTAGGACGTGTCCCTTTAATTAAATGGGCAAGAAAAATAATCAATCACCGTTGTGAGGTATAGATAAGGCAATTCCAACACTCGGGATAAAATGTTTTTGTAAGGGCCTCGGTAAACCTCGGCCCTCACAAAAAACATTTTGTTCCTTGGGTTGGAATTGCCTTATCTATACCTCACAACGGTGATAGATTCTATTAATGCACACACACACACACACACACACACACACACACACACACACACACACACACACACAGAGAGAGAGAGAGAGAGAGAGAGAGAGAGAGAGGTGGGGTGGGGGGGGGAGATACATACCAACTAGCACGAGTTAATATACATTATATCAATTTCATAAAATTAATAGTTCGGGTGATTTTCTACACTTAATATGTATGCGTGTTAACAAATATGTCTGAGAGACAAGCGAGGTTTAAGCCATCTGACTTATGGCTAGTAAGAGCTGGGTTTGTGTTCCACCTGAGGCAATGAGGCAGTGTTTATTCCAGTACTGGCTTCAACCCAGAGTGCTCATTAGTCAGGTGTAAGGCCACACACACCGAGTTTCACCCACTTCACGGGTGTCATTATGGGTGTGTCTCCCCCACATGGGGGATGATTACCCGGCAGGCACTGTAGATTCCGTATACCCCCAATTTCACAAAACATCGTAAGCCTAGTTTTGCACGTAAACGTAAATCTACGACTAAAACACAATTCTTATTACTATTATAGTACAACAAATAGAGTTATAAGTACATATATTTCATTTTCTTTGGTCAATAAAATGCTCCATCTCCCGTAATGATGTAATTTTCTGTGTGAAATAGATGCTAAACACGTTTAAACGTACGACCGGTATAACTGCTAGTCGCAGACGTAAACTTACGATTTTTGGTGAAATTGGCTCCAGGCTCGGCAAATACCTGTTAGGGAGTTCAACTGACAGCAACCGTAGAGCTTGGCTCAGGCAAATACTGCGGCTTCATAATTTATCTCACTATGATTAGTATAGGTGTACGGGCTCCCAGTTTTGTAGGGGGGCAGGCTGGTTTTTGCCCGAATTAAACGAAAATGCCCGAATCTGGATAACAATAATTACTCACATTATCATTACTACCAAACAGCTATATAGAATTGCAAATGTATCACTGCGCATTATACAGGGGGGGGGGGGGGGGGGGGGGAGAGTGCCCCAATCTCGTACGCTTATGGTGATAATGTAATTATGTTTGTGATGTCCTATTATGAGGGTATCTGCCTTTGTGCTACATATTTTGGCGTCTTTAAAGAAACATATACAATGTGTGTACGCGTGCGTGCGTGCGTGTGTGTGCGTGTGTGTGTGTGTGTGTGTGTTAATAGTTTCACCCACTAACGGGTGTGATTACCAGCCAGGTGTGTCTCCGGAGTGTTAAACCCAGATGGGGGATGATTTAAATGAATATCATCATCGCATAAATCTGTATGTTGCTAGAGTACATTTCTCGGGATCTCTTGGTAGACAGTTATTAGATTTTCAGTAATATCTACCGCATTCTTGGTCAGAGAAATTACACTTAATGTTCACACATGTATGTGCAGACCTGTACGATGCTGCGTTGTTAGATGTCATATATTCAAAGGCAAAAGTTATTGTGACATGGATTGTTTGGAGTAATACATTTGTGAATGGATTTATGGATGTAAACCAGAGAAAATGTGCATGAAACAGCTCAAATAAATGCAACCAATTAGTTGTTGCAGCGATTGCATGCTTTGTGCAAGAAACATGGAATATTCGGGAGAAATGCTGTCCAGTGTTCACCATAAAAGGCCAGACATTCAGTCGCACATTATTGCCACTCTGTTCAGCCTTCAAAAGTCAGAAAAACACCAATAGTGAACTGTTTGATGCAATTTCGTTATGCCACGCCTCAGTGAAAATGACAGATGGCGAGTCATAGGGATGCTTGAATCTGGAACCTCGCAGCGTGACGTCGCATGTCAATTCAACGTCCACAGAAACACCATATGGCACTTATGGCAACGATATCAACGAAACAACCAGGACCGTGTCCGTAGCGTCCGACCACCCGTGACAACCCCTCGCCAAGATACATGGATCCAAACCACGCATCTGCGAAACAGGTTCCAGTCAGCAACCCTCACAGCCCGTACCATCCCATTCTCCAGCGTTCAGTGGCCTCAATAAGACGACGGTGCCAGGCCTGTATCAATGCTTAAGGTGGACACACTCGCTATTGACTGCGTGGACTTCTCTAGTGATATGGCTCATTTGCATATGGCAGGTGCGCCCTTTTCATGGACTATTGCTCGTTTCCATACCTTCGGACATTTCTCTTTCCATGTTATAACGTTTCATACATGGCAGTCAAAACTTATCATCAATTATGTTTGTCTTTTGTGTGTCACAATAACTTTTGTTTTTTAGTATATATAAAATCTGCGTAATCTCTGCCGACCAAGGAGAGGGCCTCGTAAGTTGGATAACGTGTGCCCAGTCCTTTTGTAGATACGTGTATATATATATATATTGTATGCAATAAAATATGTTTTCAATTAAAAACCAAATGGTAGTCAAAGATTCCCGCTCTAATACAAGAACAATCCTATGTTTGACGTTAAATACCTGTACATTGACATGGGTTAAATAAATCCAGTCTCACTTCTTGTTTTGCTTTTCTTCCTTCTACACAAAACATCTTTAGTACCACAATTCAGTATCCTACATGTATCTATTCGATCAGTTTTGTTGTCGCATCTAATACCGTTCCTCTTACTTTATATTAGGATTATTAATACATTTGTAATTTTCCAGGTCTGTTTGTAGGTCAGTTACAAAATTCTTTCTCAAAATATATTTTATAGAATAGTTCTAAATAAAAGTATGCTGAATATTCATTAGGGCCTTAAATGTTAACTGTTATTAAAACAGGTATATTTGTTAATATACTTTGCCTGATATTGCATGGCCACATTGTATTTATAACACCTAAACCGACTAACTTTATTTGTTAAATAAAATTAATAGGCATGAAATATTACAGCCATGTATAAATTAATTTTCACAGAATAACAATAATAATAATGTGTGTGTGTGTGTGTGTGTGTGTGTGTGCGCGCGCGCGTTTCCTTAATGATGCCATCAGTTATGATGTTTTTGAATGTCCAACTAATTTAATATTGCAGTGATTGCAAATATAGTTTTATAACTGGTTTGTGTTTAAAATATCTCTTGGTAGCGAATATATATATTGTAGAATAGAGAAGAGTGATGTTTATGGCTTTGAAACTAAGCATAAATATTTGTCTTGAGCAATGCCTAAAAGTCGTCTGTTGTGAAATGTCTTAACAGTTTTGATTTGAATATTTGTTTAGTTATTAATTTATATTTCCAAAAATGTTACTTATTTGCTCTATTACTGAATAAACTATTATACTATCCTGATTCTGTTTCTAATTATTATTCCTCTCTTTTCATTGCGGACGATTCCTCGGAAACTACTCAGTCACGACGCCTCAGAGTTTATAATCCGTTCCACAGGGAACGACTTTCTTGATACTATGGAATTTACAAAAATAGTATATTTCCAAAAAAAACCTTTGCTTTTCTTCTTATGTCTTCCTAACTGAAATTATTTACACAAAACATGTTTATAGAATGATGGGATGTACTATAGAAGGTGGTGACTGGTGAACAGAAGATGCGCAGCAAATTAAGGAAAATTTTAAAACATGGCTGTCATAGACTCTTTTGGGGGTAAATCGAACTTATTTAAGCTTATTCACGTGTATGGCAGCCGTTAATATTTTTAAAATCATATACTATTAATATATCAACAGGAAATTATTTTGTTGACAAATAGTGCCCGTTTTGGATGTATCTATGTTTTTCTATTTCGAAATCAATAAACCAAACTTATCAAAACCTGCAACAAATACAATGTATGGTAATGTATGGAAGGACTTTCGAATTCACTAAAGATTTTTGAGGTGACAAATAATCAGAAGCAAACAAACATGGCTGCTTCAGTCGATTTAAAAAAGAAAATAAAAACAAAAAAAAAAATCCCGCAAGAAAGAAGGAACAACATCTGGAATTTAACAAAGTGTTTTTGATATGGTGAGTTACTTTTTCCCCTTTATGATATGTTAATGATAGTTCTTTTCTCATCGACCAACAGGTCGTTAGAGACTAAAATTGTAGTCTAGGTGATAGCTATATAACTTCTGTAATGTGCTGGATTCAAAGATTTAAGTTTTGAGGGCATACATTTATGCCTTCATCATTCGGCTGTATTTAAAAAATATATTTTCGTATTTTATCTACGTAATGTCCAAGCACGTTGTACTGGGCACACCTCGTCTATCTTGGCTTTCAAAGAAAAGAACATCAGGCGTCAGTTCAATATTCTTTGTCAAGGTAGGACCTGTTGCACATAATTTTATTTATAGTAAAATGTATCAAAGTACAATAAATTGCATCAGTCCAAGCTGAACGAATTGAAAACAAAATTCGAAATTAGGAAGCCCCATAAAATGATATTAAATCACTGAATGGATGTTATGGTCTACATGTGTAATAACAAAGAGTTACATTCTAAGAAGTCAAAGTCAAATCGCCTAAGCTTGTGATCAATGTTATGATAAAAAATATTTCTGTATTTTCCCCAGCCCCTGTAGAGAATAAATAGCCATGTCCTATGGTAAAATGTATCAAAAACTATTTCAGTGTTAAGTTTCGTATTAATAGGAGCAATAGGGGTTTTTTAATGGCAAAATACGTTCTTATGAAAACAAAGCAAAAAAACCCCCCAACTAAAAACCGACTAAAATAGTCGTTATACATGTACCTCTGTTGTGAGGAACGGGAGAACCTATGGGACTTTTGATACGTTGTTCCTAATGGTATTCTATTTATTTCCGGATTGGGTCTATTTTTTTATCTAATGCTCCTGGACAGCTGTGTGCATGTGCAAGCAGCTTTATCATCCATTTTATCATTGTCACGGCATTTCAAGATGAATATATGTATTTGTTAACGTAGGCCTACGAGATTGCACCTCGTCTCTTGAACAAATAATAACGACAAGTTCATAGGCCCTAGTTGGTTATGTGTTGTTATTTCAACTCCAACATGGACTTTTATTATACAAACACGTTACATAATGAAATCTAGTCTAATACTCTTCAGTGAGAAGTATATTCCAGAACACCACAACGGGAACGTTTATTAAAATACAATCACTGACGATTCTGCTTCAAGTTAAAATCATCGGCTATTGGATGTAAAATATTTGCTAATTTTGACAGATAGTCTTGCAGAGGAAATCCGCTACATATTTTTCATTAATAGCCAGGGATCTTTTAAATGCACCATCCCAAACAGGATAGCACATACCACGGCCTTTGATATACCAGTCGTGGTACACTGGCTGGAACGGGATATGGCCCGATGGCCCCACCGACGGGGATCGATCCTAGACGGACCGCGCATCAGGCGAGCACTTTACCAGTGGGCTATGTTCTACACCATTCTACTACAATTACATAAAGCACATTTCATTAGAGCATGAGGTACATTTAAACTAGTGTCCGCTCTTAGACGTTCTCTCCTACGATTACATACAACATATAAACAGAACAACATACCAGTTGTTTTGCCATGTTATTTATTGCACTCGTTTATATTGGGCAAGAATAGTGAACCATTCGGTATAAATCTTGCTCACTATAAACTCGTGCAATAAATACCATAGCAAACAGATGGTATGTGGTTCTATATTTATTACATACCACCTTTCTATATTATGATCAACAAAAGTTTAATTAAATAACACAACATACTTCGTCTGGAAAGTTGGTTGAATTTTATGTAATTGATGGCATGCTGAGCGTCCAGTCGACAAACACGACCAAGCCCTTTAAGCTACGTCACAGGAAGTGGTGTCGGGCGCGAAAATTAGAGGGAAAAAAAACTAGTGCACCAAAGACATCGATTCGTTAGCTTTATGGCATGCCCCAGTATTTGCAAACACTTCGTTCCAAACTTTTCGTCAGTAGTAGATTGTGTCACACTCACAAGCTAATCGACATTACTTTGGCAAGGAATCTAAATTTCAATTTTGAGAGTGGAAAATCGCACTTAATACGATATATTTCTGTCCACATGTCATTATCCAGTAAAGGAGCTGAATATGCAGCAGACAAATGTATCATTAAATATTGTGAATTACCTATGGCTTTCACAACTATTTAATTTTATGATGTATCATTCTGATGAAAACAGTCAGAGTGTTGCATCTTGATGACCTTTGACCACTATCCGACCATCAAGGTCAGCTAACGTCAAGAACATTCCTCAGATATCCCTTTGCAGTTTAGCCTTGGTAGATGATGAAATTTACCAAATGGAATATTATTGTTGCAAGTTCTTACCGAAAATCTAGTAATTTTTGGATTTTGTCAAAAGTTCAAATGTCATCTATGTACTTAATATGTTACCTTTTTCAGAGGTTATGATTTTCAAAACTTACCTAGGATATCTTCTTGCAGAAAAGCTAAATAATCTATCTTTATTCTGAGGTTTTTGGGTCTATTACAATGTTTGGGGGTCGTAATTTAAAGGCAACAGCGTCATGACGTTATAATTTGACCTCTTTTGATCTTGAAAATTATCCAATCTAAACCGTCTTTATTTTATTTTATAGGAAAAACTACTAGCTTCATTTCGTTGTATAAAATGCTATAATATATTGATATATCGCCAAGATATGTCAAATTTAATATCCCCATCCCCTAATTTTTGGTCACTTTTTCACCATGTTAATTTTGTAGATAAAGTCAAATTTGTCACTTATTGCCAGGAATCAGAATGTCCACCCTGATTTTTATGATGGCCCAGGTGGTCCCCTCACCAAATATGGATGGTGATTTAGGGGACCTTTCGTGCATGCAAACAGTTCCCAGCTCGGAGTATACACCAGTATTTGCTATGTATGACCAGCATTGTATTATAAGTTCTGTAAACTGACTAACTAGATACAATACTGTGAGGTCTTTATGGGGGTTATGAAAAACACTAAATACATTGAATAATGATGACGAAAATTTAACAGACTTAGTCATTCCCATCTGAGATCATAGGAAATATTGTTTTTGGAATAAAAATGGCAGCCACCATATTTTTGGGCCCTGTACAGTAACGCTGACTGCACATTGTAAAACAATTTTACAGTGTGACTAAGTTTATAAGAAGAGTGTCTTTGCAAAGAAATGACCGCCAGACTGTATTGATGCCTCTACCTGTTGACATAGCAATGCACCACCATGCAGGAGGATCTCACCAACTCTGATTCCGATAAAACGCTTGGTGGGTATGGTTTACCCAAACTCTATTTGCTTTAATTGATCAAAATTTGCTGAACATCCTGTTCACCAGTCGACCATTTCATGTGCTTCAAAGTGCTAATGGCTTGACATTGGACAACCTTGCACAACAGCATGCAAATGTAGGGCAATGTATCCAAGGGAGGCACCAGATGATTTTTTTGTTGTTGCATGTGCAGGGCCGTAGCTAGGATTTTTTTTGTTTGGGGGGCAACTGAGTAGTTAATAGTCTAAAACTCCTTAAACGGTTAAGAAGATAATTAGTTTCTATACTTTTTACCGGATTTTTGCCCAGCTATGGCCCTAATGTGTAGATCCACCAACACAAGTTTGTCAGTTGAGAGGGAATCTGAGGACAGTAGTATATACAACACATTGAGGTCGTTTTGTGAACTGCCCTAACAGGGTTTTGTGTTGGAATTGTGCTAAACATTCATTCATTCTTCCATCCATCCATTCATTCACTCAATCACCAACTCACTAATTCAGCCATTCGTTTATTTATTCAGGCATGTGTTGTTTGTGGATGCTAATAGTTGTATTATGACAACAACACATTATGACATAAGTCCGGTATCTTGATTTATTATTTTATACAATTATTTACAATTTGCAATTATATTTTATTTTAGTAATTTTCAAAACATGACAACTAAACTTATCAACAATCTAAACCTAACATTTGACATAAAATTTTCTTTTTCTAAGTCATATTACAAATATTTATAGATTTTTATATTAAAATTACATCCTTTTTAGTCAGCCATTTTGAATGTTTCTCAACACTACAAACAGTGTTATTGAACTTGTTAAGTGCTGTAGTTCTGAAGATATACAGTTTTGATAATGAACTGGCGGCCATTTTGAAAAACGGTCGCCATCTTGTTCCTACTAACTTGACAAACTTTCATCTTATATTTTAACAAACTCTAGACCGCAAATATTAATTTTAACCATAATGACAACTGTTATACTTCCGACCCCGATTACTCAAAAACTAAGGCTCTTTTACAGCCTCTGCTGCAGGACTATAATCCTGTTCAATTGTTTAGACACTAAGATTTTTGCAAATGCTACGTTTAATTCCTATTCAACCCTTGTTTTCTTTACATTTGCATGAAAACAAACCCAAACCCCGACAGGTTTTATATACAATTCATCATCTAAAATGCACGAAGTTGACTTATTTCCATGTTACAAAAATCTCTGTATGTTTTTAATACAGGTCCGTTCTCCTATAAATAACTATGGCTATTTGCGGGCGATTTGGTGCCACAGATTCGAGTCCTAGCAACGGCATGGGACAATATGTGAGGCCAGAAAGAATTTAATTATCCCCTGCGCCAGTGTGTTAATATCTATGTATGTAACAGTCAACCTCGACATACATACAGTATATAGATATTCATACATCAATACATATTAACCAATGCCAGGTCTGCCCACTATTTCATGCACGTAAGCGGGATCGACCGCATATATTGTAGGCCCCGTGCATGTGGTTGAGTTAAAGAGCATTGAAACTCCTCTAAACCGGACACCCTCAGGACCAAGTAAAAAACCGGTTTTAGAGGTATCTGGTTTAGAGTGGTTCTCTTCTGTACAGAGAAAAATTTCCGGTTTTGAGGGAATTCCGGTTTACAGAGGGTCCGTTTTGAGAGGTTTCACTGTATATATACAGTTGAATCTCGTTGGCTCGAACCCCGTCGGTGCTCGAGAAAGTGTTCGACCCATCGGATATTTCCGTAACATCAGTTAGAAAGTTGAATTAGATAGGTGTCAGGACGTTTCGGCCCCAGTACATGTTCGGCCCCTAATGCAATATACGGCGATCTAGTGTTCGTGTATACAGATATATGCTGTAATTGGTATAGTAACACTTTAGATGATCACATACACCGGTAATAATGTAAATAAAATACAAATTTGTAACATTAATTTGTCGAATAACCTTCATTGCGCGCGCACACACACACACACACACGCGCGCGCGCATACATACAATAGGCTTACACACATTATACACCGTGACACATACACACATAAACATGTACGTCATTGCGTGCATGTAGAATATCACTGATAAATGATATGGTGATAAAATAAGGAAGCGAAACTTACGTTTATTAAGTTTAGACTTTCATGTTTGTATATTACGTTTTAACATTGTTTCACTAACGATTCAAGCGGTAGAGAGTGATACAGAAAAAGAAAGAAATGTTTTATTTAACGACGCACTCAACACATTTTTTATTTACGGTTATATGGCGTCAGACATATGGTTAAGGACCACACAGATTTTGAGAGGAAACCCGCTGTCGCCACTATATGGGCTACTCTTCCGATTAGCAGCATTTATTTGCGCTTCCCACAGGCAGGATATCACAAACCATGGCCTTTGTTGAACTGTAGTAGCATCATCGTTTTGGAACAAATGACAACTGCATTGTTTTGGGTTAAAGGCTCTTTAATGGCTGACAAGTTTCCATTTTTATATCACCCTGTAACAATATAATTAAAATACAATATAACAATACATTCATTATTCATATATAAATCTCAGGATACACAATACATAATATTCCATCATTTAAATAATAGTATTTAACATGACATGACATATTAAAGTAATTAATGCATAATACAAAATATGTCTTATGATTACAACAGACATAGTTATAATACATACATACATAATATACATTATCATTCACATGTCCAAATAATGATTTAACATATGTCTCCATTATCACAAATTACAATACACAAGATATTATCAATCATGTGAAATACATACATGTCCTGAAATAAGAATTATATTATAAAAATACATATACAAATATTTTACATACCAAGTATGTGTCACCAGGGCAAATGGAGCTGGTCACACTTAAAAGGATTGACGTATCTCCATAAATTACAATAATAAATAACCACGCAGACACGTTATGTTTCATAATAAAATACAACAATCTCTAAAGTGTTCATCACCACAAACATATACTAGCACACATTGCATTCATATTAAATTATGTTTATCACATGTTTAGATTTAGATTAATCAAATTACTGAATTAATAAGAATTAATATTACACTATACAGTTTATAAAGTTATACAGAAATATATAATAATTACTTGTTATAAATCATGATTTAGTCAGTTACATTTACATTAAAGTATATGTTATTATAGTGTACCCAAACAATAAATAACCTAACTATAACTAACCTTAAATCTTCTCTAGAAATATCTTCCAATAAATTGAGCAAACATGAAGTATTAACTCCAGAAGAGCAAACTATAATGTGGACCACAATACCAGACGTACACCAGTATTTAAGGAAACAGTGAACTGTAATAAGCTATCATTTCAGATAAGAACACTAAAACCACATCAGCTTACACTGTACCCAAGCTACCGGCCTCGGTGGCGTCGTGGTTAGCCATCGGTCTACAGGCTGGTAGGTACTGGGTTCGGATCCCAGTCGAGGCATGGGATTTTTAATCCAGATACTGACTCCAAACCCTGAGTGAGTGCTCCGCAAGGCTCAATGGGTAGGTGTAAACCACTTGCACCGACCAGTGATCCATAACTGGTTCACCAAAGGCCATGGTTTGTGCTATCCTGCCTGTGGGAAGCGCAAATAAAAGATCCCTTGCTGCCTGTCGTAAAAGAGTAGCCTATGTGGCGACAGCGGGTTTCCTCTCAAAATCTGTGTGGTCCTTAACCATATGTCTGACGCCATATAACCGTAAATAAAATGTGTTGAGTGCGTCGTTAAATAAAACATTTCTTTCTGTACCCAAGCTGGAAACAATAGAACAGGACATGGGTGATAGTGGTGGCATGGGTGATAGTGCTATTGTTACTAAGTTGTGCAAGGTGTCATACATGCTTGTGCAATTTGTAACAAGCCAAGATACTTGAAAATAGTAATCAACTTGTCATTAAGAATAAAATAATTCAAGGTACACAATCTGTTGTAATTCATTACCTGTTTATGGAAATAAACTAATTAATTACATGAGAACAAATAAAACCAATGCATTAATATAAAACAATAATTATATACAAATATCCACAAGTCAATATTATTACATATTCCCCTCCTTCAAGAAATGGCGTCCTCGTCATTTATCATTATCATCAACAATAGAGGCAATTGCCCTAGACACGGCATCACTAATGTGTTCGAAAACTCCAACTTTAGCAAGTTGTTCCAGAAGTTTACATTTATTCTGCCAGTCTGGACGCTGCACATTCTGACTCATGACATACTCGCCAGATATTTGCCATTCGGGTCGTCTTCTGTCTCTTGTTGATCGTCTAGGTCGTGGTGTAGGACGAGGTGGTGGCTCCAGCTGAGGTGGCGTATCTGAATCATCAGATGCTGTAGCAATTCTAGATGTTTCTATGTCTAGACCATCTTCGACCTCTTCATCCAAGTGTTCTCCCGTAGTATCGTCCTCCTCAACTGAGGTTGTAGTATGTGGTCGTCACCACTGGAAGAAACACTCTCTGACTCAGCAGACAACTGATCGTCACCAGAAACCTGTGATTCAGAATCAAATATCAAAGCAGTCTGGTCACTATTGATTGCTAAATCATTAGGAGCTGCTAAAACAATCACCTGTGAGGAATCTAAGTCAATAGATTCATCATCATCATCATCATCATCCCGAGTTGGCTTTGCAACTGGTTGGGCAACTACTGTTCTATTTCTGGGTTTAGGTCTAGGTTGATTTGAACCTGGCAAAGATCCTATTGGCAGAAGATGGTTCCTGTGAAGAGTTCGCCGTCTTCCTTCACCATTCTCCTTTCTCACAACAAATACAGGGATGTCCTGATTAGGCTGAGAAAGAACAAGGTACACGTCATCTTCCCATCGATCAGCCAACTTGTGTTTGCCATCAAACGCAAGGATCTTCACCAAAACACGGTCACCTGGCTGTACAACTGCACCTCTCACCTTCATGTCATAACCTCCCTTCTGTCATCCTTGTGCAATCTTAGATGCTTCTGTCGCAAGTTCATATGACTGCTGAAGTCGTTCACGAAGAGCTGTTGCATAGGACGTCAACGAATGGTGTTGTTGATTGGTGTTAATCCCAAAAGCAAGGTCAATCGGCAATCGAGGTTCTCTTCCAAACATGAGGAAAAATGGCGGGTAACCAGTCGACTCATGCCTAGTGCAATTATAAGCATGGACTAGGGGTGCTACATGAGTCTTCCAGTCCTTCTTCTGGTTAGGATTCAAAGTACCAAGCATGTTGAGCAAGGTTCTGTTGAAATGCTCACACATGCCATTCCCCATTGGATGGTATGATGTGGTCCTCGACTTGTCCATTCCTAAAATTAAACAAAGCTCTTTTAACAATTTGCTTTCAAAATTGGCACCTTGATCACTATGTATTCGAAGAAGAATACCATTGTGCATCACAAAATGATGATAGAAAGCCTCAGCAGTTGTTCTTGCAGTCATGTTACGGGTAGGTATTGCCTGAGCATATCTTGTAAAATGATCCGTTATGATGAGAAGATGTTGGTAACCTCCCTTGGACGTTTCCAAAGTTAGAAAGTCCATACAGACCAATTCCAAAGGTTGTGTACTGGTAATACTTACAAGAGGAGCTCGAGCATTCGTTGGGGTCTTCCGTCTTAAACATCTGTCACAATTCTTGATCCGTCTTCAACATCAGCTGACATTCCAGGCCAGTAGAATCTGTCTCTGAGAAGTGACAACGTTCTATCACGACCAGGATGCCCAGTGTCTGTATGTAAACCTTTTAAAGCACCATTTACATACGTTGATGGAAGCACTAACTGAAGTTTATCTCAACCATCTATTGTTACCTTCATGTGAAGAATTCCTCTTTGGAGAACTAACTTGTCAAAGCTCCGATGCAATGAAGAGTGAACTCGAGTATGTGGATAGTCTTCACGGCTAGGCTTCTTCTTAGCTCTAACAAACTCTATCCAACTCCTCAACACATCATCCGACTGCTGAGCCATTCTCCAACCCCGATCTGTCATTCCATGGAAATCTGGTTCTTTCAGGTTAGCATCCACAACATCTGCTGATAAACACAAAGACTGTACAAAAGGTTGAACATATAAACAATTGCAAACAGCTTTGACTGACTCTGAGTCTATCTGTGTGGATTCCTGCTTTGTTTGTAATCCTGGCAATCTTGATAACCCATCAGCATCTGCATTATTCAAACCAGACCTGTAAATAATATCAAAGTTATAAGATGCAAGAGCAGCTAACCAGCGATGACCAGTGGCATCAAGCTTAGCAGAGGTAAGTATATAAGTCAATGGATTGTTATCTGTATAAACAGTAAATTTGTTGCCATACAAATAATCATGAAACTTTTCAGTCACTGCCCATTTTAAAGCGAGAAATTTTAAGCGGTGAGCTGAATAATTCTTTTCCGACTTACTTAAACCTCTACTAGCATAACTGATAACTCTCTTGACACCACCCTGTTCTTGATAAAGAACGGCTCCTAGTCCTTGGCTGCAGGCATCAGTATGTAGTTCAAAGGGCTTGGTGTAATTGGCATACCCAAGAACTGGAGGTGACGTCAATACTTCCTTCAACTTTTGAAAACATTCCTCCTGGCAAACTCCCCATTCCCATGGTCTCTCGGGTATATTCGTGCTTCTCTTGAACTTTGTAGAAGGCATCAAAGCATACAAGGGTTTCGCAATTTTAGCAAAATCTTTTACAAACTTGCGGTAATACCCGGCAAAGCCAAGAAACTGTCTAACCTCATTGTGGTTCTTTGGTGTAGGCCAATCCTTGATCTTCTTAATCTTGTCACTGTCTGCCTCAATACCTTGCTCTGAAACAATATGCCCAAGAAACTTGATCCTGGTCTTGAACAGCGAACACTTGCTTGGTGTTAACTTCATCCCAGTCTCCCTTATTCGCTGAAAAACTTGTCTAAGCCTGTTCAGATGTTCCTCGTAGGTGTCTGAAAATACAATAATATCATCAAGATATATCAAGCAAGATTTGAGATGGAGACCTTCAAAACATTCATTCATTAGCCGTTGATATGTTGCAAGACTGTTGCAGAGACCAAAAGGCATGCGGTTATACTCATAAAATCCTAATGGCCCAACAGTGAAAGCTGTTCTCTCCTTGTGTGTTTCTTCAATCTCCACTTGATGTTATCCACTCTTCATGTCCAGTGTGCTGTAATACTTGGAACCTGCGAGAGCATCGAACATCTCCTCGATCCGTGGAAGGGCATACGAATTCTTGATCGTCTTCTCGTTGAGATGTCTGTAATCGACGCACATCCGAAGTTTACCATCCTTTTTGTGAGCCAAGACGATGTTGGATGACCATGGAGAGTAGGATCTGCGGATAATGCCATTCGCCAGTAATTGTTGCAGATGATCTTTTACTTCCTGGTACATAGCAGGTGGAATTCTCCGATGTCTCTGCTTAAAGGGTTGATCATCTTCTAACTCAATGCGATGCTTAACAGCAGTTGTGTGCCCAATATCATCATCACCTGTAGAAAAGATATCTTGAAATTCATAAATAACATGCTTACCTTGTTCCAGTTGTTCATCCGTGACATCTGCTTCAGAAAAATTCATCTTTTGAAGAATAGAATCAAATCCACTATCTGAAAGAGCTCGAGATGGTATACTGATGGCTCTAGTTGTAATATTGGTAACATGAACATCCACATACATTTTGTCTTTACAGTTATAATTCACAATGGTTGGTACAATGTCAAAATCTTCAGGTATAATGGAACCTTTTGTGTGTTGAAGTAAAGCACATGTAGATCTATAAGAAACAGGTTTATCTACATACCCTGGCAAAACCAGTTCGCTGTTGAATGGAATCAGGATACCTCTAGAAGATGCACTTCTCACTCTACCCAAAGAAAAATGTTGTCTGGATAATCAACATACACCTGAAAGCCAGATACCATGGAGTATGAATATCTGCTTCCTGGAGGAAACGATTACCATGTTGTAATCTGCACTCATCCATAAATGTAGACAGGACATTCGTACCTAGAAGTAGTGGAACATTCATGTTATAAGAACTGTCGGGAACTACTAATAGAAGACATGGTTGCTTAATGCCATTAGCACCCTTTGCTTGTAACTCAACTTCGATATAACCATGATATGGAAGTTTTTGACCATCAGCACATTCAATCTTTAAAATGACATCCAAAGGATTCATGGCTACATCAGGAAAACTATTTTTATAAAAACTTTCAGAAATGGTGGATACAGTGGAACCAGTATCCAACAATGCCTTAGTTGGGATACCATTGACAGTTACTTCACTCTCATTCGGATATCCAACTAAATCAGATTCATTTTGTTGTAGATTGCTAATGGGGCGTTTAAACATAGAATCTACAGGTCGCCCATCCCCATAGATTGATTCTAGTTTAAAGGATGTCGGGATTGGTCTAACCTTACCCTGCATCCATACTTCAGGTGTCCTGGTTGTCCACAATGGAAACAAACTGGTTCACCTCTTGGAGGTTGACGCTGTCTTTGCTCGACAAACGGGCGCGACTGTGGCTGTTGTGGCTGCTGTTGTCTCCAGTGTCGATGTGGCTGCTGTGTCGTAGGTTTAGCATAGTTACTAGAAGAGTTCTTAAGTTTAGCAACATCGACTGATAGCTGTTTTATCATACCTTTCATCTCCTGTAGTTCAGATGTCTCAGTTGATGTGGCAGCTTTACTAATAGTCTTCTTCATTGGCCGTCTCTCTGACATGTCAGCTTCCATACGTCTCAGCGACCTCAGAAGATTTCCAAAGCTTCCACCTTGGTCGAACAGGTATGCTGACTTGTCTCTAAGATCTGCCCTAAGTCCTGACCACAGTTGATTATGCAGCAGTTCATCCCTGGATATAGGCGTGAAACTGTCATGGGCTGAAGCTCTGTTGAGAATCTCCTCAAGTCGACATGCCCATGATGTAACATCTTCATCTTCTGTGTGACGTGCGCTATAGAACCCTGAAAGAAGACTTTGACCACGGACAACACTACCAAACATATCTTCAAGTTTTGAAACTAATTCATTTACATCACCATCAGGTCCCACACTCATAGCAACTGTAGCAGCTTTACCACACAATGACTGCTGTACTACTCTAAATAACACCCTACGAGACAAAGATTCATTTTTCAATAAACCGTTATACTGATGTTTCCAAACATCGAACGTTGTTTCGAACTTGGAGTCACCTGAAAAGAAAGGCAATTTTGGAGGTTGATTTAAAGTAATGGAAAGAAAGAAAGAAATGTTTTATTTAACGACGCACTCAACACATTTTATTTACGGTTATATGGCGTCAGACATATGGTTAAGGACCACACAGATTTTGAGAGGAAACCCGCTGTCGCCACTACATGGGCTACTCTTCCGATTAGCAGCAAGGGATCTTTTATTTGCGCTTCCCACAGGCAGGATAGCACAAACCATGGCCTTTGTTGAACCAGTTATGGATCACTGGTCGGTGCAAGTGGTTTACACCTACCCATTGAGCCTTGCGGAGCACTCACTCAGGGTTTGGAGTCGGTATCTGGATTAAAAATCCCATGCCTCGACTGGGATCCGAACCCAGTACCTACCAGCCTGTAGACCGATGGCCTGCCACGACGCCACCGAAGCCGGTTTCAAGTAATGGATGTTGGGAAATCGGCTTTTGAAGAATCTGATGCATCTACTGACTGTACATAGCTAAACATCCACTCAACTAACTCTTCAGCACTATCTGCTTTTGGCCATGTTTTTAACTTTTGGAATGCTGAAACAAGTTGTCTAACTTCCTCGCTTGTAGGTTCAGACATGGTGAAACCGTAAAATTCACAAAAAATTAAAATGAAAAATTATGTACAGAAATATGATATATCACACCAGAATACAAGTAACTAAATATATTCAGCCCGTTTTATCCTGTGTATGACACTGAAACAAACAATGACTAAACTGGAATATGCTGCAAATAAACAATGAATTACATGGTTAGTATTGCAGGTGCATATAAAATTTAGGAAAGAAAAATGAAAGGAATAAGAAAGACCAAAGAGAAAATAACCAGCAACTAATACCACTGAAACAACTAATCCTACCACTAACTGACTGTTGTTGACTATAGATCTAACAACCTAAACTGTTTAAGTTTAAACGTACATAGTTTTTACTGTTTTTATCTTAGTAAACATTCAGCATTGTAAATATACACAAAAAAAAAAAAAAAAAAAAAAAAAAAAAAAAAAAAAAAAAAAAATTGTTGAAGATAAAATAAAGCCAAGACAATAATCAAAAGAACAAAAGAAAATGAAAAATACAAAAAATAATATAATAAACAATATAGTCCAAATGTATCAAAATACTTGAATATTGCGCAAAATAAAAATATATAATTTATCTGAGAGCTCAATAAATACTAATCACATGATCACATAAAATACAAAAATAAAACTCACAAATGACACAAGTCCATAGAAAAGTCAACACTGCAGCACACAATAATGTCTAAGTGGAATTCCTTTAAAATGTTCACAAAAAGTCAAGATCACATATATCAAGGATACTCATGTTAGGACGTCATTCTGTAGAGGGGTGAAGGTCAATCCTGTACTGTCAACACTCCATCCAAACCATCTGTCAACCCGTTTGTAGTCCCTACGTCGGCTCCAAATGTAGTAGCATCATCGTTTTGGAACAAATAACAACTGGTCGGTGCAAGTGGTTTTCACCTACCCATTGAGCCTTGCGGAGCACTCACTCAGGGTTTGGAGTCGGTATCTGGATTAAAAATCCCATGCCTCGACTGGGATCCGAACCCAGTACCTACCGGCCTGTAGAGTGATACAAGACAGAACTTACCTAACTCACGATGCAATCACAAACAACTCAGACTAGGTTCAGGAATTGTACATCCATATGAGTTTTTGCTGTCTTTTAAATGCTAGAACACCCAGGACAGCTTGGTTGAACTTTAATGGGATATAAGCATGAAAATAAAGTTGAACTGAACTGAACTAGAACATGTCTTAATGATGCTACTTTCAATTTACCTACCGGCCTCGGTGGCGCAGTGGTTAAGCCATCGGTCTCCAGGCTGGTGGGTACTGGGTTCGGATCAGAGTCGAGGTATGGGATTTTTAATCCAGATACCGACTCCAAACCTTGAGCGAGTGCTCTGCATGGAAAACATTCTTTGTGATCGTACTTAATTTCTGTACACATGTAACCCCTACTGACGTCAAACATTAGTGGTTCCAATTCTAGCCACATGTAAAGCGCCCCTATTATGGGAAGGGTCTATATGGAAATATAATTAAGTAGAACAAACGCAAAACAATTTATTGCAATTTATTAAATTATATTTACACAAACAAGAAAATAAGTTCATTTTCAATTTTGGATTATCAAAGCTAAATACAGTTTTGGTTGGTTGGCTCTTATTTATTCTTTAACACTCGGATATTATGTTCAATTAAAAATAAATAATAATAATCACAAAAAGAGAGAAAGAAAGAAAGAAAGAGAACGAGAGAAAGAAATTGCAATACTTACGATAAAATTTAATAACAAAACACAAATGACTGAATAATTTGATTTATAAAACAACAATAACCGGGTTTCGTTTCGACTAGGGTTATGGGGCCGAAACGTCTGGGGCCGAATGTGTAGCGGGGCTGAAAGGTCTCGAAAGCATTAGATACATATTATTCGAATCCGGGTCGTTTCGCCCTAAAACCATTTCGAACTCTGCGTTGTTTGGCCCTTGGTCATATTCACCCAGGGTTGGTTCGCCCTAAATCTCATTCGTACCGAGTCGTTTCGCCCTACAAAATAAATATATTTATTACAGTTTTGAAGTATTTTTTTCTTCTGTTTATTCATAATGAATATGAAAGACAGAAAATTACCTAATATTTGGTAATGAATAATGTCATTATTCATTAAAAAATATTAGGTAATTTTCTGTATTTGGATATTAATGCTTTATCAGCTGTTTACTTTCTGTCAGCTGAAGTTAGGCGAAATCAACATACCGACTCGGCGTTTTAACCTCAGCTGGGTATGTAGTATATTTAATAAAAAATCGCAGAACATCAGTAGTAGTGTGACTGTTCATAAATTAATTATTAATGTGAATGCATTGTCTGTATATTATTGATATACAGACAATATATACAAACTATTAATCTGTATATTGTCAAGATTAACCGTACTAAGTTGGGTGCATTTACAGGGGATCACGGATGTCTTAAATGCAAAATGTTTATCGGAGGTGCCCTAATAAAATAAAAAGTCTCTTATTTGGCACTCTCTTCATCAGAAAAAGTACATCTGCCCAGTTAACATTAGTTTTATTTTCAAATGGCACATTGCTGTCAGTTGCTTAGGGCTACGGATATTTTCACTAGCGCATTCTTATATGTCACAAAATATACTTCAATTTCAGACATAAAGCAAGGTAAATCAACTGTGTTGTTTGCATCTCCAGAGGCCATAACATCAAAATACTGGAAGAACATAGTGCAAGAGGTCTACGGGAAAAAACTGTGTGTAATTGCATACGACGAGGCGCATTGCATATCAGAATGGTGCGATATTCCCAATAAGTTATATTTTGGCATAAAATAATTTATTTAAAAGTCAGAGTCTGTTTACAAATGTTATAAATATGGTTTAAGATATGTCATGCTACATGCATTTCAGAGATAAACTATAAGCAGATCATTAATAATATCACCCACATACCTTTAGTTTGTTGACTTGATTAAAACTTACATACCTTATGTTTTATTACATAATGTGACGCATACATGACAAACAATTTTTTTTTTTTTTCAAACAGATACTTAATATTGTGTTTACATGATATATATATTGTATAGATATATATATATATATATATATATATATATATATATATATATATATATAATTGATTAATTGTGTACAATTAAATTACAGGGGCTTGGATTTTAGAGACGATTATAGAAAAGTGAGTGTTCTTCAGAGCATCTTTGAATGTCCAGCGTTGATTTTAACAGCTACTGCAACATCAGACATAAAGGCTGACATTGACACTGTCTTGGGATTGACTGATGCTAACGTGATTTGCTCTTTACCAGACAGGTAGGTTTATGTTATCCATACTAGACAATTATTGTTGCGCCACTGCATTCATTCTAATGTAAATAGTTAAATGTTATTTTGACACCTGTCAACATGGTATATATTTTGTTTATGCTTTGTTTGAAACTTAATGGAAAACAACAAACAGTGAATTGCTTTTTGAATATATATATATATATATATATATATATATATATATATATATATATATATATAACACTCAGGTTCTAATATGCTTTTCACAGTCTGTTAAATTTCTAACAATTTGTAATATGGACAGTTGCACATAATGTCTTTTCTGCTGCATGCATATGTGTTATTATAAATGAAACTATCATAGTCAGTATGAATCAAAACACATTAAAATAATACCAAAAACATCTTCTAACTACAGCCAATTTTTTTACCATTACAGGCCTAACATCATGATTTCTACACTAAAATCTACTGAGAAATATGAAGAGGAACTCAAGTGGATAAAAGATGGCATTTTACAACATGGTGTACACATGAAAAAAGTTCTTGTATATGTCAATTCAATAAATATGTGTCACAGATTATACATATGGCTACATTCAACACTGAATGAAAATGCATACACAGGCGATGTACACGTTGAAAATAGACTTGTTGAAATGTATCATGCACATACAGACACCTGCTCCAAAGAGCGTATTATGGAAAAGTTCATCACGCCTGGTGGATTTATAAGAGTTCTGATAGCCACTGTTGCTGTGGGTATGGGCATTGACATTCCAGACATATCGATAGTTGTGATATGGGGTCTACCACCTACTTTATTGCAACTTTGGCAACAAGCAGGTAGGTGTGGAAGAGATGGAAGAAAGTCTTTAATGATATGTTATGGGTATCCAAGAAGCACCATACAACCATGTCAAACATGTAAAAAAAGTAGCAAAAGAACATGCACCTGTCCTACTAAAGTGTACTTGCGAGACCTTGTATCCACACCAACTTGCCAACGAGTTTATTGTCTGAAGTACTTTGCTTTATCTCCGGATAATGAAACGGAAATTAAATGTCTAGGAAACAAGTCTGCTTGTGACAACATGTGTGCTCAAAGCTGTCAATGTTTAGGTTGTTTGTGCTGTTACGTCTGTTGCTTGAAATGCACATGTCCTAGCAAAAACAGTACACTACTAGCCATCATAGAATTTTACTTGACACAAGCACAGTAATGATTCCATGGCAGTTAACTGGATTAATGCTTGATATGTCACATGTTTGTACAGAACTGATTACATATCATTACAATGTTTCAATAGTTCAATGTTTCATTTCAATATTTCACTGTTTCATTTCAATATTGATTTTTTATGTTGCTTATCATCAGTTTGTCACAAAAAACTAATTATCTATTTTCATCTCTCTTGTTTTAGCCAACGTTTCCATGTGTTTGTCCATTCTTTGCCTGAATTGTTTTGGGTTTTTTATGCCCCCTTCTATGTAGAAATTTTCAAATCCCTTGAAAAATCTCCCAGTCTTTACTTGGAAAAGTTCCATATGGTGTAGCATTCCAGCCATCCTTAAAACATCTGGTGTTCTGTCAACCTTTCCATGTTTTCTCATGGGAGTTGGTCTGCTGACAACCTTCTCATCAAATACTCTGTCAAGTATCTTGCCTATTCCAAGCATTTGACTGTGCCTACCTACAGTTTTCTCTGTTAGCTGACCACCAGCCTTTCTACTATTTTCTTTGTATTCATTGTTTAAATGCTCGCAATGGAGATCCTTTGGTACATTTTTACGTTTACCTCCATGAACATTCACTGTTCTTTCCCACAGAAGAGCGTGTCTCATTCTTTCAGAAGTAGCTCCTGCTATATTGGCAAGCAACCTGTGACCAAATATGAAATATTTGGGGTGATGTTTGTTATAGAAATCAACCATATCAAACTTCCAGTGCATTATCATTCTTGGTCCATCATTTTCAATAACTGCATCATGCCTTGCAATGTCATTTAATCCTCGCCAAAGCAACCTCTTTACATACAGATTTTGTATGTCGATGAATTTGTTCATAGTTTTCCTTGTTTTCTTCGTTTTGTTTGTGTTACTGTATGTTTTACACTCTTCTGAACAAAACCAATCCCCTTCAGGAACATCGGCTTCGTCCATTTCTAAGCATTCCAAATGGAACCATGATCCAAATGTACAGGCCGTGTTGTTACAATAAACCATTGTTCCACCTATGTCTAACTTACAAATACAGTACATCCCAGTTTCTGAATTTTTGTCACTTGCAACATGGAGAACATTCTTTGTGTTTGATGAATAAAACACTGAGTCAATGATCCTGTCAGCAACATCGTCCATATAAAGCTCCCTTTCGTATTTGGAGTTTGGTAAGCAAAGTGGTACAGATGAAATGTTGTCCATTTCGGTAAGCGACATAAAGTTCAAAAGTGTCAGTCCTTCTGTTGAGAATACGAGAAGTTCCTCAGCCTTATTGAAACATTCCATAATGTTTTTTGATACACCTGTGTGATCAAAGACCTGTTTCAATTTATATAATGTTCCTTTCTCTCTGTGGCTTTCAAATTTAAATAGCTCATCATAGGTATCCTAAAATGAAAATGATTTGAAATACTGATTACTTATTCATACATTGAAAGGAACATTATCACGTTGATATGTAATGATTTGAGATATCTCTATGATTCTTAACTGTAACATATTTATTACCTGAGGGCATTCAGTTAATACAATCTCTTTTGACACATTTTGGTCTTCTTCATTGAAAATGAAAAAATTAGTCCAGTTGTTTGGAAATGTAACAATGTCCGAATGACATTTTCAATTTGTGGAGACAACATGAAAATAGGAAGCAAACATACTTCACCATGTACATACACTAGTTTGATCATCTTACTGGCGATCGTTTTGATGGATATTCTTATTCATTTGCCCATTGCTATATTTTACTATTAGCATAAATGTATATTTTATGTGTGCTTTGTCCAAGACAGGATACCACAGACCAAGGCATTTCAATTAACTGTCGTGAGGCACTGGTTCGAGTGGGAAGACCCCCAAGTACAAATCAATACATTGTCGAGCTATGCATCTGTTAGATTTGCGATTAAATTATGTAAATGTAAAATGTGAAATGACTGGTTAGTTAGGGATCAACTGACAAATTTAAACCAATGACATGCATGGTTAACCAAGCACGGATTCAGGAAGGGGTACAAGGGGCCCGGGCCTTCACTATTTTGGGTCAAACAACATTTATTACAGAATATTAGAAAAATCCAAACTTATTCCGTCCAATTGTCAAGAATCTTTTATTTCTAATTTCCAAAACATTAACGGATTTTGGACCCCGCTATTGAACAATCCTGGATTCGCGCCTGTTAAATTACAGAGCCTGAAAGAATAAATCACTTACAATTTCACTTTTATAAGACGCCTGTTGGGAGTACTGATGTGAAATCGACCATTCAACATCCACGTTTTCAAAAACTGGAATGTATTTCCTTAGAATTCTCTTTACCATCGTCTTCAGCTCATTCTTCAGTTCCAGCTCATCTGTGACTGAAGGCAACATATCTGAAAGACTAATTTGTCTTATGTCATCTGCACTTGGCAATGTGTTTGACAGGCCATAACTTGCAACTCTTTCTAATGTGGCATACGACTGCACCATATTCAACATGGTATTCTTTTTTCCCCGAACGTGATGTCTGACACCAATCTTCTGATTAACATTATCAAACGTTATATCAAAGTGAAAATGCTTGTTAGCATCATAAATAGGTATGTTTGCACTTTCAGATTCAATGGATTCAGATGGATGGGACCCTGGAAGAAAAAAAAAAATGTATAAGAAAAGAGAAGACATATTTTATTATCAATTATTTGTATACTAAAAAGAACCCAGCTGAAAGTTTGCTTTTCTTTTTTTAATAAACAAAATGGTATGTAGGAAAAGCAAAGCATCAAAGTCACACGTCATAACATCCTCTTTGGACTAAGGAATAAATGTGTGTATGTTGGAAAATTATGAGACGTTTTTGGGAAGGTCTACAGGACGGTTTCTTTATAATAGTTTTATTGATACAGTCTACCAATGTTAGAAACTGAAAGAAAAAGTATTGAATTACTGAATAAAAGAATCCTGAAACATATTACGTTTTTTGTCTTATTTCCATACATACATTTTCTAAGCAGGTAATGCCCATCAATATTAAATGATAAATATTTTCAATGATCACATACCAACAATAACACAAGTTTTGTTACAATTCATTGAAATGAGTAAGTAATATTTAATTTACACGAAACATTTTGGAATATGGACTCATTCCTTATACTATTAAAAACACGTGTACATTGGCAGTACTTGAATTTACCGCTCTGACAATCGACTGACCCGACTAGCATGCCATTTGAGAGTTCATTACTATAATCGGTTGGAAACTGGAATTCCATTAACCGTGTTTACGTATATGCATTGTCTAAAACTTCGTTCAAAACACTTACATTATTATTGGACAATTTTTACATTGTAATTGGGCTAATTACACAATGGACAAACAATCCAACGGCAAAAACGTAGACATAGTAAACACATCTGCTAAAAATAGAAGGCTAGGTAGTCGTATTAAAAAAATTGCAATGAAAGTTTAAATTGATTGCAAAAACCCATATATATACAGAAGACACTACTACACAATGTTTCAGTGAATATGCTGCGACAGGGTGAACGTATTAATACTTGTACTTGGTGTATGTTTGTGTGTGCACCTTCAGAGATATTAGGCGATTCTCCGGAACATGCACCCAACTCTGCACTCGGTTCGGAGCTCATGTCCACCGTTTCATCTTTACTTTCATTGGTGTTTGAGCTTGTCTCTGTATCAAACGTGTCAGCTGCAGACAAATCATCCACCTCCCCAACGTCCTCCCAGACATCATCCAGTGTAGGAAGTGCATCGACTGTTTCATCTCTTACGCCTTCATCTTTTTTTTTGAAATAAAAATGACAACATGTTATATTTAAAAAATGCTATTTAATTCAACAGTTAGTTTGAAAGTGTTCTATTTTAAAAATACCGGTAACTTCGATAATCACTGCCTGGTAATCTCGACCCAATAATCTCGGCCGGCATCAAAGTGTTATTGGATGCAAAAAACTAATTGTATTACTGCTTTGAGTTCTTAAAGGCCATCAGCGATACGTATTCGTTATGCGATACCCAAAAGAAGTTAATTTAATTTGAGGGTTTTTTTTCACTAATTATATTTTACATGTATTGTTATTATTATTTAACTAGCCTAGTATTCACGGTCCAACATATCACGGAAAAGAGTACTGACGGTTGCAAACTTACGTGATTTACGTGAAATATTTAAAATACATATGTATCACTGTAACTATGGCAACATGAAGCAGTTTTCATGATTTTATAGTTGGGATGTCAAACTACACATAGATATACAAACATTTTCATTTAAAGACTTTTTTTCATTGTATTGAATTATATTGGTTTATATTACATAGATGCATCTATATTAGTCTTATGGCACCATTTAAGATACATGTATATGTTAACCTTTTTTAAAATATTATATTATATTTAATTGAACTTAACAAAAACCTGCTCTCTTGTTACATACATCTTAATATGAAATATTCCCGTCTTTTAGAAAACCTTCATACAATGCCTACCTACGCTAAAGAATTTGACTAAAAAAGAAATGGGTGAAAAAAAATCAGTAACAAATAGATGTGCGCCGAGATTACCGGGTCGAGATCACCAGTCCGTAATTACAAGTCCGGAGTTACAAACTACTGCGACCTTATTTTACATCAGTCTACAACAAGATAAATTCTTCAAACAAAATGAGCAATTTGTAAATGACACATTTACTGTATGCATCCTAAAATATATTGTACAACTTAATAACTGTAACTTCGATTGCAGCTTCAATAGACCATTTTCAGTGGAATATTTCTATGTATAGCATATTAATAGTATATATATTCAGGAATAAATAAATTCTGTTTTGTTCATTTACTATATAAATGCATGTGTTGAATACATTGAAATAAAATGTACATTAGTTCTGCTATCATGAAACATTATACGATTGGTACTAATATGTACAAATACTTTATATCACGAAATCTGTTATAAATAATAGTTTAATCCAAAGTTGTAGCCTTCTATTTCTCAATAATGTTCAGAAAAAGTAGATTCCACCTTAAAAATAAGCAGTGCATAAATTTCTTTGATCTGCATTTAGCTTTCTTCATATCCGCCATTACTTCAGTGAAACCAATTGAAGAATAATTTCAGGAAATAGATTCAAGCTTAAAAAACCAAAGAAAACTATATTTCATTCATATTACTAGAAATGGCAAATTTATTCTCTGACAATATATTAATCCCATTGAAATGTATGATGACCTAACCACTGCGCCACCGAGGCCGGTTGATTCTACAGACACTGACAGGCTTTGATCCGTTTTTGATGTGCATCAGAGTCGGTGCATGTCTCGCCAAATGGCTGTGACCCGACCGCCCTTTGTTGCTGTGATTGTTATGTAAGACAAGGACTGGAACTGGTTGCCGTGATACAAACAAGGAAAAGCAAAATTAAGTTTAAGACTAGTATAGGAGAAGCCACGGTGACGTCACATGTTTTGATCACGTGGTACCGCGCGAGCGCTGGTAGGCAAGAAACCAGTTGACAATACTGGCATTAGTAGTAATGAACAATCGAATGTTTTTCCGTCAATTAAATCAGTGTAGACTAGTTTTGATGAATGGTATTTTGTCATGGTAATTTCATACGTTGTTGTTAGATGCACAAGTCACTGTAGTAAGGATTATGAAATTAGTTTCATCAAATACAGTGGAAGCGAAACGTTGAACAGTTAAATCTGACAACAATCAACTTTGCCCATCCCACAACGGAGATCGTCATTTTATACAAGGTTTGTTGTATGTTATTCATTCGTAATACTAATACACGTCAGTATTTATTGAAATGAAAATTGAAAAGATAATAAAAAAATAAAAAATAAAAATAAAAGCCCCCACCAAACTGACATGGAAACAAAGATGCCCTGTGAACAGTAGGCCTACCCAGTCAATCGACAAACAACGTTTTATGTAACCTTTTTGTTTGTATTGACAGATCCATTATAGTGGGTAAAACATAAAATCTGAAATATATATTTTATATTGTATTATGCCATAAAATATGTAGGTGCTGGAGTATTTATATTTTTAATTAAATAACAGGGAGTGTGTGTGTGTGTGTGTGTACAATCAAGCATATATATATTGTTTCATATGAAAATGGTTCTGAAATATTTCCATTTATTAATTATATTATATGTTAATTATAATGTTTTACTTTTTGTATTGAAGAAGTGATCCACAGGTGTATTGTGTAATGTTGTAAGTTGATTTTTTAATAATAAAATAAAAGGTATAAACATTTCAGGGTGGGATATCAAATGTATTAAATCATTTGTTTTGGGATTTAAAAATAAGTAAATACTAATAATAAAACTGGATATTGATCCACAAGTTTGGTGATAGCCACCATATTTTATTAAAAACATAAATTATGTTACATGCATTTATTATATAGTTATCTGAATTTGTTTGCAGCAAATAAAGAAAGAAAAGGGGAGCTGATTGTATTTACAAGTATTATTGTCATCAGTGACAGATGTCAATATGTCTTCACAAATACATTTATGTGTATTCAAATATTTCAATAATATTCAATATACACAATATAAAACTTTCATACTTATATATCATAGAAATTTACCAACTTTCTTATTTTTTTCTAGGTATCAGTGATCCCTGTTTGTGGACAAAAAGAGAACCCGGCAACTCTTGGATGAAAAATGGGCCTTTCACGATGAAATAAGGGCGTTTAAGTTTTAGGGTGAATTATAGGGATGCTAAGGAGAACACTGGTATTGGATTCAGCGATTCTTTTCTACAGTATCTCATGTTTCTGTGCATAAGAAGGATACCAGAACCTTTTTCACTGACTTTCCAAACTACCATGTGCAATATTATTGGGGCTATCCAGTATGTGATGATGACATTGATAACACTTGGATTTAATCTTTTTTTACCAGGATCTCTATTTTCTAATAAAACAGACTTTACAAAAAATCATAAAATTATATCGAGAAACAATAGACAACACATATTTATTATTTTCTTTTTCTATTATCATTATAAACCATGATCAAATGATATTTGCATTGTGTTAATGTGTGTCTTACATTTAAACATTGTATTGTTACCATTTACAGTAATTTGTTGTGTTTTAACTGGTTTATTAATCAGGTTGAAAGTGATAGCCTTTGAACTGTGCCTCTTGTCAAAGGTAACTGACACTGTTTTAGATTTGAAAGGAAGGAATCTTTTTATTTAACAATGCAAATCAAGTCATTTTAATTACGGATATATAGAGTCCGACATGTTTAGGGATCACACAGATAATATTAGGGAGGAAACCTGCTGCTGTCCACACAATGGATTACTCTTTCCGATTAACAATAAGGGATCTTTTATATGCATCAGCCCACAGACAGGATAATAAATAGTGTAGCCTTTGTTACACCATTTGTAGAGCACTGGCTGGAATGAGAAATAGCCCTATAGGACCACCAACAGGAATCAATCCTAGATCGACTGCGTATTAAACTATGTCCTGGCCTGCATGGGATTAGGCGATTAAAATATTAATGGCAATTTTTATGTATATATATATATAAAAATAATGCTACAAAATGTTCTGAAGATGTAAAGCACAAAGGTGAGGGACCAAGTAAATTAAATTTGAGATGTATCCGGTTTAAAAGGCTAAGTTTTCTGTACTAATATTTTAAAAAGGGACGCTGTAGCTAGAGGGAGAAATGTATGTGTGGTCATGGAACATGTATGGAAACTAAATTTAGGTTCCTCCATTTTAATACATGTGTTAATATGTATCCGATATCAACAAGTTTAAGGAATAAAAAAGGACTTGATAAAATTAATAGTTTTAAAAGTTTTTGTAAAGTTTTCTAATAAGATACTTGCTTAAATTTATTGTTCATGAAAAGCCTTACAAATGAACCAGTAGACAAGTCTGATGTGTTATATATATATATAACTACTGTCCTATATACTGTCTACTGGTTGTTCATTTGTAACAAATGTTCATATATATATATATATTATTATATATATATATGTATGTGTATCTATATGTACATATATATGTATCTATATGTACATATATATGTATATGTATATATACATATATGCATATCTATATCTATATATATATATATATATATGGGTTATTTAAAATTGTTTAAAGAAATAATTTCCTTTAACAAAGTGTAGGCCAATTATTTTTCTTTTAAACAGTTTTTAAATAAAAAATATAGGCTACTCGTTTTTTATTTTTATTAGTTTTTATTTGTGTGTGCGCGCGCTCGTTTGTAATGCTTTACTTGAAATATGGACCAGACGCTTTAAAAATACATGGACTAAAAATATTTATTCAGGTGAAAAGAAAAAGAAAAAAAAAGGAAGTTTTGCTATAGTTTTGAACTCGGTCAATCGTCATATTTTATGGGTGGAAAGAGTACATGTATCTCCTCCATACAGGAGCTATGTAGAATAGCGTTCCCGTGCTACAAGCGGTAATTTAAGCACGTGTTGGCCATTCTTTGCTATTCACGCTACGCTAGTTCGCTTTGTTACTAATGGACATTATGATAGACTTCTGCCTACCAGATGCGCGCGCATGCTGATACGTGACGTCACTTCCCTAAACACATGGCTTCTCCTATTGTGAATGTACCTCATTTTGTATTAAAACATATTCAGTCTATAATATACTTTCATAATTTTTAGAATCCACTGTTAGTGAACAGAAATAATATTTCAATATTATGCTTGACATAGAAATATGAATGTCAAAAACAACATTAATCTAAAGTTGAAACTATTTACCTTTTTCTTTTTTTGACAGTATATCTCTCCACTGTTTTACTTTGCTGTCAAAATCCTGTCTAATGTCGTCAATTCGCCTCCGTGTTGTTTGGATGGTTTGACATAATCCAAGTCGATTTAGGCTTCCAAATACCTATACAAGTAGAGCAATATGTAATAGCAAACAGTAATTTTTAAAACCTGTAAACTGCACACCCATGGGACCAAGTAAATAGTGAGGTTTTAAATGGTACTTGGTTTACAGAGTTTAAATGTATTGGGGGCGAGTAACGATGAAACTAGAGCGCTTTGAATGATCGTCGGCTTTTGGGTGTCAAATATTTTATCATTCCAAGCCGTAGTCTTAGAGGAAGGCCGTTATATCTTTACATCAGCAGGGGTACCTTGTTGTGTACTGGTCCCCAACAATTCTCCTGGATCCGTGTGTGTGTGTGTGTGTGTGTGTGTGTGTGTGTGTCTTTCACATTTTTAAACATTATAAACATCAAAAAGCTTTTTTACATTACCTTTGTTTTGCATCCTCCTAGCCAAAGCAATAATGAAACCATCCGTTGAAGTATATTGCACTGGTAGCTTCGAATGAAACCAACAATGCAGAGAAGTGAACCAACAAGAGGTTTAGCAGAAATTATTGTTTTACCCCTTCTTCTCGTTATTGTTTTCCAGTTTTCTTTCTTCGTCAATGCAGCTATTATGATTTTAATCAAAGTGGGGCACAAATGCCATGCATCTTTTAAAACAATTTCCCAACTGAAGTTGGTGATGTCCTCAATCGCACTATTGTTTTTGTTTCCGAATGTTTTAGGCAAAATTGATTGCTTCTTTTCGTACAACCTCACAAATTACTCTAACAGCGGCCTTTTTTTTTTGCAGCCTTGCTGCTGTTGAACAGGCGACGGAATCCAGTGTGGTACTTGGACTTGCTGATGATGATGAGTGCCTGTCGCAGTTGACTGCTCTTCACAGATGTAGACACCTATATATAGAATTAAAGAATTAATAAAAACAGATTTGATTGAACATTGAAACAAATTGCTTGTCTCATATTAATACTGTACATAAAGCATGTAAATATGTTTTTAAATAATATACATTTGCACCCGTAAACAGAATGTCATTGAATAAATCATGTTTTGATAGAAAATAAATGGGTTCATCGAATTTTTGGAATTTAAAAGATAACCTGGCGACTTTTTATGCTCAATAGCAACATCTGCATGTCTGTTTTGAAGTTACACTAATCTAAAACTCGTAAACGTAACACACACACACACACACACACACACACACACACACACACACACAATATTATATTCACCTTTTCTCCAGGTGAAAAAGTCTTTGATCTACGACTGGTATGCCTGCTTGGCGTGTGTATCACTCTCTGTCGCTTTGGTGTTTGTCGGGCACTTGGGGTGGCTGGTAGTTTTGTGGCTATGTATGAGCCTGGTTTTTTAACTTTTCTAAATTTTATCTCCACAGTTGACAATTGTTTTTTTTTGTGTCCAAGGAACGAATCGTCAAACTACATTGGACACAGACGAATAATTCCTTTTCGGGAGCGACAGTTACATCAAAAACATCACTTAATGTCTGTGCAGCACTGGGCCCACCTTTGAATTGTGTACAAATTCCTGTTCTACGCAACCGTCCACTTTTATCCTCGAAACGTTCTTTACAGCATGCACATTCCATCGCAGAAACACAAAACGAAACTAATCCATGTCGTAACTTCGCTTGATATGAGACGGCCCCTGTAACTGCTGCACAAGGCGGAATCGCCCAGTGCGCGATCACGTGGTCTACGTCTCGAAATAGATCGCCGAGCTTTGCAATTGTTGCGACGGAGTGTCACGAAGCGTAGCTGAATGTGGGTGCTGTCGGGTTTCTTTCTGTAGTAAGTGTATTAGTGATTAATATGTGGATTTTTTTGTATCACTTAACTCGAAAATGATTGATGTAAAGGTATTTGACGTCAAACATAGGATTGTTGTGGTATTAGAGCGGGACTCGTTGCCTACCGTCTGGTAGTCAGGAATTGCCAAAAAAAGACATAGGTTGGTCTCTGACTGTAATGAGAGCGTGTTTATGTCCAAATGTCCGTCTAGCTCTCTTACAGTCAGAGTACTCGGGCTATAAAACGACAAACCTGATGGAATTCCATGGCTTCCCTCACAGAATGTGACTACGTTGACTTTAATGTTGTTGCTTGTTGACACCAGCAGAGATTAATTTAGCAAACAAAATGGTTAAAGCATGTTCAGTGATAAAAATCCTACATTATACTGTAAATAAAATACACAATTCCATCGTCTTCCATGAACCCCCCCCCCCCCCCCCCCCCCCCCCCAACAAAACGATTCATCCAGTTCTTGAATAAACTTTTATAAAGAGTATATTCCTTTATCATTAAATTTTGGTCTTTATTTTTCATTTAATCGTAGTTGCTTGGATATTATCTATACTTGTATTTATTTTGCCATACCACAGCTACTACATCTTATTTATTTTTTAATTTTAAAATAAGTTTATACTGCTAAATTACACACATATAATAATTATAATAAATAATTATAATATAGGCCTAAATTCTTGTTTAAACTTTTTTTTTTTTTTTTTTTTGCAAATGTGTCTGTAGCAGGCCTGCAGTAAGAAAATATAGGTCGTTCCTCCCTCGGCACCCCCCCCCCCCCCCCCCCCCCCTCTCTCTCTCTCTCTCTCTCTCTCTCTCTCTCTCTCTCTCTCTCTCTCTCTCTGTGTGTTTAGTATTTGGGTCATTCCACAGAAAAGGTAAAAAATTATGGATGATTTTGTCCCCATCTACTTATTCAGTAACAAATTACTTCACTTTTATCTTTTATATGAAATAAATATTGTGGATCATGCTTAGCAAGAACATAAACATTCATCATTTCAATAATAATTATTTCACCGAAACTGACGGTCAAAAACCAAATTTGTCCACGAAGTTACTGTCCCAAACAGTAAGTCTATACATACAGTCTGTTGTATGAACCAAATAAACAGGTAGTATTATTTTTCATTCAAAACCATTTTATTTTGGATTGTTTCCAGTGTTAAAATCAATTATATAAATGACACAGTTGTTGAAACTATAGAAATTATTTAGGATTTACTTTGTGTCCCCATTTATTATGTTCACAATGTTGTTATTTTATTTTAGACAAGTATAGTCAATGTGAGATACATATGGAATGTTTTTAAATACTCACCAGATGGCATTGCAATCCCTGTTAGTAATGAGAAGCATGGTTTTGATCAGATGTGACACATTTCTAATTTATTTTCAATTTTAGAAACGCGAGTCAGTTGTTCCTTTATTATATATCTGCAAGGTTACCAATGTAGTAATCCACCAATATACTGAATGAGTTTGACCATTATACCACAAAGTAGGTTAAGTATACCAAACCCTAAAACAAAAGCCTGAGTGGTAATATGTCAGACAAGCAAGGTCATAGGATGAGACATTTAAGAAAATGTCTACTATGTTACTGTCTGCTAAGTTACCTTCAACAAAGTAACTTAGTAGACCAGTGTTGGTAACCTAGTAGACAAACAGGTAGAAATGCCATCATTATATGGAGTTATTGCTAAAATGTTAATATTAAATACGTCTCCTACATGTTTATACTGAATAATAGTTTACCTATTTAAAGTGTAGTCCTAGAATATTAGCTTTACTGTAAATTTGTGACACTTTAGTAACATAGTGGACAACGGAGTAACTTAGTGGCCACACTGTCAGTATATCAGTTACCAGTATAAAACACATCACAGTCATCACATTGATTTATACTAATAGTTAATGATGGACACATACTTGTTTTCAGTTATTTTAATAAATACAGGTAGATTTTATTTAACTACTACTAGTGTACCAGTTAATTACTATATACTGTGTTTATAACATTTGCAGAGTGCCAGTAAAATTAGGATGAACTTTTTTATGTGGAACTAGGATAGTCGGAAGTCAGAGATGTGTCCCGATATATAAAACATTTTAAGGGTCAGGTGTTATGGTGTGCACTGTATTAATATTTCAATTTTGTGGTAATAATTAATGGTTATACATATAGCTGCTGTATGCACTATTGAGTTTATTACTAATGGCATCTTTTCAGTTTGATTTAGTGATATATATCCTAATGAATGAGTTCTCTACCTGGCACATGAAAGTGTCACCGAAATAAATAATAATAAATAAAAAATTAACAAACCAAAAATACCCCCCCCCCCCCCCCCCCCCCCCCCCCCCCCCCCCCCCCCCACTGAATTCTGACCAGGGGGATGCCAGTTATGTTTGTTCAGTAGCTGGCCTGTGCAAATGCAAATACATTCTTTCTGCAGAGTTCTTATATTCTAACTTCTGTAGTCACGTATAGTATCTCCTGTAAACCCCATCTTGTCACTGTATTATATTATGCATTGCATGAACCTCATATGCCGTTGTGTAACAGCCTGTGTCGTAATAAAGTTTCTGTTTATGTTAATTATGAAATATTGGCTAACACTACTCTTACTCAAACTACAGCACAAATAGCTCAAACAACACTGAAGTGACTCGTTCCGCCTAAATTATTATAATCCAAAGGTTGTAATAACCAACTGCGCAAGCGCGGCAACCCCCCCCCCCCCCTTGCCCCCTCCCCCCCCCCCTCCCCCGGTAGCTACGGCCCTGCGTGTAACAAATACATTAGCATATTTCCCTCGAACTGGTGATACATCAAATATCAAATGGAAAACCACCGTAAAAGGACCAACAATTGCCGCGCTTGCGCAGTTGGTTATTACAACCTTTGGATTATAATAATTTAGGCGGAACGAGTTATAGATGGATCGGAGAATCGCGACAATAGCCAAGCAATCCTTTTCTTTGCCATTGCCAAAAAACCTCCGGAAAGCATTCTAGAAACTTAAAGACAATTATCTTCTTAACTCTTTAAAGGTAGACTAAACTCCAACAAGAGCCTTGTGTGTTGGAAAGATGCATACCCGGACCACCAACACATACTGACACTTTAACAAATGAAAAACACGTAATTTTAGAATTAATAAAAAAACCGTGATTATTCCTGCTAACTGGGGGCAGCCATTTTGTTTCGTTTTTGTGACGTCCGGTGGTATAGCTTGGGGCGAAGTGACGTCGGCTCAGGTCCAACTCTCTATTATGCACAGTGTAAACAAATGCTCTAATTTACGACAAGGCGCTTCGCTTTCATCAACCTGACTTGTAAAACAACATAAATGACTTGATGGTATAATAAACTATTTAACTAAATATATTTCAATATAACGAAATGGAGTTATAGTATTTTTTTCTTTTAAAAAATCCAAAGACAAAAATACGTATTATTAGGCCTATTGGTAGGATACGTTCGAGCAAAAACGACCACTCACGATACCCAAGTGATAATTTTCTTTTCTCTGGAACTACGTAATTGGTCAGTTTTGTGTTTTTAGATGGGAAAGTCTACTTAATCAAGGGTTTTACAGAATTACTTACAGTAATAAAGCTGGTAAAGTCCATTACGATTTGAGGTTATCACACAGTACCCTGTGATCTTAATAAAAGAGGCACGTCTTTTTAGTGTGTCTAGACACAGTGTCTAGGGACCGTCTAAATATACACCTGCCAATCAAGAACCACAGGTACAGGCCACGGAAAGAAAAGACCAATTAAGCAAGAAAACACTCCGACTATTATTTCAGTACGTGGGTTAATTTATATACAAAATATAATACAGTTATTTCAACACTTTGACACTGGTGGGTTATTTTGTATTTAAAAATAAACCACATATACACGTTGCTGTGTTACTGGGATATATATTATTAAAGAACATTGCGATGCATCCGCAAAAATCAGGTATGTTTTGTTTCTTCATTTCGAAGACTAATTCCTAACGTGACACGTTAGGTATTACGTATCCACCAGCTCGCCAGTTTAACGTGCCCATATACCACTAGGGTTTCGAACACGCCCATCCCGAGTCCGACCTCCGATAAGATCGGTGGCCTGACTCGGGATGGAGAGGGGGGGGGGGGGGGGGTGTTGAAAATGGGCAGAACTTTGAAAATAGCAATTAGTAAAGAAGTTAATAGATTAAAAAAATAGAAGGTTACAAGCCAAAAATAAAAAAGAATTGACTGCTCGGCCGTATATTTATATAATTTGGAGCATTTTAGAATGACAGTCCAAAATTAAATAAGAGAAAGAAGAGAGGATCGGACTATTTAATAATATTTAAAAAAAAGAAGTAATTTCGACATACAATTTTGAATGCAGATCTAAAAGTTTAAAGTCCGATCGATATGTCCACGCGAGTGGCCTAGTTAAGGCCGTTTGGGTGCACAATTAAAGGGACGAGATGGGTTGCATCCCGTCAAGAAAACCCCTAGATTGACAGTCGATAGACGTTTGTTGAGGCCCATTTTGTAATAAACGACCAATTTTGTAATATGTACCCATTTTGTAATAAAAAACGACCCATTTTGTAATAAGTACCCATTTTGTAATAAAAAACGACCCATTCTGTAATAAACGTAGGTACCCATTTTGTAATAAAATAGGACCCATTTTGTAATAAAAAATAGCTACCCATTTTGTAATTTAAAAAAATGCCCATTCTGTAATAAAGGCTTAAAACGTCTGTTGAGGCCAATTTTGTAATAAACGACCCATTTTGTAATATATACCCATTTTGTAATAAAAAACGACCCATTTTGTAATATGTACCCATTTTGTAATAAAAAACGACCCATTCTCTAACAAACGTAGGCGTAATGGGGGGGGGGGGGAAGAGAAGGAACTGGTTGGAACGGCAAAAAGCCCAATTGATGTGTTCACCGAGGAGGTTCTATCCTGTTACACAAGTCCCCCAGGCGAACGTTCAACCGATTAAGCTAGATCCCGCCCCGATCATGATAGATAATACCACACGATGGGTTACGAAAAACAGCAAGGATATTTTATATGCACTTTTCCATAGTCAGGATAATACATACCAGGGTTTTTAGTATACCAGTTTTAAGGTACTGGTTGGAACAGACAAAAACCCCAATTTGTGTGTCCACAGAAGTTCGATCCTGCGACACATGCACCTCAAGCGAGTTGTCTGGAGTAATGGATGAACGGAAAAACTTAATAGGTTCACTTACAGAATCAACCTTAAGACATATTCGTACCCCTGACGAACTCCCAACCACTGAAAAAAAATCTAAACACAAAGTTTAAAATTATTTCAATTTGTATATATTTAACATCTATGTCGTATTCTGACGTTTGTTGAGGCCCATTTTGTAATAAACGACCAATTTTGTAATATGTACCCATTTTGTAATAAAAAACGACCCATTTTGTAATAAGTACCCATTTTGTAATAAAAAACGACCCATTCTGTAAAAAAAAATGTAGGTACCCATTTTGTAATAAAATCGGACCCATTTTGTAATAAAAAATAGGTACCCATTTTGTAATAAAAAAAATGCCTATTCTGTAATAAAGGCTTAAAACGTCAGAATACGACATAGATGTTAAATATATACAAATTGAAATAATTTTAAACTTTGTGTTTAGATTTTTTTTCAGTGGTTGGGAGTTCGTCAGGGGTACGAATATGTCTTAAGGTTGATTCTGTAAGTGAATCTATTCAGTTTTTCCGTTCATCCATTACTCCAGACCGCTCGCTTGAGGTGCTTGTGTCGCAGGATCGAACTTCTGTGGACACACAAATTGGGGTTTTTGTCTGTTCCAACCAGTACCCTAAAACTGGTATACTAAAAGCCCTGGTATGTACTATCCTGACTATGGAAAAGTGCATATAAAATATCCTTGCTGTTTTTCGTAACCCATCGTGTGGTATTATCTATCATGATCGGGGCGGGATCTAGCTTAATCGGTTGAACGTTCGCCTGGGGGACTTGGGTAACAGGATAGAACCTCCTCGGTGAACACATCAATTGGGCTTTTTGCCGTTCCAACCAGTTCCTTCCCCCCCCCCCCCCCCCCCCCCCCCCCCCCAATTACGCCACGACTGTTACATTATAATCTAAGTGTAGATATGTGTAAGAGAAAGTAACCTACATGAATGTGTTGTAAAAGCCGTAGCAGCTGATTAAAAACAGTGGGTTTAATCAACAACTACTTAAGCTGAAATACACTCAAACTAGTATCCGTCAAAAGTGATTTCCCACTGACACTCCCTCCCCACACACCCAGCCGCCCTACCCCATCCCCCACCCACCACGAGAAAGTGAACAATACACATAAAACATATGTGATCATTCAGCCGATGGTTGTGGAAGTTAATTCTACAATTATTGTGTACAGGTACTGTCCATTAACCGATTTACCGCTTACACTGTACTTTAGTTTGCCGCCTGACTATGTGCTCATATGCGGTCTTGAATGCATATATTATATATATATATATATATATATATATATATAACTACCCACACTTGCCTTTCTTATTCTTATTCTTCTTTTGTTATGGTTACCGGCAATATTAGGTATATATATATATTTCTTTCTAAACTTCTATGTACATTTGCTAATAATCCCATAAATATGAACATTTTAAATATATACACTGTAATAATATTACAGAATTTTAAATAAGATTTGATGTATTTGAATAAATTGCTGCACAACTAATTGAACGATCCCATAGATTAAAAATATACCATGTGAGACACTAGAAGTGTCAGGAAATGTTAAATCGTAGTAACTGAACATGAACTATCCCTTATGCATGACAATAGGAACTATTTAAGTTAATTCATAAATGTGCTAATAATATTTCGATAAGGAACATTGTGTATCAAAACCGGTTTATTTTTTACATAAATTATAAGCATGTACAGGTACTTCCTCCTGAAGTCAACACAATATATTATCATAAATGTATGAATTCACTGAAAAATAAACGTATGTTTTGAAAAGAACTGAAAAAAAAACCCCTTGTTTTCAAAACTATATATTCACAGAGACACACACAGATAAATACAAAGATGGACACACAGACACACAGAGAGAGAGAGACAGACAGACAGACTGACAGACAGACAGACAGACAGACAGACAGACAAGCAGAGAGAAAAAACAGACAGATAAGCAGAGAGAAACAGAGACAGAGATACAGATATAATGAGACATACAGAGAAACAGTGAGGGAGAGAGATAAACAGACAGACAGACCTGTATTGCAAAAAGAACTGAAAGTTGTTGGCCAAACTGTCATCGTTTCTAACAAAGGAAAGTTCTCCTTGAATAATGAAAATTTTCATGAAAAAAAACCGTTATCAAAACTATATATTCACAGAGACACACACAGATAAATACAAAGATGGACACACAGACACACACACACACACACACACACACACACACAGAGAGAGAGAGAGAGAGAGGAGAGAGAGAGAGAGAGAGAGAGAGAGAGAGAGAGAGAGAGAGAGAGAGAGAGAGAGAGAGACTGACAGACAGACAGACAGACACAGGCAGGCAGGCAGACATATATGCAGAGAAAGCAATATAGACAGAGATACAGATAGAATGAGACATACAGAGAACCAGTGAGGGAGAGAGAGAAACAGACAGACCTGTGTTGCGAAAAGAAAACCAAACTGTCATCGTTTCTAACAAAGAAAAGTTCTCCTTGAATAATGAAACTTTTCATGGGAAAAAAAACCTGTTTTCAAAAATATATATTCACAGAGACACACACGGATAGACAAAACAACAGACACCGAGAGAGAGAGGAGGAGGGAGGGAGGGAGAGGGGGGAGAGAGTGAGAGACAGAGAGAGAGAGACAGACAGACAGACAGACAGACAGACAGAGAGACAGAGACAGTAACAGAGACAGAGAGCGTCCGTTTGGTTGCGTAAAATTTATAATTTTCTTTTCCCAATACAACTTATTCTAACATTATTATTATGCAGAAGCAGGATGTCGTTAGAGGACTGCCGAGATAGAATAATGATTAGTGATCGTAACCACCATATGATGAATAATATGAATTTAAAAATGTAAGAAATTCGATCATTTCCAAAATATATCGTTTATGATAAATTTCCCAAAATATAACGCGGAAACAACCAACCAGGCACTGTACCATCTGCGGTTTTGTGAGAATAACTGTCGTATTCTCAGGCCAAGCCCACTGTTTTTACCCGCAATTCTAATTAATTTCTGAACACTTATAACTTTTTCAAGTGCGCCACATAAACGCAGTCGTTCAGCTAAGAAATCGTCAATATGTATTTCTGGTAAGAAAGATTCTGTCAGTTTTCTAAGCCCAGTGGATACCCTATTAAACGTTCCGAGCATGTGACAGTCATCATACATACACAATCTAATGATTTCCTTTAAAATCTCGTTTGGTAAAGCATGTCCGTCACCGCACTCCCCTTTGTTAGATGCATTAATTATACCGGTGTTGCTAATTAGACATTCCGTATCACCGTCAGTTACTGGTGTGGAATGTGTTACAAGAGAAGGATACTCGTGATCATCATCTAATATAGAATCATCGTCAGACTGTAAACGATGTATAGTGTCATGAACTATTTCGGCTGAATTACTTAAACTGACGTAATGTTCCCCGTGACCTTCAGCAATATGACCAAGAACGAGTGTTGGCAATGCTGAATTAAAATGAGTTGAGGGAGATAGTAAGGTTGTTGCATGAGGTCCGAGACTAGAAAATATTAAAATGTTCACAAAGAACAATTGCGCAGCTCGCTGCAGGGTGATATGATCACCAAAAGTACCACTATTCTCCATATTAGTAAGCTTATTAGCACAGCATATATACACAGTATGTATAAACGCACAAGAGAATTCAATTATTATATTCATCAATTACACGCTTTTGGTTTTCATGTTAGGTAATAATACAATGAAATATATAAACTAAATGTTACCTACATGCATAAAAGTATTACATTCACAAACAGTATAAAAGAAAAGTGACAACTAGTATGCTTTTAGACAAGAGAGTGCCTCAACTTATAATAATTTTTATGCCAAACTAATATACTTATCAATATTAATTAAATCTTTAATGTATGCTTCTTTAACATCACAAAGTATTTTAATCAGCTGTTGCTGTTCCGATAATTATGATACAGACTACCCACACAAGCTACTATTTTTGATACACAGCTGTAGAACATACTTGGTTCTTCATACCCCAACCGAATAGCACTGGTTGGAACAAGAAAACAATGTATATTTATAGGGTTAGCGTTAGAAATTTCGTATCCCAGGCGAACCATCGACCATCGAAATAAATCTAAACACAAAGTTTAATATTATTTCACTTTGTATATATTAAACAAAGGCCTACACCTATGTTGTAATCTGACGTTTTAAGCCTTTATTACAGAATGGGCATTTTTTAAATTACAAAATGGGCACCTATTTATTATTACAAAATGGGTCCGATTTTATTACAAAATGGGTACCTACGTTTATTACAGAATGGGTAGTTTTTTATTACAAAATGGGTACATATTACAAAATGGGTCGTTTTGTATTACAAAATGGGTACATATTACAAAATGGGTCGTTTATTACAAAATGGGCCTCAACAGACGTTGAAGGTGTAGTACTGTGCTGAAATACAGATCTTGAGAAGCCGGATCCGTCTGAACGAGAGAGAGTATCAGACTAGGGTATAGTCCAGTCGTCATGGGTTGGTATAGTGGCCCGACTCCGGAGGTTACGAGATGGTATCACTATAAAGCAAGGTAAGTCTAGAAAAAGAGTAGTAGAGGCCGACCCCGCTTCCTATTTCTTCTTAGAGTGGGGCTGTCGATCTTCCAGTCCTGCTAGGACAGGCTCGGACATGTAAAGACTAAACGCGAACAACCGTGGCGTTCTGCAGAATGGCCGTCATACGAGTCACGAAAAAAAACAAGTCGACAGTCAGACGGAGAAATGACGTGGAGGCAAGGAATCTCGCCAAAAAAGAATCCAACCTGGTGGTGCAGGCTGTCGAAACGAGAAGCGTTCCAGCGTTCAATCAGTTCCAATGGCCACATACATCCCAGTAGAAAACTTCATTTCGCTGACAAAAACAACGAAATGAAGGACCCCCAAGTCGAGCGCACGAAAGCGCGTGCAGTGTGCACAAGCGAAACAAACACGTCTTACCGCGTGGAGCTTCAGAGGGCGTATTCACTGGGATGGTACAAAATGGCTGCGCCCATTATATAAAATAGCTGTAACATTTAACCGTTTTATTAATTAACTATACAATTATACTGTTGATATTAAGCAATAATGTGCATTATGTATCGTTGAATATGCACACCAGTCCAAAAGCCTTGCTTTAGCAGTTTTAGACTATTAACTACTCAGTTGCACCCCCCCCCCCCCCCCCCCCCAAACAAAAAATCCTAGCTACGGCCCTGACACGTGCATATATACCACCTTTCAGAAAGTACCCTCGATTTTGTTTTTTACCTTCTATGTGGTTTAGATAAATAATCTGATGAGTAATTATCTAAATCTTAAAGTGCATACAGAACCCCTCTCAGAGACTGGACTAATATTAAATAACGACCACTTAATTTGCGGAGGCTTTGCATCTTGTTTTCTATAATCTAGTTTTCACGCACAGGGCACGCAGAATACATGCGAAGTAATACGCCGTCGAAAAGGCCCCAGCTATTATGGCTGCATGTGCATATGGTATACTGATCACGTAGACGGCGATGTTGCTCTAGTAATTTTTGCAAAATAAGAGATTAAACTCTCGGGAAATGCATTTCCTAAGCATCACGTGACTCACAAGGTCTCCACTTCCTATGTGTTTAACGCTATAGCTGGCTGATAGGGCGGCTTTAGGATTTACTGCGTAGTATACCACAGCACTGTCAACATGGGCTGCTGTTTGAGTCGACCAGGCTCCGACTACTTGATTTATATAAAGACTGGAGACAGGAAAAATGCTGGAACTGACGCTAATGTTTTCATAATACTTCACGATGACCAAGGTAGAAGGAGTGAAAAGATAACTCTCGACAACTTTTTGCGAAATGATTTCGAAAAGGGTCGCATGGACACGTTCTCTGTTCCAAGAAACAAGTTCTCTGCACTTATAGGACAGCTAACCAAGATCGAAGTTTGGAGGGACGATGCTGGCTTTGGTAGCGACTGGTATGTGGAGAGGATTATGATAGAAAATAAAGTAACCAATCATATCTATGTGTTTCCCATATTTCGATGGATTAAGCCTGATTATCACTACATGATCAAACATCTCGACACCTCGCTTCCACAAGAAGACGATAATTCAGAACAGAGGAACATGGAGCTCGTGGAAAAGAAATCGCTGTACCAGTTTGAACAAAAAATTCCTGGAATGCCTGCACAGGTAATGTACTGGAACGTGTTGTGTTCTTGGCAGTTTATTTCCCTATTCTGATTAAGATACCAAATTCCATAATATTGTCATTTCGCGACTACGCCCAACCTACTACCACTGTCCATAGCTTAGAGGTACTACCAACATTCCACCTTACTCAAAATCCTAAATCGACAACCCTCTGTTACATTTGATTTTTAATTATTTGTAATTTCTTTGGAAATAACTAATTGCGAATTTTGTAATTCTCCCATGGCATTAAACATGCTAGTGACTAGTGACTAGTACCATCACTACAACAAAGAAGACACCGACACCCATATCTGAAACAGGATCAGCGTGTCCGGTTTCTTCTCGTGTCGTTAGTTTTAGTGTCGAATAGACAAATTTAATATCACGATCAAACCAAATGGCTGTGGCGTTAGATTTGGGAAAGGGATCTCGGTTATTGGGTGTCTAACAAAGGTATGTCAACGAATAAGTGGAAAGTCACATTAAATTATGCAGCGCTGTTGACAGCGGAACTTTGTTAAGGGGACTTTTCCGCAAGACAAGACTTTATTTACACTCGGGCCGTTACACAACGGCATAGGAGGAATATATACATAAACATTTTGTTATATACACGTGACAAGATGGTTGACAGTAAATACATTAATTACAATACATTCACAAACACATACACAAACACATACAATCACGTACATCAATATATTATGTAATAATACAAATATTTAATACAGATATATGGGTATCCAAGTACTTATAAACGAATATATTGTTAAACTTGTATATGGTGCAGTGGATAATGATAATATTTTATTAAATATGTTTGGTTTTGATGGTGTTTGTAGTCAAGGGCGTTTGAATTCGTTGGCTATTATATTTATGAAATGTGATAATTTATTTAGGGTACTAATTCGTTTATTCTCCATTAGTTCTCTAAATTTATAAGTACTTCGTCGCGTATAATAATATGGGTATAGCAACTGGACTCTTGAATTATGGAAAAAATGGCAAATGAAAAGATCATGGAAATCGTCGCCAATGTCCATTACATTACATAATATACAAATTTTATCTTCTATGAGTATATTATTCCAAAGTCCAACACCAACTCAACGCGCTCGTGAACGCAAACGGATGGGTTTTATTCATATCCAACGGTCCGTTTTCACCAAGCGAACACGAAGGCGAAAAAGTTCGCTAAAGAGAACGCGAACCAAGTGATCAAACAAATCATCTGGGGCCGAATTATAATGGGGTGCATTATATTGATTTGTCGCCGGAATCACTTTTATTCTGAAGGCAAACTGGTGTCGTTCACGTGTGACCGATAATCTGGAAGCAATGTTGATAACCAAATAACCACGATATCCAAACGTCGTAATATGATATGATATATATATGAAACCCCTTTAACGTTTTTTTTTTTTCTCTCTCTCTCTGTCAAAATAACCACGTTTATGGGTGACGCGAGGAAGAATCTGAATGGGAGCGAAGGATGAATAATTGAAAAATGAGCGTTAATTTAATGTTATGGGAAGTGTAAATGTTATATTTATTTATGCAATTCAACAATTATTGCTGTAAGTGAATGTTTGAAAATGTGCAAACAACCTACCTGAAAAATGAGCAAACAACCGCCATGCTCAGAACCTGTTTCCTTCTAACCTGCTAACCCACTGCCATGCGCAGAATTCATTTCCTGGTGACCTGATAACACACACCAAAGACAAGGTTATCGCGCTACCAATGAAGGTGTTAGCAGAAAATAACAACAACACTTTGAATTATCAGGAAGGGGTTATCGGGTCATAGGAAGCATAGTTGCATAATAAACTAGTATACAACTCGAATAGAGCGCGTTGTACAAGTTCATCGCTGAGTGGGCAGTTCCTAAACAATGCTCCGATGTCAACAGTGCTGTTTAGGTACCTCAGGGGATCAAAATTCGAAATGTACCCACCTTTTCATCCCACAGTTAACGCTACCGGTACCAGCCCTGCCATTGGTAATAATGTGAGAGTGTTAAAGTCAATATGCCAGCTACTATTGTGTTTGAAACGTGCTGAGTACTAATAAAATAGAATGTTTTTATGCAGAACAAGGGCAGTCAAAGACGCTGAAACCGTTATATATAAAACGGGCAGCTTAACCCCCAGATTTTTTCTGATTTACTGCTATGGGTAAGGGACGATAGTATGTATAGTTATGGTGTATATGTTGATTGAAACACTGCCTGTAGCAGTTTTAGCCGCATAGTGTCGTCTATGTACACCCTACAGACCGCTGAACAGCGATAACTTGGTGCTGACACAGCGGTGTTCTAAAGCAAAGTGCCCCACTTAGGGCGTATTCACACTGGATGCGGGGTGCGATCGGTGCGGTTACAGATTTTAAAATATTATACATTATTTGTAATGAGTGCATTCACACTGAATCCGTCCGATGTGTGTTTACCATTCACTGCACAGATCAAGATAGATATTTACTGTATGATAACAAACCATAGTTATCAATTTATCAAAATAAAGGTTTGCTCCGTCTAAATTTCGAAACAGTAAATATCGCAAATACATAACTATTATAAATATGTTCATTGGAGTGAGCTTATTCATTGCGCTCAGAACGCAGCTGACGTGATTGTTCAGAACGCACGTGCCAACTGCAAGAGACACGAGAGCCGCGCTGCACGTACCACACTCAGTGTGAACGAGCCCTTTGTCCGCAATCCGTAGCAATCACTTTCAATGCAGATAGAATGAAGAGAATCCATTTCTGCGACTCTGTATGCGTGTGCGTATCTATGCATTACTAGAGAGGATTCGAACACCACTACTGCTACAAATAGTGAAAGGTCACTACTTTGAGTGTAGTTGGTGACGTCACAGCAATTTACTTCCCGCTTCACCTAATAAATTCCATGGCTAATATATAATGTAAAAAATAATAATAAATAACACTTGTGAGAATACCGCGCCGATCTGCGAAACTAGCTAAACGATTAGTACTGTTAGCGAGTTACCGGCCTCGGTGGCGTCGTGGCAGGCCGTCGGTCTACAGGCTGGTAGGTACTGGGTTCGGATCCCAGTCGAGGCATGGGATGTTTAATCCAGATACCGACTCCAAACCCTGAGTGAGTGCTCCGCAAGGCTCAATGGGTAGGTGTAAACCACTTGCACCGACCAGTGATCCATAACTGGTTCAACAAAGGCCATGGTTTGTGCTATCCTGCCTGTGGGAAGCGCAAATAAAAGATCCCTTGCTGCCTGTCGTAAAAAGAGTAGCCTATGTGGCGACAGCGGGTTTCCTCTGAAAATAGTGTCAGAATGACCATATGTTTGACGTCCAATAGCCGATGATAAGATAAAAAATCAATGTGCTTTAGTGACGTCGTTAAATAAAACAAACAAACTTCTTTGTTAGCGAGTTGTATGGGTTTTTTCCTATATGCAGCTGTTTAACCATAATTATAAATGTACGTAGTTACTTACGTGTAAGACATAAACAGGCTTAGTAAATTCGGCCCATTATGATTAGCTATCGGTATCCGTAACAGTAATGGTGTTATTGCGAAACCTGTCTATTAATTACGCACATGTATACGCATACGGACAACGGACAAATGGAAGTTAAAGCTACATTAAAGAGCTTAAAACGCTGGATTGTTTTGTTTAACGACGCCATTGATTAATTATTAATCATTCGCTATTGAACATCAAATATTAAGTCATTCTTACTCGTAATAGGCCTATTCAGGGGAAACCCGCTACAGACAGGACAGTACATGCCGTAGCCCGTGATATACCAGTTGTATGGCACTAGTTGGGACGGGGAAAACGTCAATGAGAGAATGGGTCTACCGCATGTGAGTGGCGACGGATTTTGTCCTAATAAATTCCACACATCTGTTCTGTATTTTCCAATACTGTATAACTAATTATTATTTAATCTTTAATTTAGTCTTTATACTTCATAAAATTCATATACACTGGATGCAATGAAACTTAAAACGTATGCGGTCAGCCGCAATAAAATAATTGGATATGGTGTATATGACCAAAACGCAGGCCGCAGACGCATCTTCACTGTTAACCCCTTAAAACCCCAAAACAAGATGGGCGCCATATGTTCTATAAGATTTCATTACTTCTCATCTAATTGAGATATTATAATCATCTCAGATTTATTTTTGACATTTGAAGCACCCAGTAGTACCATGAAAGCAAATTCAAATATGTACGATAAAGCCTTATATATATAGGAAAGGACAAGATCACTTTTTTAAGAACAGTCCAATACAATAAGAACCATATTGTCAGTTAAGGTGTAATGGCTAATAACCAAACTTTGTTAAGGGTTTATCTTACACAAACCATATATTTAACTATGTAACTAAATATTCCCACTTATTTACAAAATCGTGTATTTATTTTTGGTATTAACACACCTAATAGCGGGGGGGGGGGGGGGGGGGGGAGTGAGGGGAGTACTTGACCATTTGTTTAACATTGGTCCAGCAGAATGTTGATATAACTGGCATGATATAATGAACAATATGAATGCTACTGGACAACACTCGAATCAACTAATCAACTGGAATTATTGTGTTGTGGACTGAAAGTGGGCTATTAGGAAAGAAAAATGCAGAGAATGCACTGAGTGGGAAATGTTATGACAAGGCCATACAAGCCCACAAAATCACTGCTCAGGCAATGTGGCAAATACTTGTACCAAAATGTCTTGCACAATTGAAAAAGTCTAATACTGAACTGAAAAAGAATATTGAAATTGCAAGTGGCGAGGATGGAGTTACACAGCTCTTTGACATTCTGTCAACACCAAGGCTTAGCAATGCACTATCTCGGTTTGGTCAAAGTCATGCTGAATATCCACATTTTATGCTATGGTGGGAATATTTGCAGATGGTGAAAGTGCTGTTGATGTTTATCTGTGCTCCACGAGGTGGCATAAAGGAGCTACACCTCTTTGCATTCCGATGTATGCTTCCCTATTTTCACACATATATACAAACTATGCAAATCTTTAAATGTGGTATTATATACCTTGCTGAGCTGAATCTTTTGCCCACTGATGTTCTTGAGCAGTTCAGAGAGGGAAACTTTGTAGTGAAGGTGGGGACTTTCCAGATTCAACCAAGTAGATCTGGTCAGAGAGGAGGTGGAATAGTTGGAATAACAAAGACCGTATCCCCTTTAAGTAGATGGGCTTTATCCTGTAACCTACGAGCACATATTGCTTGAGACACTAGGCAACTCTATGATTTTGCACTCTGTGATTCATCAGTCCTCAAAGAAGCTACAAAGAGCCGAAGACAGAGAAATTGTGAAGATGCAGAAAGAGTTATGCATGTTCCGAACAATTTTGGTGTATTCCAAGAAGTTGAACACAATGATGCAATACTGTGCAACATTGCAACGAAGGATCAGGCAACAAAAGAGATTATAGTCGTTGCTTCATACAAAAGACAGAGAATAAAAGCTTGATTATGAGCTTGTGAGGGACATACTGATTCTTATTGGTGAAGAACATCTTACAAAACAGTTCAGAGTTCCTTTGCAAAAGAATAAGTTGCTGGCTTTTTCCATCATTTATGATGTTGCTAAGGTGGCTAATGAAAAGGGGAAGACATTAAAAGCAGACAGGTCTATTCTGCAAAGACTATTCATTGCCTTTGAAGCTGGTTGAAATGTTGACTTGAAAAAGGTACTAAAACACAAACGTATCCAAGTACGTCCGGTACTTGTATAGATGGATGGTAGTCTTTGCACAGGACAAAACGTGATGCTTATGGAAGAAGAAACAAATAGCATATCTTGTTCAGCGACCCTAGAAATTCCTAATGGTGCAACACTTATAACTGATGACCAGGCATTGGTTGTTGCTTCAGGCAAGCTGGAAAGTGCATTAACATTTGATGACTTTGCAAATATTTTTGTACAGGCAGTCCACCAATCTGGTGCAAATTACAATAGAATTGATATCCTTTTTGACAGATATGAACATCATTCTATCAAGTCAGGGATCATGGCTAGGAGAAAGAGAAATGCTATTCGAGAAAAGATTCAGTCAAGACAAATACCCCTACCACATGACTGGCCTGGTTTTCTATCCCACCAAGACAACAAAAATTGACTTAGCTAGAATTTTTATCAGGTGAGCTGATCAGTACATCCCCATCAGATGAGGTGATCAGTACATCCCCATCAGACAAGACTATTGTAGTTGCTGGAGGATTCACAGATAGAACAGATATCAGAAGCAACACTCCAGACATCAACATCACACCTTTACAAGGTTACCATGAGGAGGCTGATACTTTTAATTGTGCTTCACTTTGTGAATGGAAGTTCTGACTCCATTGTGGTTTAGGGCACGGGACGTAGCCCAGTGGTAAAGCGCTTGCTTCTTGTGCGGTAAGTCTAGGATTGATCCCCGTTGGTGAGCCCATTGGGCTATTTCTCGTTCCAGCCAGTGCACGACACTGTTATATCAAGGACGTGGCATGTGCTACCATGTCTGTGGAATGGTGCATATACAAAAATCTCTTGCTAAATGTAGGGGTTTCCTTTGAGACTATATGTCGACATTACCAAATGTTTGACATCCAATAACCGATGATTAATAAATAAATGTGCTCAAGTGTTGTCGTTAAACAAAACAAACTTTTTTATGCACATGGTTTAGACACCCCACCCCACCCCAACAGCTGAACTTCTTCATTTTCATGCGCTAACAGGTTGTGATATAACTTCATACCTGTCTGTTCACACCAAGCAAGCACAAAGAACTGCTTGATGGCACACAATGCATAATGCTGAGTCATTCATTTGATAGATCTATAAATCCTCCCTACAACAAGTGATGCTAAACAAAACACCAAAAAACCCATACAAACGGCTCATTATCAAACCAGTATTTGGCTTCAGGCCAGTACAGTCCTTCTAAATATTCTACCTACCACAACTATGGGATGGGAACTGAGAGATGACCAACTCCAACCAGTTTTAGTGTCCCTACTATCTGTACCAGCATCCTGTTTGCAACTAATTACATGTGGCTGCACCTACATGTGTTTCTCTCTCAGAAATGTAAATCCAGAAAGGCAAAACTGCCATACATTGGTGCTTGCAAATGTGCAGATGACTGCATGAACACTCAGGGTTTGGAGTCGGTATCTGGATTAAAAATCCCATGCCTCGACTGGCATCCGAACCCAAGTACCTACCAGCCTGTAGACCGATGGCCTACCACGACGCCACCGAGGCCGGTTTTCCTGTAAAATGTCAAAACCTTGATACTACATACTTTAATTTGTTTTCATTGGGTTGCTGTATGTTTAGTGTGTCAGAAAAATATCTTCGATCATTGTTATATCTCGATTAGTTAAGAAGTAATGTAATTTGAATGTTTTACTTGAATTTGATTTCATTGAACTATTGGGTGCTTCAAATGTCAAAAACAAATCTGAGATGATTATAATATCCTCAATTAGATGAGAAGTAATGAAATCTTATAGAACATATGGCGGCCATCTTGCTTTGGGGATTTAGGGGTTAAAAACACAGAATTCAGTTTGGTATACAGCATTTATGGAATCAGCAGGTCCTAGTCATATAAAAACGACTGTATACCATATTCTACCCAACAATGCCTTAACAAGTCTCAAATCTCCAAAATGTGCCTAGACTATTGTCATAGTGGCAAACTTAGTATATTCAAGTTAAACAAGAATCGAAATAGAACACTCAGCATGAACAACACTAATGACACTTTAAACAGTAAACCTGCTAAGAAGGATAAATAACCATTAACTAAAACCTGCCAACATCATCAATCAGCTGAACCAGCTACTAAATGGGATATGGAATATAATTTACAATACGTCTTAAGGGCGAATCCGATCTACCAACAACGATACGCAATATAATACGTAACAAATATGCCAGAAGCTTCTTAAACTATTATGGCATAAAGAAATAGTAGGCAATTAAAACCTATAACAATCAAATATCCATTCAGATGCATACGTAACCGATTTGAGTCGGGTCCTATAGCTTCTTAAACTATTACGGCATAAAGAAATGGTAGGCAATTGAAACCTATAACAATCAAATATTCACTTAAATGCATACGTAACCGATTTGAGTCGGGTCCCATATAAACCAGGTACAGCTCAGATCCAGAGACACACATCTGGCTGAGAAATAAATGACGGACCCACAGTGACTCATCTCTTGTTCTTGTTTTTAGGTCGACTCCTACTTGATCCCTAGCTACATCCACCCGAGAATTAGCTCCAAAGCAAAGTAGAAATCCTACAACCAGATTGTTAAACCACTCGGTTATACAAAACCCAATGGTTCAAAATAATCACGGTTATACTATTATGGTAATGTTTGGCCTACACTCCGTGCAATAATTTACATCAAATTCTTCTTTTTAAAATGAAATCATAGAATGTTTGAAACTTGTAAAAAACTATCAAATAATTTTCAGAACAATAAACAGTTTTAACAGAAAACATATTTACATTATGTTCTTGTCATAGATTAATGTCTAATCCTCTTTTTCTGCGTATCAAGGGAACCAAAATTCGGATTTTCACCTTAAGTACTCTGACAGAGATAGAAAATTATATATTTTCATAAAATCTAACTCCACCAAACCACCTTGATTTGTACTAAATGTAAATCTACATGTAAACAGGCCCCCACCAGAAAATACTGAAAAGAACTTTGCTGTGAATGACATAAGAGGTAACCCAACTAGTCGTCCATCATCTAACGTTGCTGGTCTAATGTCAGCGTAGCAGACGATAACTTTGCAGGTATATCTGATAACTAGAGTTCACTATGTGAGGCATTTTATTTGTACCAAAATATTCCATTGGCTAAAACTGATAACATGCACAATATTTATCGTATTATAATAATTAAAGGGACATACCCTAGTTTCATCCCGTGGAAATTAACACTAAGTTTAGTTAATCTACAAACCTGTAACACATTTGGATAAAGTTACAATTGAGTGAAACATGAGTCTGTCACTTTGAAATGGTAAAATACCCTCTAAAAATAGACTAAAACTCGACTCCATAACTGTTACTTCTCAGACGCACGTGCTTTTTTAAAAATATGAGAAATGCATTTTGTGACGTTAAAAACACCAGGATGACCAAAAACACTTCGAAAGTACGGAAATTGATCATCTAAATAATAAAATCTATGTAAAGTATGGTTTAAGTTATCAAAAACGGTTATAATAGTAAAAACATATGCGTTAGTGTTTAAAAACTAGGGTATGTCCCTTTAAAACAAAAAGTTTGTAGCTTGACTTGAAGCTTCGTTGTTTCTGTTCAGGCTGATAGTAATGTAATATGTCGCCATAATTTCGCCAGTTACAAACAAAGTATCGAAAATATATGTCGATCGAAATTATATGACTGTACGATATAAATGCACTAATAACAGTTTAATGTCTGGAAATATAATATTATTGAACATGTATATATATTATACATGGACGTATGTTAATGACACTAAGCAAATTACTTTTTTTAAATGATAACTGTTCATCTAAGCTGTTACGTGGCATTGGCGTAGGAAGGGGGGAGCAGCAACGATGGTTTTTATATGTTTTTACATGTATATATATAGATATATATATAGATATATATATATATATATATATATATATATATATATATATATATATATATATATACGCACACACACACACACACATATATATATATATATATATATATATATATATATATATATATATATATATATATATACGCACACACATATATATATATATATATATATATATATATATATATATATATATATATATATATATATATATATATATGTGTGTGTGTGTGTGTGTGTGTGTGTGTGTGTGTCCCACCCCCACTTTTTGGCACCTGCCTACGCCCGTGCGTGGTAACCTGATGAAGCTATATTGTTTGCATAAGTATGAAAGGACATAATTAACTATATCTATTTTATTTATTTATTTTATTTTTGTTTTAAATATGTGCATAACGGTGATGTGTTAACACTGCCTATAGATCTGAAAACAGTTCAGCTTCATTTCTAATACAATGACGTATGTTATGCTTGTCATGGTCATAGGGTTTTACGTCCACATTCAGAACAAGCTGTTGTAGCGCACGCCTGTTATGGGCTCCGTACATGACAGGAAAAGGGTTGGTGTGGTTGGGATAGAGGGTGCAATTTTGGTGCTGTTGAATTTTGAATGTCTCGTAGGGTTAAGTCAAAAAAGAAAAATTGCACAATTTCTTGAAGGAATTTTGGCGCATTTTGGGACGGTTCATCAAAAGGTAAAAAAAAAGGGAGGTACGTGTTATTATTAAAGTTAGTATGCTAAGAGTAGCTCGTTATTGGAACCAAGCCTATTGGTGGCCGTCGTTGTAGGCCTCTCGTGGTTGTCCCGAGCTTTTAGTGCTTAAAAGTGCTTAGTGTTGGGATCATGTCCGTTATGTCCTTAAAAGGACATGGCTGGTTGGCAGGGCAACTCATGGGAGACTCGCTATGCTTGTATTTGTTTTTCATAATAAATATTGTATGAATTAAACAGGCGCGATAACTCGTACAAACATTGTATTGACTGTCCTGGGCTTGCTGTCATGTAGGGGCTTGCTGTCATGTAAGGACGGAACGTAGCTGTGTTGTAAAATGCTCACCTTGATGCGACTGGTATATCAATGGCCGTGGTATGTGCTATCCTGTCTGTAGGATGATGCATATAAAGACCCCTTGCTACTAATAAAAAATGAAGCCGGTTTCATCTCTAAGACTGTCAGAATTATCCAATGTTTGACATCCAGTAGCTGATGATTAATACATTGATGTGCTCTAGTGGTGTCGCTAAACGAAACAAACGTTGCTGTCATTGTAAGATGTGTCCAGCTAATGGAGCCTTTTTGTTTTTCTCGTCGATTAAACGACAACGTTGATTTTAAGGAAATATCTTGAAAATAAACAATAGGTATTATTATTAAACATGCCGAGAGTACAGATGAAGCAATACGTCTCTCCCAGCGGGCCAAATAATAATGTTCATTGGACTGAGAGGGTGGTAGTGACTATGACCGTCTCAAAAATGCTATGGAGCACAACCAGTGGTGAAGTTGAATGTTAACATTTTATTGTGTGATTTGTTGTTTTTTGGTTTGTTTTTGTTTGTTTTTGTTATTTCCAAAACATTTTTACTTTTCTTCTTACGTCAAACCAATCTAAAATTATCTACAGAAATCATGAGAGATGCTTATAAGATAGTTTGGCTGTGCAAGTTAAACTTGAAGTCTCCAATGTTTAAAGTGTGAGAAGCCAGCTGTAGAGCGACTGTGGTGAATCTGTTCAGTGATTTGTACTATTTCCTGTCCAGGTTGAGTGCACGGTGTCTCTGGGGGAATACACACACACACACACACACACACACACACACACACACACACAATGAGCACTGTTTCAGTAATGGCTGCTGTCGTCGGAATTACTTCTACGTACTTCATATCATTTCTTACACACCCGTTGGTGAGAACATCATTCATTATTTTTCATAACCAGGGCTTCTAGATTATGGTAGCCCCACTCCCATGGCTAGTAATATTCAGTGTCGGGCTAGTAAATAACTACTAATGCCATGTCCGATGACTAGTGAATTTTCTTTGTCAAATGTTCGAGTTAAGTCTTATTTTGTAAATATGAATATCCTGCACCACCCCCGACCCCAACCTCCAATCTTAGTGTTTTTAAGCTCTATCTCCCTCTTTATGTGACATATCTGATTATTACTATTATTTAGTCAAATTGTATAAACAAACTAGAGTAGGGCTAGTGAATTTTCTTTGTCAAATGTTCGAGTTAAGTCTTATTTTGTAAATATGAATATCCTACACCACCCCCGACCCCAACCTCCAATCTTAGTGTTTTTAAGCTCTATCTCCCTCTTTATGTGACATATCTGATTATTACTATTATTTAGTCAAATTGTATAAACAAACTAGAGTAGGGCTAGTGAATTTTTAATTGTGGCTAGTAAATATTTTAAATCACTGATCCCATGGCTAGTGGATTTTATAAATATTCTAGAAGCCCTGATAACGCATGCTTGTTTACACATATACGTGTGTTAACAATTTCAAGACATACGACTGGTTGCTACTATATGATGACCTGGTCACCAGTGCCATACATCCAATGAAAAAACAGGACGATCGAAATCGATTATACTGTGATGTATAGATAACCTGACAACCATTTCTCTGTGAGGCATACGTTAGCTACAAGTGAAAGGGCTGTAAATAACTTTTAATCGAAAAACCTGGAGGTTTTGAGGATATGTAAGAAATAGAATAATACATTCGTGTCCGTTAGATTCCATTTATCTCACAACTCATTGTTTAAAAACGTATCAAATTCACTTTCGCTCGTTAGATACATTTTAAAACAACTCGTTGTGAGATAAATGGTATCTAACGGCCACTCATGTATTATTCTCTATGTGATACATATGTCACATATTCTCATATGCTCCTGGAATGAGCACACTTCATGTTACTGATCTGGTACTTTGTGCAGTTCTGACATTTTGTTTCAACTAGGCACACATTATCTCATTAAATCAGGGCGACCAACCTAATAGAAAAAACAATTCCCCAGAAACAAGAGCAATGTCATGGGTTGAGGGCCTCGAATCAATGCTGTACAATTATATGCTGTATACAATGTGTTCTTATTATTTACAATTGTTTGTACCATATGAAATATGATTAACTTGTTTTTGTGTAATATCACTCCTTTGAATAAAATAAAATAAAATTTACAAAAATAATAATAATAATAAAAAAAAATAATAAAAAAAATATATATATCATTCTGGGGATCAGAAAGAAGAGGAAGAATAAAGAAAGTGAAGAAATAAGAAGAGAGGAAGGTAAAGGAGGAGTTTGTATTCTCCCACTCTGCAGTATGATCGTAACTAAAATATCCATTTCTAAAATACCTTTTCATAATATAAGAGGTTTTTTATTCTTCTGGTTTTTTTCTATTTAAAAATATTCATCCATGGTGTCTAATTTTCAGGTGAGTTATTTATAATCACAGTTTTTAAAAATAACGTGTAGGTTTTTTTTCTCTATTGCAAATTGTTGTAAAGTATTTTTAATTGCTAATATATTTAAATTCTGTTTCTTGGTTCTCATTCAGTAGATATAATATTTTATGTTAATTGTAAGCCAGTTTACAAATCTGCTTTTTTCAATTTCTATTATACCAAATATTATTTTCTTTTTTAACTAAAGGTCAACACCAGTTTCAACCAAAATCTATTTTTCTACTTCTTGCCATAGATCAAATACAATTTTACAGTCGTAAAAAAAATGTAATGTTTTAAGTACTAAATTGCAAAAAGTGCATGAATTTGATTGTATATAATGTATCTTGTATAAAAGAGTATCGATGGCTAGAACTCGTTGTATTACTCTATATTGGAACCACAATAGCGTTGAATCTTTTACACATTTAAAAGATCACACATTATATTTTTTTCCCATTCTTGCGGTTCTACAATAAACCCTTTATTCTAATATTTTCTTTGAGATTTTAGCGTTATATGTTTGTAATTTATTAACCTGTACATATCATTGCAACCCTTTGCGGTTTTTTTGGAAGAAGTTTTAATTTTAATGGAAAAATCGGATTATTCTTCATTTTAAAATTGTCAGTTTTTAAATAGTCTAAATTGTATATGTAGCATTAAATTGCCTTTATTATTGAAGCATATTCTAGGAAATTGGTTTTCACTTTATATAATTTTTAAAAACTTTTATATATTATGAAATTCCCTTTTTCATTGCATAGATCATTAAGAAAAAATATCTCCTTTTTTATATACGTTTTGTATACAAAAGGTTTGTATCAGTGAGTATCTTGCAGTTCTACCATATGTTAACTCCTAATATATCATCAACGCATTGGGGAATTTTGTGTGCTTGAATTTCCTCATAGCTAATTTTCTGATATTTTCATTTTTAAGCGGGCGAATGCCCTTTTTCAAACAATAATTTAAAGTGCCCTAAAACGCCCTTTTCATAAAAAATAATTTAAATGGCGGACAAAATACCATGTTTGACATATTTGCAAAATAACAACCACCAAAGAGATACATAACAATACAAATTTATATTATGTGTTAGAATTTTATAATGTACTGAATAACAAACTGATAAATCAATTCACGAAAGTGGCAGTCTTCTACCTTTTAGGCATACTTTATGGTTTGTTTAGTGAAACATGCTAAATATATTCATTAGTGTAAATAAAGTTACTATACCCAGTACAGCAATTAACATCAGTAAACAAATACATGCTTTGTCACTTGTAAATGAGTGTATGTGTCATTGGGAACATCCGCCTTAAAAAAGAACACACACACCATATTCATATTCAAATTCACTGGCCATGGTTAAAAATTCACTTGCCCAATTTTAACTATTGAAAAAAAAAATCACACAAAAAATTAAAATTAAAATACCTTTAAAATTAACTTTTTAATGTACATTTTGCATATTAAGATCATGTTTAACCAGTTTGTCACTGTATACATGATCAATTCCATAATATGAAAAAATGCGTTCCCTGTGGGAAGACTATAAGTATGTTTTGTTTACATTGTGTATAGTTTAGGTTACTGGAATAAAATTATATGGGTAGATATATAAATGTTATGGATGGGTTACAGATTACTGGTGGTCAAATAGTATTTCTTACACACCCGTTGGTTAGAACACCATGCGTTATTTATGATAACACAATTTCAAGATATACGCCTGGTTGCTCCAAGGTGATGACCAGGTCACCAATGCCATATATCCAATGAAAAACAACACGATGGAAATCGATTATACTGTGACGTATAGTTAATCTAACAATCATGTGTCTGTGACGCGTAAGTCAGTTACAAGTGCAAAGTGTTAACATTTGCTTAAAACCTGGTTTGTGGTTTGTAATACATTTGTGTCCGTTAGATACCATTTATCTCGCAACTCGTTGTTTAAAAACTATCAATCTCATTTTTGCTCGTTAGATACATTTTAAAACAACTCGTTGTGAGATAAATGGTATCTAACGACTACTCATGTATTATTCTCTGTTTAGTAAAATGTTGCGCTCTTTAGTACACCTAATAAAAAATACACCTAATAAAAAAAATAAAAAATCAGTGTCCCATGAGGTCGGCAATAAAAGTATAAATTGATTTGTGGGTCGGCAATGCCGAGCGATCAAACAAAGACTTCCGTTTGCTAAAAATGACAACTGAAAGAGAAAAAAGAAAAGATATTTACACCACAAACACCATATTGGCCAGTTCTTAGAATGGTAATATTTCTATCTATATCGTTTAATGTCATCCATGGAACACTTTTCGTGTCATATTAACCGAAAACTCCGGCAACTTCGTCTCAGAAACACCAAGTTACGTTAAAAGTGAGTTTACGCTCCGTCTACTAGCCTTTTATGCATGCAAATTAAGGTCAACTGCCGTATTAGTGACTATTAATAGATCCAGTGGTGTCCTTTTCATACATTCTCGGAATCGGCGTGACATTACACGGCCTAGTTGGCCTCAGACCACAATTAATTTCGCTATATGTTTCTATATAGCCTTAGTGGCTATAACATTTTTATTAATATCAGCAGGCCCGTGAAGTTTTGTATGTACCTTTGCCTGCATGGGGGACACATACCCTGAAAAGGACAACCCCTGTTGTCCAGCTCTTTCTCCCAGCATATTGGTTTAAACAGACACACCCTCTAAACCAGGCCGGAGTACACCCATTTTACACAAAAAGAACTACTTTTGCATGGGCCGGAATTACCACAAACAAGTCTTCAATGTCAACAAGTTACACATGTTTACAAACTACATGCTATCCCCTGTCACTTCAGTCAAACAGTTGCCACTTCATAGCTGTCTGCCATGAAATAATCACAGTCAAACAGCAGACTACTTGCGCGGTGAAACTTCCGGATTTTCGACAACCAAATGGGAAGATAACTGTAATCTGAGGCCAGTTACCGATCATCCGGATCTTTGGGGGTGAAACAAAGCTTTAGTGATTGCTATTTTACATAGAATTCTCGGAACCGGTGTGACGTCACACGGCCTAGTTACTGATCATCCGGGTCTTAAGGGGTGAAGCAAAGCCTTAGTGATGGAGCTTAAACACACTAAGATTGGGGGGGGGGGGGGGGGGGGGGGGAGAGTTTGTTACAGGATATTCATATTTTAAAAATAAGACTAAAATGCAGCATTTGACAACTTTTGTTTTCACTAGCCGTTTGGCATGGTAATATTAGTTGTTTACTAGCCCAACATTGAATGTCACTAGCCATGGGAGTGGGGCTACCATAATCTAGAATTGTGTATGTATGTATGTATGTATATATATATATATATATATATATATATATATATATATATATATATATATATATATATTCTGAAACAAAGTTACACATACATTTTCCCTCTGAACCAAGTAAATACTAAACACATTAGTCAATTATTTTAGTTTCAGAGATACAAGTATACCTTTTTTGTTTAACACATTATACATTTGGGCTATTACACGTCCGTAGGAACAATATCTGGAGTGAGGGAGGGGCAAAGTCTCTAGTAGTAGGGACAGTCTTGGGAGGGGTGGGGGAGAAGCATATATATATATATATATATATATATATATATATAGATGGATGTCGATGGCATTGTGTATTTACAGTATAATGTGGAAATTTTATCATCGCACATGCTTTAACCATTTTGGTTGTTATTAACGTCGGTTAGTGTCGACAAGCAACAAAATTAAACTCAACGTAGTCACATTTTGTGTGGGAAGCCATGGCGTTCCATCAGGTTTGTCACGTTTTAGTGCATCTACCCAGAAGCGGTGTCTGGTCTCATCTTTTCGAAATTTATAAAACGATATTTTGTTTAACATCGTGTTATGATCTATGTAGCCAAATGCACAACATTCTTTAGGCATCTTGGCCGTTAACTGCTGTAAATGATCGACGAACGTTGCCTCAATTCACTATCAAACCATAGATAACTAAGGAAAAGCTTCACCGCGTCACGTGATAAACAATGGCGGTCATGGGTCGAAGTACCCATATGTTCGGTAACGAGAATACAATGATAAACATGTAAACATGTGAAATAGACAGCAGTCTTGAAAATATACTGCAATTTTACTGTCTAGTAAATCAAGACAGTGGTCATATAGAGAACGCTCGTTCAAATATGATCGACTGGTACATCAAAGGCCGTGGTATGTGCTATCCTATCTATGTGATGGTGCATATAAAAGATCCCTTGCTGCTAATCGAAAAGAGTAGACCATGAAGTGGTGACAGCGGGTTTCCTCCCTCAATAACTGTGTTGTCCTTAACCATATGTCTGACGCCATATAATCGTAAATAAAATGTGTTGAGTGCGTCGTTAAATAAAAAATTTCCTTCCTTCGTTCAAATATGATATAGTTAGTGAAGGTGTTATGAATAGTGTTTGGAACAAGCATCTTGGTGGTTTGCAGTCCACGCATTTTTTCCGAAGCTGGGGGCGGGATTTAGGTCAGTCGGGTGAGCGCTCACCTGAGGTACTTGCTTCGCAGGATAAACCACCTCGGTAGATCCATTCAACTGATTGGCAGTTTTTTTCGTTCCAACCAGTGCACCACAAATGGTCAAAAGCCGTGGTATATGCTTTCCTGTCTATGAGAAAGTGCATATAAAAGATCCCTTGCTGCTAATGAAAAAATGAGATGAACAGTTCAGGCCATTTTAAGGGCCCCTATGGGCAACCCAGGGAGACACATCAGCACCACATAGGTCCAATTAACGAGCTACTCTCGGCCTACTAATTTCCAAACCTATTCGTAGCTCCCTACCTTTCAATTTAGACTGAGCGTTCAAAATTGCGCCTAAATTCCTTCATCAAAAATGCGCACCCATTCTCTTTGGCTTAATCCTACGGAACAATAGCACCATACCACCCTCCGCCTGATACCGGCTACGGTCGGACTGCTGGTGTTCCCTTGCACCTGCCAGTGCACGCGGTCCCCCCTCCTAACCACCCCCCACCTTTCCTGTCCTGGACGGAGGAGACGGCCGAGGTCGCCATCTGTGCCCAGGACAGGCGTGCGCTACAATAGCTTGTTCTGAATGTGCACGTTAAACAATCATTCCAATGAAAAAATGTAGCGGGCTTCCTCTGATGACTACGAGTCAAAGTACCAAATGTTTGATATCCAATAACCGATGATCAATTAATCAATGTGCTCTAGTGGTGTCGCTAAACAAACAAATTTTAACTTTTATCCGAAGTAGACCGAATATTTTATGCCCTGTAAAGCTTTATTTCATGTTTTATATTAAAAACATTTAATGATTTGTCTATTTTATCTTTATATGCCAAAATGTAATCATTCTTACTTTAACGCTAATTAAATAGACAACGGGTACCACCCTAATTCACCATAGACCATAACATTTGGTATTGACTTGGTGACACATAATATATACTCTTCAAAACAGTTGGGAAACCTGAAATATTAATGTTAATATTTATGATTAGACCGAACATACGTTTCGACCACAGACATCCTAAATTTAGTCAAGAATGTTCATGTCTGTTTATCAACACACTGAAACACATTCCATAGTTTGCACGTGCATCACACAGTTGCCTCATACACGTGCATGGGGTGTCATTCTCGATTTTGACAATTTCCAGGAAGGTCGATTAATGACTGTGAAGCATTATTTCTGTCAATCTTTTTCATTCTGTTGATCATACAGTTGTTATTGTTTTGTTTTTAGTAATTTTTATTGTTTGAATTTGCGGTGCGGTGTATGCAACGCGGTGAGCATCTACGGGCTATTGGCATGCTGCAAACGGGCAATGTTTCGAAGTCAGTGATTAGCAGACTATGGAACAGGTACCAACAAACCCAAAATGTTGACGATCAACCTCGTTCAGGTCGTCCCAGGGCAATGACAGGAGTACAGGATCGAGTCATCCGTAACCAGGCTCTAAGAAATTGAGCTCAAACAGCAAATCAAATTGGTGCAAACCTTCATCAGGCTACTGGTGTCCGAGTTACGAGTCAGGCGATTAGAAATCGTCTTCATGCAACCCATCTTCATGCTCGACGGCCCCGGGTTGTGCCTACCTTGACAAATCATCACATTGCCCACAGACGTGAATGGTATAGGGAGCGTCGGAACTGGGGTATTCGTCGCTGGTCATGTGTCATGTTTTCAGATGAGTCCCTATTCACTTTGGACTTCCTTAAAAGGCGTAGTCGGGTCTGGCGACGACGAAATGAACGGCACGCCAACGTCACAGTGCGATTTCACGACAGATTTGGCGGTGGATCGTTTATGGTGTGGGGTGGTATCACTATGACTGACAGACCCCCCCCCCCCCCCCCTTCCTCCATATTGTGCAAGGAAAGGTCACTGGGCAGTACTATCGGGACAACATACTGACACCCTTTGTCGTCCCGTTTGCTAGGCGTGTGGGTCGAGGTTTTGTTTTTCAGGACGACAATGCGCGTGCTCACCATGCACGCATCATCAATGCTCACCTCCAGCAGCACAACATCTATCGAATGCCATGGCCAGCAATGAGCCCAGACCTCCCCACACTGAACACGTCTGGGACATGATAGGGAGACGTGTGCGTCAACGTCAAAGACCGGAGACCACGTTAGCGGAACTTGGTCAGGCGTTGCAAGAGGAGTGGAACAGACTCCCTCAAATGGCCATTGGGAGACTCATACGGAGTATGCCTCGTCGACTGAATGAATGTCTGACATATCGTGGCGGTATCACCCACTACTGATAAAAAACCGTCAACTTTCAAACTTCACTTGTGACCCCAATCGTCCTTCAAGATTTTTGGTAGTCATAAAACCTACTGAACGACCGGTTGTAATGTTTGCCCAATTAATTCACTGTTATCATATAACCATTCCCCACAGCTAATATACCGTACAATTTTGGCAATGGTAAATTCTTATTAAGAGTTCCTGTACTTTTTTTTAAGAGTATATATTTGCAAAACTTAAGGTGTAGTCGTTCAATAATATCTAAATTACTAAAACCTATAAAGTTTGTTTTGTTTAACGACACCACTAGAGCACATTGATTAATTAATCATCGGCTGTTGGATGTCAAACATTTGGTAATTCTGACTCGTAGTCATCAAAAGAAACCCGCTACATTTTTCCATTAGCAGCAAAGGATCTTTTGTATGCATTTTCCAAGCACATAATAAGCGTCTAATCTCCAGTTTTATTCCGACAAGACAGTCGCGTCGGCGTTAAACGGCAAGTGTGCGCAGAATCTGTACCTTAGAGGGGGCCTGTTTATGGCGGACTCTGAACACTTTGGAATAATATTAGTGAAATCAAAGCCTGAATAAAACGCCAACTGATCCTCCCCAAAAAGACGAAAAACAAAACCAACTGATCGGTCGAAATTTTATATAATTTGGAGCATTTTAGTACAGTCTAAAAATAAATGAGAAGGTGTGAACGTTTTCCCACTCCAAAAAGTGCGAGTGCCCCGCTTACTCACTCCTATTTGATTCGTTTATTAAAATAGTGTCAACTTATATTAAAATCGACAGAAAGTAATTACAATCAATACATAAAGAGTAATTGTAAATATACCTAAAATCTAAAACAAAATAATTAGGTAGATAATTCTACTACTGGTATTTGTTTTATTAAAACTTTTAATGCTCTGTTGACAATAACTAATTAATAGAGCCGCCAATGATACATGTATTACCCCAGCGGGCACTCATAACCGAAAAAATTAAAATCATAATTTATCATTCTTTGAAGTTTAAACTTTGTTTTGTTTAACGTAGTACATAGATTAATTAATCATCGGCTATTGGATGTCAAACAGTTGACAATTCTGACAGGTAGTTTTGTCATTAGTAGCTAGTAATCTTTTATTTGCACTTTCCCACAGGCAGGACAGCACACTCTTTGATATACCAGTGACTCGTGGGGGCACTGATTGGGACGCACGTTACGTTTGGTGTAACAAATGTAACAAACATTATTGGACGATTTGGCGTTTATAAACCAATGACATTACGTGTTTTTTGGTTTTTGTTGTTTGTTTGTTTGGTTGGTTTTTATGTTTGTGTTTGTTTGTTTGGGTTGTTTTGCGCTTTTTTTCTTGTTTTTTTTTGGGGGGGGGGGGGGGGGGGGGGGGGGCAAAAGCACTCGCCTGATGCGTGGTCGGTGTGGGATCGATTCTCGTCGGCAGACCTGTTGGGCTCTTTCTGGTCAAACTTCAACAAGTGTATTGATACATCAAAGGCCGTGGTATAAAGAAAGAAATGTTTTATTTAACGACGCACTCAACACATTTTATTTACGGTTATATGGCGTCAGACATATGGTTAAGGACCACACAGATTTTGAGAGGAAACCCGCTGTCGCCACTACGTGGGCTACTCTTTCCGATTAGCAGCAAGGGATCTTTTATTTCCGCTTCCCACAGGCAGGATAGCACAAACCATGGCCTTTGTTGAACCAGTTATGGATCACTGGTCGGTGCAAGTGGTTTACACCTACCAATTGAGCTTTGCGGAGCACTCACTCAGGGTTTGGAGTCGGTATCTGGATTAAAAACCCATGCCTCGACTGGGATCCGAACCCATTACCTACCAGCCTGTAGACCGATGGCCTAACCACGACGCCACCGAGGCCAGTACTCAAAGGCCGTGGTATGTACTGTCTTGTTTATGGGAAATTACATATAAAAAAGACCCCTTGCTCATTTATCGTTAGTAGCCTATATGGGACAGCGGATTTTTCTTTCTGGCATGGGTAGGCCAGTTGTAGCGCTCGTTTGATCTTGATCTATGATCGACTCCCGTCGGTGGGCCTATTGAGCTATATTTCTCGTTCCAGCCAGTGTTCAACAACTGCATATGCCGCCATCTTGAAGCTGCTATACAGAATAACTACTTCAGAAGTGTACTATTTCAATACTGTTATGGTTTTGTCGTTCAAAGTAAACTAATAAATATTATTTGAGAACCCAAATAAACTGTGGTTTAATATGAGCTACAAAAAAAACCTCTAACGGGGGTCAATATTTAATAAGAAATAGGGTGGAGTGGTGAGCCGTCACCCCCACCCCCACACCCCCACACCCCGTCATGGCCTTAGCACCTTCTTCGGCACTCGTCTTTTCTGGCTAGCCGAAAAGTACTTCATTCATTCAGCCAACTGGGTAGTCTTCATATCCAACCGTGTTTAATAGTGTGTTACGGAATTCAATTACATAATTTGTCTTTTAAAAACGTAAAAAAACCCGTGAGAAATCACGTAATCTGGGCAGTTCTGTTTTTAGTAGCGCAATTGTCGTTCCACCGTACCTTTAAATCCTAATCCGACCGGTGTAGACGGTGGATGGGGGGGGGGGGGGGGGCGGGGCATAGATGATGAGGCCCCAGCCACACCGCTTTCTTTTTTCCACACTACCGTTATATCGAGCTGTCGCCTGGCCCGTAACCAGGCGGGATCTGGGAATCGGACGATCCCCCCGCCAAAAAGAGAGTTATGCTCCAAGGGGAAAAATAATACGTAATATTCAGGGCCCAATTTTACAACACATCGTAAGCCTAGTTTTACACGTAAACATAAATATACGTCTAAACCACAATTTTTTATTACTATTATAGTACAACAAATATAGTTAAAAGTACACGTATTTGATTTTTTGTCCTTAAAATGCTCCAACTTCTGTAATGATGTAGGCCTAAATTTCTTCGTGAAATAAATGCCGAAAACGTGTAAATGTATGTTTGGTATAACTACTTGTTACATAAACTTACGATGTTTTGTGAAATAGGCCCCAGGTTTCTTGTAAAGATAAAGCTATTAAGAATAGCAATATTCGGTTATGACATCTAATTGTGTCCAAATAACCATTACGTGTATATGGTCAATCCATCTCATATTAGAAAATATTTAAGGTCGCCCACGCACTTCGGTCTCCGATTCACTTGAAATCTGTACCAAATATTCCTCTGTCATCCACAGGAATAAATCCGAGATATGGGCTCTGTATTCCATGTACTGTTTTGAGACTTTGTCATTTTGTTACACGTGGTAGGTGTTAAATTTAGCTCGAAAATAACTATCATCATTTTCGTGCTATATTTCAAGTCCCATTATCTCAAGAAGGAAGGAAATGTTTTATTTAACGACGCACTAAACACATTTTATTTACGGTCATATGGCGTCGGACATTTGGTTAAGGACCACACGGATATTGAGGGAGGAAACCCGCTGCCGCCACTTCATGGGCTACTCTTTTCGATTAGCAGCAAGGGATCTTTTATATGCACCACCCCATAGACAGGATAGCACGGCCTTTGATGTACCAGTCGTGGACTGGCTGGAGCGAGAAATAGCCAAATGGGCCCACCGACGGCGATCGATCCCAAACCGACCGCGCATCAAGCTCCCATTATCTCAAGAAATAATGAAACATAGAAACATGAAAGTTTGTACAAGTACTAAGAATATTATGCAGTTCTGATATATAACAGACTGGTAGTTTTCACCAAAAACAGTCTTACATTCAATACTATACACATTTTTTTTTTTTTAATTTGTTTCTTTCTCAAGTTTGCTAAAATCATGCATAATTAAAAAATTAATTTCCTAAGGATAATGAAATTTGGTACACATAAAATGAGACAAGGTTCGGGATTTTAATAGAATACCCAATTGTTTTGGGTTGTTTCACTGAAAAGGCCCACCAAAAGGATTTTTCCAATTTCAGAAGGATGTTGTTCCATAATTAATCATCACATAGGTGTAATATTTAAGATTTATATAACAACAGGGGTAGATTTGACAGAATTTTTTTTTAAATGTGTGTAGGTCTCTAGATCAAGGCGGACATTTGGACAGTTATGACGCTCATAATGAGTGTCATAACAGTTGCTGTCCAAATGTCCGTCTTTCTCTCTTACAGTTAGAGTACTCGGGCTCATGGGCGTCGATCGATGGGGGGAGGGGAGGGGGCGAGGGGGATGCGTCCCCCACTTACTTTTCAGCTTGGGGGACAGCATAAGAAATGTCCCCCCCCCCCCCCTCCCAACACATACTTTTTCATTTGAGAAGAAACAAATATTTGCTGGCATATAGCGTAACTGATCACTATTTTGCCATTCGACCATTTGTATAGTAGCAATATTTAGATAAATGCAGCAAACAATTATTTTAAGTAGCGTGTAAGCCGTTGCTTATTTAGAATTAGCAACAGACCCATAATAGACTACTCCGTTTTTTATGTTCAGATTTTCTAAAAACAATGTTATATGTGTGTCATATATATATATATCAGTCCCCACCCCCTCCCCACTTTTAAAACCGGATCAACGCCAGTGTTCGGGCTACTCGTCAGGATAAGCCAGCCACACGAGTTTCGTCTGATTCGAAGTCTCTGCCCCACCCCAAACCTGAAAGGCTGGTCACCCCATTATATAACTTGACTCATACAATGTCAATGTGGGTCCCCTCCAATATAAGCGTGGCACCAGTGCTTAATTTATCGTGACTTTTAAAGTAGGCCACGACTAATAGTGACACCCTATATTCTTTGTATCCACCTATTCCAATCCCAAATCCTTTAACATGGTGATTGACTCCCACTGAATACATATGACGTGCCCGCGTGGGTCACCGTTACCACGTGACTCCCACAATGTACTTCTTAAGTTGTTTTCAAACATCTTCGGAACTGTGTATACTATCTAGTATCCGATAGGATTACCTTTTTTTTGTCCCAACATGGGCTGCTGTATGAGCGGACCCAAATCGGAGTTTCTGATATATGTTAGAACAGGGGATAAAAAGAACGCTGGGACAGACGCCAATGTGTTCATAATACTGCACGACGATCAAGGTAACACGACCGGCCAGATAACACTGGACAACTTTTTGCGAAATGATTTCGAACGCGGTCGCATGGATACATTCCCTGTACCGAGAAGCAAGCTGTCTGCACTCGGTAAGATTACCAAGATCGAAGTTTGGAGGGACGATGTTGGCTTTGGTAGTGACTGGTATGTGGAGAGGATTATGGTAGAAAATAAAGTAACCAATTATATATTTGTGTTTCCCATATTTCGATGGATTAAGCCAGATTATCACTACATGATCAAACATCTCGACACCTCGCTTCCACAAGAAGACGATAATTCAGAACAGAGGAAAATGGAGCTCGCGGAAAAGAAATCGCTGTACCAGTTTGAACAAAAAATTCCTGGAATGCCTGCACAGGTAATATTTACACTCAATATAACATTTATCAGACCATGTCGTTCTCGTAGTACTGAAAGTCGTTGGAATGTAATATCTGCGTCTGTTTAAGTCATCTACGCATGCGCAACCGTCTTAACGTCAATCGAATACTAGGCTCACCCCAAATTGCTACCACAAGTCGCCCAACATTTGATCACGTTTTTCGCGTGGTCATGTCAAGTGGTAGGTGACCTGTAACCCCGCCTCTCCATTTTTATTAAAGAACTGCACCCTGTTGACATTGTGTGTTACGGGCCTTGGTGGCGTAGTGACTAAGCCATCGGATTACATGCTGGTGGGTACAGGGTTCACAGCCTGGTACTGGCTCCAACCCAGAGCGAGTTCTTAAGGGCTCAATGGGTAGATGTAATGCCGCTACACCCTCTTCTTTCTCACTAACCACTAACCAACTAACAATTAACCCACTGTCCTGGACAGGCAGCCCAGATAGCTGAGGTGTGTGCCCAGGACAGCGTGCTTGAACCTTAATTGGATATAAGCACAGAAATAAGTTAAAATTAAAATGAATGAATGAATAACACTGTCTCTCCATATGAATGTATATACATTTGTCCAGGTGGGGCGAAATATGTTCACATACACACACACATGCACACACACACACTTGCACACACGCATTCGTGCACATGCACACACACACACGCACACACACTGCCAATATACAGTGATAGAATAGATATATGTATATAATTATATATATGCATATGTAGTGAAACTTCTCTAAACCAGACATCCATGGGACCAAGAATTTTGTCTGTTTTTCAGAGGTGTCCAGTTTTCAGGGGTTTGCATTGATACAAAACCTTTTGTTGCCTATTCACATTCAGTTTTATATATATATGTATTGAAGATGAATCCAACAGTTAATAATCCAATCAGAGCCGGTTTTATCCTAGTAGCACATGTAGCATGCGCTATGGGCCCTGTGCTTCAGGGGGCCCTGCGGTTATTTTCCCCAGGTAATTTTTCCTCTCTCTGTGAGTGGGTTGCAAAATATATATCTTGGGGGTTGCAAAATATATATCCTGGGAAGGAGGTCCTGTTGTTATTTGTGCTACAGGCCCCATAGATCCTTAAACCAGCTCTCAATCCAATAAAGAACCTTTGACTTAAGATATTTTAACGTTTGCTTATATACTTTAAAAACTTTTAATGATTTTAAGTTTATCATCAAGTGATAGTTCAATACGGCGAAGTTTATCTGGACACTCCATATTTAAAATGCATATGGCAATGAAACGCTACTGACATCTTCGACCCTGAAAAGACAACATTTCTTTTGCCTACTCTTTATTTTGCTAAATAATTGTTTTAAAACAATAAAACAATATGAAGACAGTGAATTAAATTCATTGTTGTTTTGTCCACCCTTGAAGCAAACTATAAATATGTTTGTTATGGATATCAAAGCTGTCACTTGATCTTTAATTGCTTAATTGTTATTTGCCAACCGTACCCAGTCATATGTAACAGTGATTACACATCTGATGGCGAACCTGAGCATGTGTATATTGCACCGGCTATGTTCGCTGTCAGGTAATCTGGCTGAAGATGGCGAAGTGACAAGAAACAAAACAATTAGTGGTGCCATAATGATTGACAACGGTCTGGTCGTCCAGTTTTTAGAGGTACAAGTTGCACTAAATAAAGAGTTGGGACTGAATTATTTGTCTGGTGTTCGTTTTAGAGAGGTAAAATTTAGTGTTAAAACATGCGTAAATTAATATTGTTTAACAACACCACTAGGGCACATTGATTAATTAATGATTATCTATTAATGTGAAACATTTGATAATTTTGACTCGTAGTCATCAGAGGAAACCCGCAATATTTTTCCTAATGCAGCAAGGGATCTTTTATATATGCATTTCCCCACAGACCGGCCTTTGACCACTTGTGGCGCATTGGTTGGAACAAGAAAAAATCCAAACAGTTGAATGGATCCACTGAGGTGGTTCGATCCTGCGACATAAGCACCTCAAGCAGACATTAAACTGATTAAGCTAATTCCCGCCCTTGTCTTAAAGATACACATATACATCTCTACAGAATTTTAAAACATTAAACAGTAGTTGCTAATAAATTATCAGTTGACCAAAAATATCCTAATCGTGATTTTGAAAACAAAATGTTCCTTGTAAATACATTTAATGTATGAACACATTTAATATACACACACATAAACACATGTTTTATATATACAGTCAAAGTTTCATGACTCGATCTTGAAGGGTACGAGGAAATGGTTTGAGTTTCAAAGAGTTTGAGTTTTCAAAATTAATATATAAGCTAGAGTTCAAACTTGAAACTGCATTGCAGCTGGATGATTTTACTTAATATTGTAAGAAGCATGCACTTCCCTGCCTACCTCTAAACTGAAAACTATGCATCCCCAGTTGAATGGTGAATTAATATACAACTGTCACCCCCACCCCTTCTGTTGGCATCTTCCAATGCCTGTGATACATTTATTTTGTGTATATTATTAAAGTAAGTAAATAACAAAACACACATTTAATATATACACATAAACACACATTTAATATATACTCTGCATCAATATTGAAGGGTCACTCATATTGTTAGTACTACACGTTAACAATGCCCGTCCAACACACTAATTATGAACAAAGGAATGTATGGCCTTCGTGGATTAGGCCCAGAGTGAGGTTTCCTAAGTAGCATTTGGATTTCAATATGAGTAATGGTACTTCCAGTTAGAGGCCACAACAAAATTGTAAAAGCTATGCAAACACATGTACCTACTATGACCCCAACAAATGGGTTGTCTCAACACACCCATGTCTGAAATTCTGTATGTTGTGCCTGTGAACTGCATTCTCACCATGGGTATAAAAGTGTGCATGATTGCCATTCACATATTCACGCACACTTCAGTTGAAAATGCGTGTAAGGTGCGTGAGAGTATCAGGTTTTGAAAATGCGTCGTTTTGACTAATGTTGAGAAGGGCAATGGAGTAGGTAGGATACAGGTTGAACACAGTCAACGAGAAGTCACGAGGCACTTTAATGTCAGTCAGATTGTCATTGGATGGATCAGGCAATGACTTCTAAAGACTGGATTCATTTCCTGTATGTTGTGTGATGAGAGTATCCGGATGTAAGGTGATCCCATAGTTCCTGTATGTTGTGAGATGAGAGTATGAGGATGTAAGGTGATCCCATAGTTCCTGTATGTTGTGAGATGAGAGTATCAGGATGTAAGGTGATCCCATAGTTCCTGTATGTTGTGAGATGAGAGTATAGGGATGTAAGGTGATCCCATAGTTCCTGTATGTTGTGAGATGAGAGTATAGGGATGTAAGGTGATCCCATAGTTCCTGTATGTTGTGAGATGAGAGTATAGGGATGTAAGGTGATCCCATAGTTCCTGTATGTTGTGTGATGAGAGTATCAGGACGTAAGGTGATCCCATAGTTCCTGTATGTTGTGAGATGAGAGTATCAGGACGTAAGGTCATCCCATAGTTCCTGTATGTTGTGTGATGAGAGTATCAGGACATACGGTGATCCCATAGTTCCTGTAAGTTAATTGTGTGAAAATAAAAATTGGGTTTGTTTGTTCTAACCCAACTGACCCATGATTATCGCCGCGTGTCTACATCTTTTTTTTTCACCTTTTGGGGAATTTGTTTTTCTTTTTAAAAATATTTAACCATTTTCAATTTAGGCTTAAACAAGTATAATATTGATCTGTAGATGATAGCCTGTTTGTCAAACATTTTAAAACCTTGATATATATTTAACAAAAAATTATTAACGTTAGTTTTGATTCGTTGGAAAAAATAAATTCTGTAAAATACTATTCATAGTATAGTAATGAGTAAAGGATTTTCCCCACGACAGTGGCATGAGATCTCGGTCATTTGTGACAGACAAAATTGGTGTTAAACTAAATCAATCTAACGGTAGCTGCATAGGTATGTTCACGTGAGCCAGATGAGGCTATGTATTGGCTTGCTTTTTAAGTTAATATTAGCGGTCATTTTGTCCAACGCTAACAGTAGGTAGTCTTATATTCCGATTGGCTTGAAATAGCGGTTAGAGAGATTTTCATGACACCCATCTATAATTTTGTTAACAGTCTGTTAACATATTTTGTTTTCACCAGTGTCATTAAATTGTGTCGGTATAGAATATAATCTTCTAAGAAACTACACATAAAGGTTCTGTGATGTGCTTTAAACACCAAATATTGTAACGTCAAGACTGAGAATTTCAACAAACTTGAGTAAATTGTAAATATGTTGGTGGCGTAGCATTTTATAACGAATATAGACAGTGGTGTGATTGCATATAATGTACAAATGGATTGGGCACAAGTTATCCAACTTACGAGGCCATCTCCTAATAACATACAATAATGACAATATGACAATATGACAACAACGGCGACTGTACAACTATTACAAGAATATACAAAAAATTTAATATTCAAAGAGAAAAACAAAACACAGAAAAAATACAAAATAATAAATAAATAGATAAATAAATGAATGAATGAATGAATGAAGAAGAAAAGAAAATGAAGGTGATTTATTTTCCAATCACGGTGGTCGTGAATGAAATAGAAAGAAAGAAAGAAGTGTTTTATTTAACGACGCACTCAACACATTTTATTTACGGTTATATGGCGTCAGACATATGGTTAAGGACCACACAGATACTTCATGGGCTACTCTTTTCGATTAGCAGCAAAGGGTCTTTTATATGTATCATCCCACAGACAGGATAATTTTCATGGGCTACTCTTTTACGACAGGCAGCAAGGGATCTTTTATTTGCGTTCCCACAGGCAGGATAGCACAAACCATGGCCTTTGTTGAACCAGTTATGGATCACTGGTCGGTGCAAGTGGTTTACACCTACCCATTGAGCCTTGCGGAGCACTCACTCAGTGTTTGGAGTCGGTATCTGGATTAAAAATCCCATGCCTCGAATGGGATCCGAACCCAGTACCTACCAGCCTGTAGACCGATGGCCTGCCACGACGCCACCGAGGCCGGTCTGAATGAAATAGCTGGACACGTTGAACCACTGAGAAAAAGCTGGTTAGAACATTACCATCAAGCACATATGACGTACATCTAGGTCAGGGATTTCCCACTGCGCGCAGTTTTCCAAAACATTGATGTTATTAGCCAACACACGATTGTTTGGATTTTCAAACGAACGATCCGTTATGTTGATATTGGTTTTGCAGTATCTTTCTCACACCAGCAAATAAGGCTTATTTTCTTCCAAAAACGGTGATAAATTTTTAGAAAGATTTTCTGACGAACGATTAAATACAGCTTTTGCACGAACGATCTGTCGTTTATGTGGATATTGGTTTCACATAACCGACAGACGAACAACAAAATCGTTTGTGCCAAATTTTATGTCCTGTGAGAGTATAGGGATGTAAGGTGATCCAATAGGTCCTGTATTCTGTGAGATATCCACCTTTGAAATAACTCACAATTGGTGGTGCCATGTATAAATTATATAATTACTATTCCAGTTTTAGATACATAATACAGCTTGCATGCCAATCGGCTGAACGAATGTTTGGGAAAGCAGTCTCCTCATCAATGTGTTTATAAATATTATTGGGGGGGGGGGGGGGCAGTATGTAGTGCAATGTTAAAGCAGCACTCACCTGATGTGTGGTTGATCTACAATTGATCCTGGGGAGTGGGTGCATAGAGGGCGGTATGTAGTGCAATGTTAAAGCAGCACTCACCTGATGTGTGGTTGATCTACAATTGATCCTGGGGAGGGGGGACATAGAAGGCAGTATGTAGTGCAATGTTAAAGCAGCACTCACCTGATGTGTAGTTGATCTACAATTGATCGTCAGTGATGGGGCCCATTGGTTTTCTCATTCCAGCCAGTACCCCACAAATGGTGTAACTACTGCTGTGCTATTTACTATCCTGTCTATGGGATAGTGCTTATAAAAGATCCCTTACTGCTAATTGGAAAGAGTAGCCCACTGCATGGTCACATCGGGTTTCCACTCTCATTATCTGTGTGGTCCTTAACCATATGTCTGATGCCATATAACCAAAATTAAAATGTGTTGAGTGCATCATTAAATAAAAATTAAACATTCCTTCCTTCCTTATAAATAATGTATAGAGCTGGGTGGTATACGATATATACTGTTCGGTATCGGTATCATGTTAATACCAATTTACCATACCAAGCAAATCTCATAATACTGAACTTTTGGTATTGAAAAAATGTTTTACGCCATTTAGTAAAGTACTAACAATATATCTGATGAATACAAAATAGTTAAAAAGAAGATAGCAATGAGGGCTTTGTGTATGGAATTTAATTTTATTTAGATGAAATTAGCGGGTGAGACTTAACTCGGGCATGCATTTAAAGCCGAGTATACTGAAAATACTGCTTGATATTGGTATTGGTATTGTATCAATACCGAATACCGTACCGATATCAAGGTAAATCACCCCCAAAATACAGATACCGATACCAAACCTGAAATTTCAATACTGCCCAGCTCTAATAATGTATTTTTTTTTAATAATTAAAAATCAGAATTAAGAATGTATGCCTACATATGAATATCAGGTTTCAAGAGAATTCATTACTTGGAGCAAATCATTATCAAATTTAAAGAAGTTCACCGAGTGTGTTAATAGTGTAACCAGTCAACTGAATTTCATTATCATTGTTATGTTAATCTGTTTGTTTAAAAAATAGTATGTACTGCATCACAGAGCAGTAAGCAATACCTTATAGTGGTGACCACTCTTACACCCACAGAAATAGGATACTGATGCTCTAAGAGGACCCACTTCAGAAACCATAGATCTCCACAGATGACCATGGTCATCCTCACACATCAAACCTCAACTCCTACAGGAAATCACTACATTTTCCATAAGAATCTCATCTGAATAAAATGCTATATGTACATATGATTTGTGTTGTCATTGATGTTTAATAAGTTACCAGGATAGAGATTTTCAAAGCTGTCTTAGTGCTACGATATCGTAAAACCATTGTAGGCCATGACTATGATTAATACATTCCATTTATACATTATGTCGAAAGCTGATTTATGGCCAATTATGGAGCACACATCCATTAATTAGCAGTACAGACGGTAAAAAAGAAACAACAACAACAACATACATTTTTAAAGACTATATATGGCAACCTGTTATCAGTGGCCACCTGTCTTAAGCAGTTGCTTGTTTCTACTCCCTTGTTTCTACTTCATAAGTGATAATATAAATCTTAAGCTAATTATATGTGCTTTTCTCAAGTCCTTTTACGGTAATATGTCCTTTTCTCAAGTCTAATTAGTCTAATTGCAAGACTATTACTATAGTACTGTCAGAAATAGAATAAAAATGATTTTCGTCGATTATTTCTTACATATTAAACTGACAAGTAAATATTTTGTAAATATCTATTTAATGATAATCTACATAATTTAGCATTTACTTGTTTGGGCTCTCATTGATGTTCAAGGTGGTGTTTACTCTTGAAATTAAAAGAAAAATGTTGGTAAACAGGTGATTTGTGCACTTTATTGGAACAGACTATAAAAAATGTTGGTCAACATGTGTCAATTTCATTGCTGTTACAATGTGTGAAGGACTGTTTCTGATGATGTTTTACCCTATATCCCTCTCCAAAACATTTATAAGTAACTTTTGAGCACAACTGTCAAGAACCATTCTGAGTGATCCATTATACCGGTATTAAAGGTGACATCTCAGTGTTGCACAATGACAGCTATTGCAATTTTTTTTTTTATATAAAATTTTGATTTAACATTTAAGAAGATACCTTTAACAATATGCCCATCAATGAGGAAATAATTTTAATCTATTGATACAAAATACATTTTTATTGCAGAATCTTTATCACAAACAGATGCTCACATATAACTATGATATAGCACCTTTAAATGGTTGCAAGATTGTGTAAATTTCTAATATACTTATATTGAATTTATACTCAATAAATATGCTTGTCATAATTTATAATTTATGCTGCAATTCAAAATGATCAGTTAACTTGCAGTTTTAAATTAAAAGTTTGTTTAAGGGTAAATGAAATTGACACATATCAGCAAAATGTTTTAGTCTGTTCCAATAAAGGTCATACATCACCTGTTTACCGACATCTTTATTTTAATTTCAAGAGTAAACACTACCTTGTACATCAATGACAGTCCAAACAAGTAAATGCTAAATTAGGTAGAGTAGGTATTTACAAAACATTTACATGTCAGTTGAATATGAAAGAAATATTAAACGAAAATCATTTTTATTCTATTTCCGACAATACTTTTTATAGAACTGCTTTTCACATTCTAGCATTTGTTTTCATCTTACAATTTGACAAGCAAAGATTATTTCCCACTCCATAAAGTATATTTCAAGCCTTGAAATTTAAATTGCTCAATGGCAAGCTTCAGTTATCTGAATCAAAATGACATTCAGCATGACATGTGCGAAAGCAACTGGTACTTGATAATAGAGGAGAATATGACTTTTGGAAAAATAAACATGTGTCACGGGGATCCTATAATACCCGTAACTGAATGAAACATGATTGTCCAAATATCTCTCCTAACTGTATATCTATTAGATCTCTCTGTAACGGGCGGTTATACCCACTTGTGGCTCGTCTAGGTATGATCAGAGATAAGATCTTATATAAAGTATATATTATTATAGTACGTTTAGTTCACTAGAAAACACAACAAAAACACAATACACTTTGGAATCTGTATTAACCTACGCTGACAAATGTATTGCCGCAGTAGTTAATTAACAACAACAAATAATAACAACTCAGAACTGATCACTTAATTAGTTATCTCTAGGTGTCTAGTTTACACAATATGCTAATCACTTCACCATGACACAACACCCACACGGGTGATAATTTCGAACGCTTCCAGGAGAACTTAATTAATAAAGGAATTACAACTCTATTCCTAACTGGTTAATTTTTAATTAACCCTTACTACTCGTTCAATAACGTGTGATAATTGAGAAACGCTTCCAGGAGAACTTAATTAATAAAGGAATTACAACTCTATTCCTAACTGGCTAATTTTTAATTAACCCTTACTACTCGTTCAATAACGTGTGATAATTGAGAAACGCTTCTAGGAGAACTTAATTAATAAAGGAATTACAACTCTATTCCTAACTGGTTAATTTTTAATTAACCCTTAACTACTCATTCAGTAACCTTGTAACACAGAATTAATACTGGTACCTATCACAATAAAGACAATAACCTACAGTTTACCTAGGTCCTCTAGGATGACTGGTTAAGCTTTTTATAATTATTTAGGACAGTGAGCCTACAGATTACTGCGTCAGATGACCGTCAGCACCGTCTAAATAATATTGGTATAATACAGTATTAAAATATTTAAAGTCACATCAATCACATCAAGGTTATACACAGAGCAGAAAATATAATATTACCAGTCCGGACGGACAGCGATCCCCTGGAGCCTTCCTATGTTTCTCCCTGATATCTCTAAAATCCTAGCTATTTATTCAAAACTCTCAGAGACAGCGAATATCGCCTGGGGGTACAAGGCGGTACCTCACATATCATCTGATATTTCCACCTCTCCCAGAGTCGGTATCTTTCCTTAGATGACCAGACATTCTGTTGCCAATCGCCAAAATCACGGTTGTAAAAACCGCACTCGCGGAGGTATTACGTAACTAAGTGCATATTGGAATGCACGGTCGCACGAAGGTATTACGTAACAAGTTGCCCATCTGGGCTAAGTGCATTTGGAACTGCACACGGTCCTCTAAAACAATTAATATCGCCACAGGTGAAAAGAAATTAAGAGCATGTACCGTCACATCATGTTAAATAATTATCACACTTTCATAGACTTAAAACTGATCAATGCATTTTTAACATATATACATATATATTTTTTTTTTTCATTACATGAAATAAATGACAGTAACATGTACATGTAATTGGCACCAAAGTATGAGTGTAAAAGAACTACATGTACACCAACTTTGTAATTAATCCACTTGCCTGTATTAAGTATATTTGGATAGTATTAGTAAATTATATTAAAAGGACGAAATATACATATTGATAAATATTTTCAGGATTCCCTTTCAGCCAATTATTTAAAATTTAGTTTGACTATTGGAAGAAAAAGTAAACTGATATGTAAAAATTTATTGTAGACAGAACAAACATTAGAATTATCAGAAATGCATTAAAGGTATAGATATTTATTTTCTAAGCTAAAATATATATATATTTAAGAGTACATTTGCCAAACACATATTATAATTGCTGCAAACTTAGAAATAGTCCCGTTAAGCACCTAGCACAACAGTTTACCAAGTCTTTATGATATTTTCTATCATTTAAGTGTATAAATAAAAAAACAAAATAAAACAAATGAAGACATACATGTATACTGAACAAAAAAAGAAACTTCCGATTTGTACATATAGTATTTGTTGTGTTAAAGAATTCATTGTGTAATGAAATTATATAGGTAGTATTAGCCTTGAGCTGTATTATCAGGATTCATGAATTTTATCGATTATTTTTGCACTGTTAATCGTCGACAACGTGAAATTCAATTTGCACGTGTATGCATGGTTCGACATGTCCCGTGTAGTATTCGGTCAATTTGTTTTACTTGTTGTCAAGTGAACGAAAACACTTCAAAATTTGTTAAAAAATTAAAGTTTTTTACATTGTAGCATTTTTAGTATGCCAAGAATACCCAATAATTTACGCGAACGGGCGATTGGCATGCTTGATGCTGGCATGTCGACAGAAGACATCGCAAGGCATGTTGGGAGTTCTAGTCGAGTGATACGAAATCTTCGTGTAAGATTTCGAATGACAGGAAGCACCAACGACTTGCCACGTCGTGGACATCCGCGTGTTACAACGCGTGGTCAAGACCGCTATATCATAAGCACGCATTTGCGCAATCGATTCCAAACTGCCACTGCTACTGCTGCTAACACACCTGGGCTTTATAATAACCGAATCAGTGGGCAAACTGTTCGTAATTGTCTGCAGGAGAACGGTTTACATGCACGATGTCCTTATGTCGGATGCGTTTTAACGCAACGTCACCGTCTAAGTCGTCTTAATTGGGCACGTGTACACACTCGTTGGATACGGCGACACTGGAATACTGTTCTTTTTTCGGATGAATCCAGATTTTCTTTACAACGTGGTGATGGCAGGGTGCGCGTCTACCGTAGGAGAAATGAATGCTATGCTGACTGTTGTGTTCTTGAATGAGATCGTTTCGGGGTGGGGGTTCTGTCATGGTCTGGGCAGCCATGGCCCATGGTTATCGTTCACCACTAGTCGTCATTGATGGCAATTTAAATGCTCAACGTTACCGCGATGACATTCTCGCTCATCATGTCATTCCTCTGTTCCATAACAACGCCAACATCTCTATTTTTCAGCATGATAATGCCACCTCTCATACAGCTAGAGACACTGTAAACTTTCTTAGGACAAATAACATTGATTTCATTGATAACTGGCCCACTAAAAGTCCTGATCTCAACCCCATCGAGCATGTCTGGGATAGTCTGGACAGACCATTGAGGCGTCGTCCCAACCCAAATGCTAACGTCAACGAACTTTGTCAAGCACTCATTCAGGAATGGAACAATATTCCACAGGCAGAAATCAACACTTTAGTCAATTTTATGCGCCTGTGATGCACTGCAGTGGTCAATTCAAGAGGTGGTCATACCCGTTATTAAGTGGGTGGGTTTTTTTTTTAACCCCTACCACACTTGGTCAAAATTTCTCCCAGTTTCTGTTAACCTATGGCCATGATTTTTGCACCAAACGATGCATCATGGAACACTCTTTAAACGCATATATAACAATTATTCCCCTGGTTTGTTTTCATCAAGTTAGCGGAAGTTTCTTATTTTGTTCAGTATAGATCCTGTTGTCCAGTAACAGACACAATATTTCAGATAGCAATGTAATTATTTACTATAGTATTTTTCCTAGCTTGTTTTAGCATGGTGCAGCACCATGCCTCAATAGTCTAGCACCCTCTTGCCTTAATCAGCATCATGCTCCCCTGAGATTAAACAAGCATTTTTCAGTAATTAATTCTAAAATTAACCTTTATAAAACACCAAAAGGGGTACTATTAATTAATCTTTTGCCATTCATTTATTAACGCAAGCACATAAATTACATTAATGTTTATTTCAATAAATTTTTGTGTATTTTTAATGAAAAACAAGTGCCCTAAAAATGGTGAAAATGCCCGAAAAGTGTTTGGTCTACCATGCCTTGCCTAATTTCTAGGTAAATCACTATACTATATAAAGCAAACGATTCTGTTACTCAGTTATTACCAGTATTATAAATAATTGTTATAAAATTTAGTCATCATTAACAGAGCAGAGTTTTGCAGATATGTTATACTGGGATCAAAATGTGTTCCAAGACATATGCCACGTCCGTAACGGGTTTTTATTAGGTAATGTAATTTCTACAAAATGATCTTCAATATTACCGGTAATTACTCTAGAGGCTTGTACATAAGTTGATAAAAAAAGATAAGGTATCATATACCGTTAGTCATAATCCTGAACTTTAAAAACAAAATAGTGCTTGTATAAATATACAGATTATTTGTACAAATAAGACTGGAATTACCCAATACATTGTGTTTAGTCAGTAAGAATCATTTTAGTATTTTGTTTATAAATATTAGAAAATAAAAAATAAAATTACACAAAGTCTTTAAGTTATGGTATTCATTTTATCTTTTGCATTATGTTTTCAGATCAAGCAGGTGCCTCCAGATGAGCAGTTCTCGTTTGATCATAAGGTAAGTGTTAATACTCGTACCTCTTGAAGTTTTATATTCATGTTGCTCATCACTTACTATTTGCATTTACCATAGTTTGACACCCAATAGCCAATGTATTTTTCGTGCTGGGGTGTCGTTAAACATTCATTCATTCAGTGTTAATAGTCATAGACACAAGGTAAGTGTTAATACTACACATACTGGTCAAAATAGTATACACACAAAGATACATGTTTAATCATAAGGTAAATTAAGTGTTAATACTACACATACTGGTCAAAATAGTATACACACAAAGACACATGTTGTTTAAACATAAGGTAAATTAAGTGTTAATACTACACATACTGGTCAAAATAGTATACACACAAAGACACATGTTGTTTAATCATAAGGTAAATTAAGTGTTAATACATGTACTACACATACTGGTCAAAATAGTATACACACAAAGATACACGCACACACACACACACACACACACACACACACACTTATCAAATTCATTATCTTTAACTTTGTGAATTCCCTCACATGGAATTCCAGATAAAGTTAATGGAAGAAAGGTCAGTATTTGCTAGATAGGGTGAATAATTGGGTGTGTTTGCCTGTTCACATTCAGAGCAGTCTGGACTTGTAGTTCATGGACCAAATATCATCTGTGAAACTTGTGCATACCAGTAGTTTAAGATAATTACAGATGATTTGTTTAATCAAATATTTGTTTAGTCATTTATTTATTACCAAATAAACAGAAAAACCAAAAATGTTGGTCAGATTACATGGTGACAGTAGAATATGTAGGCTATTTGTAGAGGAATTAGTCCTATGTTATAAAACATTACATATGAAAAATACTAGATTTTGTTTTAAATATAATTTTGAAAACCCCTTTGGACTATCTAGGTCTGTCATATTTAGAATTTGCATACAATTAAAGGCACATTCCTGAGTTTGCTGCAATTTTAAAGATGTCATCGACTAACAGAGACTTTTTAACGATTGTAATTACATATCAAATATATTTTTCTGCATAAAATATTAGTGGCTGTATATTAAACATGTTTCTGATCGTCCTAAAATTTGTACTAGGCTAAATTTAATTTTATTTCCTAAAATATTTTTTTTTTGTATGTACGAAATTATTTGTAGACAAAATCCAGATTGGGCTTCTTACAAATATTAAAACGACCAGAAACACATTGAATATACAGACAATGATATTCTAAACAAGAAAATATATTTAATATGTAAGTTTAATCGTAGAAATATTTTATTAGTCAGAAACATCTTACAATGCAGCAAACTCAGGAATGTCCCTTTAACAAATTAATATGGTAGTATAAACTCTATATACAGTCAAACCTGTATATAAGAGCCTTTCAAGGAACCTAGCAAATGTGCACATTTTGGACAGATGGCTGTTATATACAGGTAAATAAAAGTACATATGAAATAATTTACTATGAAAACTACTACTGAAGTGGAATGCATAAACATATCAAAAGTTGTTGCAGAAATGTAAAATAAGAAAGACAAAATATAAATAGTTTCTACTACATAAAAATGTTATTCAAAGCATAAATTGAACATGTTTTGTTGACATGCAATCACAATTATTCACCTTTTGAGAAAGTAATTTATCTTTAATTACTTTCCAATTAATTATTTAGTCCACTAGACACAAAAGGTTGCATGCAGGTACGAAAACATTATACATTAATTAACAAAAGGGCAAGTTTGCCAATGTGTACTGGCTGACCAAGCATTGTGGCAGACTAGCAGCAATCACAAATTTTAGAATACCTTTCAGTGTTGGTGAGTCGGATGTATATGTATATGTAAGTTCGGGGCTAGTTGGACTTCAACCAATGACAAGTTGCCTTTCAAATGACTGACATCACACAGATATAAGATGAAAAATATGATTAATTATGCAGTGCTAGAGTATGTACCAATTTGTTTCAACTTAAGTAAATCAATTAGTTTATATTGTGACTGAGACAGGCCAATACATGTATATATCTTATGACCATTATGGCAAGTTCAGTTGTCCATTGGGCAAAAAACCTCACAATTCATTGTATTTTGTGGCTGTTATAGCAGGTTCAACTATTAATTTTGGCAAAAAAAAAAAAAAATAGAGAGAAAAAAAAGTATCCATGTACTGGCTGCATGGAACAGGTGGCTGCTATTATATACAGGTAAAATAAAGAAGGAAATACATTGATCAAGATTTATGGTGGCTGCTATATACTCTTCAAAAAAAGTAGGGGAACCTGAAATATTAATATTAATATCAACTATTAGACCGAACATACGTTTTGACCACAGACATCCTAGTAAAGAACATTCAGGTTTGTTTATGAATGAATGAATGAATGAATGAATGAATGAATGAATGAATGAATGTTTAACGACACCCCAGCACAAAAATACATATCGGCTATTGGGTGTCACAAATGGAGGTTTGTTTATGAACACACCGAAACACATTCCATAGTTTGCACATGCATCACGCAGTTGCCCCGTACACGTGTGTGGGGTCATTCTCGATTTTGACAATTTCCAGGAAAGTCGATTAATCTGTCAGTCTTTTTCATTCTGTTGATCATACAGTTTGTTATTGTTTTGTTTTTAGTCATTTTTATTGTTTGAATTTGCGATTTACTGGTAAAAAAACACATCAATTTTCAAATTTCACTTCTGACCCCCAATCGTCCATCAAGATCTTTGGTGGTCATAAAACCTACTGCAATACTGAACTACTGGTTGTAATGTTTGCCCAGTTAATTCACTATTATCATTTAATCATTCCCCACAGCTAATACTTTACAATTTTGGCAATTGTAAATTCTTATTAGAGTTTCCCTACTTTTTTTTGAAGAGTATATATATAAGTGGTGGTTAGACCATGCAGTCTAATATGTATCTCCCTACCTTTTATTCTTTAGAACGACCATCAAAATTGTGCCAAACTTCCTTCATCAAAATGCGCACCCATTTCCCTTTGGCTTAATCAAATTACATAGCACCATACCACCTTCTGCCTTTTACCAGCTACTGTTGGACTGCTGGTGCTCCCTTGCACCTGCCAGTGCAGGTGGTCCCCCCTTGACCCACCCCAGCCCCTTCCTGTCCTGGACGGAAGGACAGGTGTGCGCTACAACAGCTGGCTCTGAATGTGCACGTTAAATAATTTCCCATTCCCATTCCATGCAGTCTTAACTGTATAGCGACTGTAGTTTCATTTTTCTTTTAAAAAATAAATTGGGCAACCTACCAGTAATTGTGAAAACACAAAAATGAGTTAGTTAAAACAGAGCCTACCCTCATACTGGCAATGCACCAATACACAGGAGTTAATTAAAACAGAGCCTACCCTCATACTGGCAGTGCACCAATACACAGCTTGTTTTAGAAAGCACAAGTCAGTCTGGTCAAAGCAAAATGATCTTTGTACAACTCACAAAGGCATGTAACATGGTAAATTAAGCCTTTCTCTGTCACCACCCACGGGAATTTCTTTAAATTTCTAAATTGTTCCAGTGACTGTAATTTTGTGAAATATGGTTTAATTCTGTGGTTTTACTGATTATAGGATATTTTTCAGTAACAAAATTCAGTTACATTTAATTATTATGTACAGTACTTAAGTTCTTTAAATCCTTCACCAATAAAATGCCTTCACTTAGTGATTTTTTTCTACAAAGGTTCATTGTAAACCCAAATTATATATAATATCACAGGAATGGATCATGGAATAGCCTTTTATTATAGAGTTCACTGATAAACAAATATGCATGCAATTGCTCGGAGATGGATCTGAAAGTCACATTTCCTGATCCATCACAGATTCATCACAAAACTTGTTGTTACAGGTTTTATGGGATTTGGGGATAATAGCACTTATTTAAAAAATAACAATAACCCACCTATAATCCCCAATTGCATGACCAATCATATTCGTACAGAATACTGTGAAGTAATTGATGAAATGTGTATAATTATGTGATGAAATGCATTATTTTGTTATTTCAGTGGGACATTGTATCAAATAAAATACAGCTGATAGCTGTGAGTAAGATTGTCAAACTGACAGCAGGAAACTGGGAAAGCCTTTCACATTTGACAAACCTGTACACCAAGAAAATTTTCCATGTTCCTCAGGTATGAGCTATGATTGTGCATGTACTAGCTAGTACTGTAAACCAATAAAAAAATTATTGTATAAATTTCAAATCATTCCTGCCCAACCTCAAAATACAAACTTTATATGCTCACATTTTTTATACGCCCATCTATGATGGGTTGTATTATGGTATGGCATTGTCCATCCATCCATCCGTACATCAGTCCATCAGTACATCCGCCTATTAACTTTTTATTGTCCAGACCATATCTTGCATACAGATGCATACAGGACCATCAAACCTCACATGTAGGAACGACTTGGGATGGCAGTGTGTCATGTACTATTACTAGGTCATTGTGACCTACTTTTCATGGTCTACAGCACATAACAGTAAATCCTGTCTGGACCATATCTTGCAAACAGATGCATACAGGACCATCAAACCTCACATGTAGGAACAACTTGGCATGGCGGTGTGTCGTGTTCTATTACTAGGTCACTGTGACCTACTTTTCATGGTCTGCTGCATATAACAGTAAATCCTTATCCGGACCATATCTTGCATACAGGACCATTAAACCGCACATGTAGGAACATCTTGGGATGGCGGTATGTCGCGTACTATTACTAGGTCATTGTGAACTACTTTTCACGGTCTACTGCACATTACAGTAAATTCTTGTCCGGACCATATCTTGCATACAGATGCATACAGGACCATCAAACCTCACATGTAGGAACAAATTGGCATGGCAGGGTGTTGCATTCTATTGCTAGGTCACTGTGACCTACTTTTCACGGTCTACTGCACATAACATCTTGCATACAGATGCATACAGGACCATCAAACCTCACATGTAGGAACAACTTGGGATGGTGGTATGTCACGTACTATTACTAGGTCATTGTGACCTACTATTCACGGTCTACTGCACATAACCATAAATCCTTGTCCGGACCATATCTTGCATACAGGACCATCAAACCTCACATGTAGGAACAACTTGGCATGGCAGGGTGTTGCATTCTATTGCTATGTCACTGTGACCTACCTTTCACGGTCTACAGTACATAACAGTAAATCCTTGTCCGGACCATATCTTGCATACAGATGCATATTGGACCATCAAACCAGATTTTCTTTTTATTGTTTTGAATATAGTTCATGAACGTACTAAATGCAAATACTAATTTATAATAATAGTTGATCGCATAAATGTGCTATATATTGAACAGACTTCTTGTGAAATTTGAGCCATCTCTTTGTTTCAAATATAGCTCAGTCGGTAAAACTTGAGGTGCTTTGGTCCAAAGGATCGAATCACCTAAGTGGACCCATTCTCTGATTAGATTTTTTTTCATCCCAGCCAATTCCCCACAACTGGTATATCAAAGGCTGTGGTATGTGCTGTCATATGTCTGTGGGAAAGTGCACATTAAAGACCACTTGCTACTAATGGAAAAATGTAGCGGGTTTCATCTGAAGACTGTTTCAACCCCATCTGTTTTCTCCAATTCTGGAGAGATGAGGACTGGGATGTGGAGGTGGACAGCGAAAGAAAGGTGGAGTTGTCAGATTGGGAAGAAATGAGATGGAATTCAAAGGAGAGAAAGAAAAGCGGGTAGTAGGATAACAGACGTGTGTGTGTGTGTGTGTGTGATTATATATATATATATATATATATATATATATATATATATATATATATATACCGGGTATATATATATATATACTATGTCAAAAAAGAAACGCATAGGCAAAATATTTATGGAATTATCTCTTTAATACAAAGTGGCATAATTTCGTTATTTATGATCGTAACACAAGCAAATTTGACATGAGTATGTGACAATGCTCTTACTATGGACTGACAGCAGTCACATGTGGGCGCTGAAATCAGTACCTTGTGTGGCCACCAGCAGCAGCAATCACTGCGCAACATCTCCTTGGTATAGACTGAATGAGTCTCTGAATCCGGGCACGTGGAATCCTAGCCCATTCTTCTTGCAGTGCATGTGAAAGTTGCGGAAGCGTCTGAGGCTCCAGGTCACGCTGGCGTACACGTCTGTCCAGTTCGTCCCATAGATGTTCAATGGGGTTAAGATCTGGCGATCTTGATGGCCATGGCAGCACATTAATGTTCTCATTCTGTAGGAAATCCATTGTTACATGTGCCGTATGTGGCTTGGGTTTGTCCTGCTGAAAGAGTTCTCTCTGTCGATCCAAAATGGGAAACATGTGACGGCAAAGAATTTCATCCCGGTAGCGTACAGCTGTCAGGATGCCTTGTACGAACACAAGTTCACTTCTGCCAGTGTATGAAATGGCTCCCCACATCATGATACTCCTTCCACCAAATCTGTCAACTTGAGTGATGCAGTTGTTGGCAAAACATTCATTGCGGCGTCTGTAAACACGTTGTCGTCCATCACATCGCTGTATAGAAGGAAACGTGACTCATCGCTGAACCATACTTGCTGCCAGTTTCCCAAGTTCCATCCCTGTACATTCGTGCACCAGTGAACATGTAAATGTCGATGTTGATGTTGCAGGACAGAGCCAACATACTTTTTCCTAGCCTATAAACCAGCTTCTCGAAGTCAGTTCCGAATGGTTTGTGCAGACACCCTTCTCAAACCAGGTATGCATCCAGCCGTGTTCATTGCTGTGGCAGTTCATAGGCTGTAGTGATCTTGTGCTGCAGTTGTTATGCGAGCCTTCCACTTCTGGGCTGGTCTTCAGCTGATTGAAACTGCTGGTACCCTTCCCAGAGACGTGAAATGGTGGACGTTCATGTGGCGTCTGACTGCTTACTGCAATTCACCTAACTGGAGGTGGCCTATTGCAATGTTTCAATTCTGCAGGCTTAGTCTTGGCATCTTGTAACTCGTCTACGTCGAAATGGAAATGAGGCATCATTGCGAGCATTGCAGTTTTAAATACCCATCACTACCCCAATCTTTTCCCCCGAGTTTCACATGCATTTGCCAAAATCTGACCATTTCTCACCTGCAATTGTCGCACAACATGCGTTAAATTTGTTTTAGGGTGCATTTGGGTATGCTGTTCCATTCCAGGAAAATTAACAAACATTGTTATTTAGCAACATTGTACAAAAAAACTATATTTTGTAAAATCAAACACTTTTTTCTTTCCCTATCAGCTATGCACTTCTTTTTTGACAGAGGGTATATATGTAGAATAATAAAAAATAAAAAAATAAAAAAGGTTTACTTAATATTGTTAACATCTCAGATCCATATCATTTAGTTCTAAAAGGTAGATTTTTAGAGCAGGATATTCCCGTAAAATATTTTGGGCAATTGCAGCTCTAGCCTGTTGTTTGACAGAGGCACATATATCTGTGTCTCCAGTCTGCTGTTTGTAGTATAGCTGGTATCAAAGCATGTCTGGTGTTTGACAGAGGCACATATATCTGTGTCTCCAGTCTGCTGTTTGTAGTATAGGTGGTATCAAAGCATGTCTGGTGTTTGACAGAGGCACATATATCTGTGTCTTCAGTCTGCTGTTTGTAGTATAGGTGGTATCAAAGCATGTCTGGTGTTTGACAGAGGCACATATATCTGTGTCTCCAGTCTGCTGTTTGTAGTATAGGTGGTATCAAAGCATGTCTGGTGTTTGACAGAGGCACATATATCTGTGTCTCCAGTCTGCTGTTTGTAGTATAGGTGGTATCAAAGCATGTCTGGTGTTTGACAGAGGCACATATATCTGTGTCTCCAGTCTGCTGTTTGTAGTATAGGTGGTATCAAAGCATGTCTGGTGTTTGACAGAGGCACATATATCTGTGTCTCCAGTCTGCTGTTTGTAGTATAGGTGGTATCAAAGCATGTCTGGTGTTTGACAGAGGCACATATATCTGTGTCTCCAGTCTGCTGTTTGTAGTATAGGTGGTATCAAAGCATGTCTGTTGTTTGACAGAGGCACATATATCTGTGTCTCCAGTCTGCTGTTTGTAGTATAGGTGGTATCAAAGCATGTCTGGTGTTTGACAGAGGCACATATATCTGTGTCTCCAGTCTGCTGTTTGTAGTATAGGTGGTATCAAAGCATGTCTGTTGTTTGACAGAGGCACATATATCTGTGTCTCCAGTCTGCTGTTTGTAGTATAGGTGGTATCAAAGCATGTCTGTTGTTTGACAGAGGCACATATATCTGTGTCTCCAGTCTGCTGTTTGTAGTATAGGTGGTATCAAAGCATGTCTGGTGTTTGACAGTGGCACATATATCTGTGTCTCCAGTCTGCTGTTTGTAGTATAGGTGGTATCAAAGCATGTCTGTTGTTTGACAGAGGCACATATATCTGTGTCTCCAGTCTGCTGTTTGTAGTATAGGTGGTATCAAAGCATGTCTGTTGTTTGACAGAGGCACATATATCTGTGTCTCCAGTCTGCTGTTTGTAGTATAGGTGGTATCAAAGCATGTCTGGTGTTTGACAGAGGCACATATATCTGTGTCTCCAGTCTGCTGTTTGTAGTATAGGTGGTATCAAAGCATGTCTGGTGTTTGACAGAGGCACATATATCTGTGTCTCCAGTCTGCTGTTTGTAGTATAGGTGGTATCAAAGCATGTCTGGTGCAGTCTGAAACATTTGACTGGAACTTGCCTGAGCATGTCATATCAGTTGCCATATTATCATTTTGTGTTTGGCAATGTATTCATTGAACTTGAGAGGTCATAAAGTGACAAGAATAACCAGGAATGTATGATTTTGCACATTAATTTCTGTACAAGTGTTTGCCTTACTCATTTCCAGTTCTAATTTTATTGCGGTGGCACTTTGACTGTCAAGTGTAGCCATATAACATATCATTATGATTATAGCCTATGAATGATTACCCACTGTCCCTGGAGGGTACTACCCTGAGGGTGAAACATAACATATCATTATGATTATAGCCTATGAATGATTACCTGCTGTCCCTGGAGGGTACTACCCTGAGGGTGAAACAGCTTATCTTTTAGTATAAAACGACTCCTGGTGAAAGACTATTAAGGGCGAAATCACATGGTACTGTAACCAACATGAACGACTGTTTGTGACTTTAAACATCAAGCAGTGTATTTGGTGGCAGAACGTTTTCTCTCTGGAAATGATACTATCGTTGAAATAGTGACCTCATAGCTGTGTACATAAAGCAATGTCATTGACTATTTCCCTTCTTTCCTTTCTTTCCTTTCATTTTGTAGTGTGATTGACGATTGTTGATATATTTAATAAAAAAATATTCTTTATTTACAGGGGGCAGACAGGTGGAGCAATGACTTGTATTTTGGTAATCAGCGTGTGGCATGTCTCAACAACTGTATTATTGAATTGTGCACATCTATTCCTACCAAGTATGTTAAAAGTTTACCAAACTGATGTTCACAATCATATATTATTGAGCTGTGCACTAGGGTCTCCACGAGTAGTCGAGTACTCGGGCACGGGTCAAGTTTACCAAGAGTCCTTTCACAGATAGCCACAAAATAGTCAACCGTACAAGGAATAGGATAGGATAACATATTAATGTACCTACACATGTATATCCAACTAAGGTTCAAGCACTGTGCAAGGAAGAGCATTCTCGTTTAATTATATTTGTTTATGTCATTTTGTCATATGCTTGCAGCCGGTTACATTACAAGGCCATGAGAAAGTGTGCAATACAATGCACTGGTATGATTTGGCATCCATGTTCAGCACTGGAATTAAGATGCATAATTCTATTTTACTTTATTCCTTAGTCTCATTATCATCTAGTGTAAGTGTCGGGTACTCGGTTTTGGGTCAAATTTGTCTGTCGAGTACTCGAGTCCACTAGCTTGGACTCATGGAGGCCCTATACTGTGCACATCTATTTCTACCAAGTATGTTAGAATTTGACCAAACTGATGTTAGCAATCACATATTATTGAGCTAATCTCTAATTAGGGAACAGCAAGGGATTTTCTGAGTGCATCATGATATACAGCATTTGTTAGGCCAAACATTTCAGCTAATCTTTCTCTTAAATGAAAAAAATGGGTTTATTAATAGAATAGAATATATTTATAGAATACTATAATGCCAAGGTGATGACATATAGCACTTCATATATAGCCTCGGTGGCAGCGTGGTTAGGCCATCGGTCTACAGGCTGGTAGGTACTGGGTTCGGATCCCAGTCCAGGCATGGGATTTTTAATCCAGATACCATCCGCAAGGCTCAATGGGTAGGTGTAAACCACTTGCACCGACCAGTGATCCATAACTGGTTCAACAAAGACCATGGTTTGTGCTATCCTGCCTGTGGGAAGTGCAAATAAAAGATCCCTTGCTGTCTGTCGTAAAAAGGGTAGCCTATGTGGCGACAGCGGGTTTCCTCTAACAGTGTCAGAATGACCATATGTTTGACGTCCAATAGCCGATGATAAGATAAAAAAATCAATGTGCTCTAGTGGTGTCGTTAAATAAAACAAACTTTACTTTTATAGCACTTCAATAATTTTGTAAATAGAGACTATTAACTGAAGAACTAAACACATATACATGGGCGTCCACCAAATTCACTGCAATATAGAAAGTCCACATCTCTGAGCCTGATTCTGCTGATTGTTTGGCATATATTTGATTAATTATGATATTGTTGTAGATTATGATATAGTTGTAGATTATGATATACATGTAGTTGTAGATTATGATATAGTTGTAGATTATGATATACATGTAGTTGTAGATTATGATATAGTTGTAGATTATGAAATACATGTAGTTGTAGATTATGATATTATTGTAGATTATGGTATAGTTGTAGATTATGAAATACATGTAGTTGTTACTTGTAGATTATGATATAGTTGTAGATTATGATATTGTTGTAGGTTATGAAATACATGTAGTTATAGATTATGATATAGTTGTAGATTATGATATTGTTGTAGATTATGATATTGTTGTAGATTATGATATAGTTGTAGATTGTGAAATACATGTAGTTGTAGATTATGATATTGTTGTAGATTATGATATAGTTGTAGATTATGGTATAGTTGTAGATTATGAAATACATGTAGTTGTAGATTATGATATTGTTGTAGATTATGATATAGTTGTAGATTGTGAAATACATGTAGTTGTAGATTATGATATTGTTGTAGATTATGATATAGTTGTAGATTATGAAATACATGTAGTTGTAGATTATGATATTGTTGTAGATTATGATATAGTTGTAGATTGTGAAATACATGTAGTTGTAGATTATGATATTGTTGTAGATTATGATATAGTTGTAGATTGTGAAATACATGTAGTTGTAGATTATGATATTGTTGTAGATTATGATATAGTTGTAGATTGTGAAATACATGTAGTTGTAGATTATGATATTGTTGTAGATTATGATATAGTTGTAGATTATGGTATAGTTGTAGATTATGAAATACATGTAGTTGTAGATTATGATATTGTTGTAGATTATGATATAGTTGTAGATTGTGAAATACATGTAGTTGTAGATTATGATATTGTTGTAGATTATGATATAGTTGTAGATTATGAAATACATGTAGTTGTAGATTATGATATTGTTGTAGATTATGGTATAGTTGTAGATTATGGTATAGTTGTAGATTATGATATAGTTGTAGATTATGATATAGTTGTAGATTATGAAATACATGTAGTTGTAGATTATGAAATACATGTAGTTGTAGATTATGATATAGTTGTAGATTATGATATTGTTGTAGATTATGGTATAGTTGTAGATTATGATATAGTTGTAGATTATGAAATACATGTAGTTGTAGATTATGATGCCCATCTAGAATTGGTCAGCTACTTATGTAGTACACAGTTGTGTAGAATGCGTGATGTATTACTTGTTTTTCAGACTGGCTGTTACAGAAGAAATGCTCAAACCTCTTCTTGAAGGGCTCAGTATTCAGGAAGCACTTGATGATAAGCGACTCTTTCTCTGTGATTATACCATTCTGACAGGAGTTCCATGCAAAGAGAATTTCATTGTAAGAAAATATTTATTTTATCAAGTTTGGGAAACATAATATTTACTTTGTGTAACAGCAATACTTTTTTTGCCTGGTCATATAATGAAATGTTGCATTTAATTTAATTTACAACCGACTGCTACATTATTGCATTCATGCACGTCTTGTTCCTCATTATGGTGCACAGGTGGCAACATTCTCAATTTCTATGTTGGCAAGCTTACATGGAATTTTGTGTTTGTAGCATAATGATGTAAATGTTTACTAGATTTTGTAAACATGACGACCCTATTTATTAGTATACTGGTATAATTACAAACCTCCCACTGTTATGCAATTTACTTTATTCTGATTGGACAACATCACATTAAAAACTGAATGTTATCATTCGATAAACCTCAGAAGATGATGTCATTACATCAAATGGCATGTCATTATGTAAAACAGATCATGGAAGGGATGTTAAACATTATTTTTGTGTATTTTTAACTGAATTGTTTGTTAATTTATTGATTTAGCATAAAATCGCTTCGCTACGCTGCTCGATTTTATACAATTTGTGACTGTTATACATTACATAAATTAATTTTAAAAATTCAAATAATTCTTATTTAATATGTTTGTTACTTCTCCTTCTTCAGTGTCCAGATCCAATTGGTCTTTTCTTTGTGAACGGCAACAAGCGATTGGTTCCTATTGCCATACAGTTGTTTCAGACACCTGCTCCTGACAATCCGGTAAGCTACTTTGTTTTGTAATTATTATACATTATCGTAACTTTCTTACCAGTTTAAACACAACAACCACATGTACAAATTAGTTGGACATTCTAAAATTCTATATACTAAACAAAATTATCCACTGGCATTTTAATGCATGTGAATTCCGTTGGAAGGAATCAGATGATTTTTGCTTTGAAGGTTTCCCAAGTCAAGCACACCTGATATAGGTGAATACCATATATTAAACATGATTTTGGTTGAAAACAAAGATCTTTTACTAATTTACTGGTGTAACATTTTATTTGTCCCTCACTGTATATTTACACACATATATGCCAAAACAATCTATCGCTACATCATATGTAATGCTTATTTTTCATATAATACTAATATATATATACATGTAAAATGTGTGTCTATCATCTTGGTTTAATTTCTATAATTTAATGTTGATATTTCCTGTGGACATTGTACAAAAATGATCAGTTTGTGTAAATGCTTCAATATCACATTTATGAACACAGAGATGTGCACAGAGAAGAATATTAGTTGGTGAACATTTTTACCAAATATGAAAGCAATCCCATATTGGATTATAAACCTAATAAAGTTCACAATGACCTTGACCTTTATTTTGGGGTCAGATACATATTAGCCCAGAGGTGTGTAGTTGCTTACTGAACACTCATACCAAATATTTTAACCACACTATAAAGGAGTTATGAGTTAAATGACAAATGGAAAAATGTATCAAAGTTCCAAATGACCTTGACCTTACCTTGACATCACAGTTATGGTACTACAGGTATACTGCAGAAAGTCTCTTCTGGTGAACAAACATATCAAATATGAAAGCCATTCATTAAAATGGTTTAGTTTTAACAACTATTTCAGAAACTTTAACTAAGTCCCAAATACCATCACATTAGAAAGACTGACCCAGTGAATACTCATATCAAATCCATTAAAGAGACTCTTGAACCAAGTTCTAAATGACTATGACCTTGTCCTGGGGTCGTATTAGAAAAAAGTTAACCAAACTTTCCATTAACTTTTAAAAGATCTTGACCATGGGTGGAGGGGTGTGTGTGTCATATTTATGGGGCAGAAGGTGTGCACTATGAATTGGTAAACATCCATACCAAAAATTTAAAAAGCCATTCATTAAACAATTCAGAGTTCAATCCAGTCAAAAAACCTTTAACCAATTTTGAGTGACCTTGACCTTGCTTGAGGGCTTTGCTTGATTAAAAACATATTTTATCACATAAACAACAAAAGGACTTGGCACATATTTGTCAAGTTACTAAGCCATCTCCTATATACATGTACATTAATTTTATTCCTAATATTATATAAGAGTAATAATCTCTTTATCATATAATCTCAAGCTTAATACAACATGTTTTTGTAAACTGTATACGCAACTATAATTCCAGTCAACCATTACTCAATATTCAAATGACATAGAAATATTTGACATTGTTTCTTTTTGAATGGAAATGACGTCAAACTTAAATGACTTAAGAACAAAAGTATGGCATTTTATGGTTTTCAGAACGCTGAACAACGTGCAGTATAAAGTTGTTATTGAAATGGTTTTGTTTGATGCCTATGAATGCATATGTCAATTAAGGAATGCTTAAATATCAATAAACGTAATGCCGTGACCTGATTAATTTACATGTAATTTGCATCTAATTTGCAGTTATCAAATTCTGAAAGTATGTGATCTGAAAAATATCACATAGGTAACGTATTCTGTGTAATCAAACTATTATATGATAAAACATTATACTAATAGAGACAATTACATAGTCGTAATATAATAGCAATATATGCAGATATATAAATGTACATATAAAACTTATATCCAAGTTTATTTCGATAACAATCAATTTGAGGAAAAGAAGATATTATGTACAACAGAAATTTGAAAGAAACTAGAGATACACAAAAAGAAGCAAAGACCGTACTTGTGCCTTAGGGCCGGGGGTTTGCAGTGGAAAGACAATCACTTGGTCAACAGTGAGCCAGATATGAAAGTCATCCAGTAAACACTTCAACAGTTATACTTCTACGCAATTAGAACAACCTTTAAACTTTAACCACAACTTAACCAGGCTTAAACTCTAATAAAATTCTGCAAATGTACCACAACATATTTACATCTACATCTACAGTCTGTAAATACAAGGGCCAAAGCAGAAGTAGAAATGTGCACAATTGCCTTATATGTTTAACCACATTTTAATCTGACTTCAATCAAATGCTTACATGGTCAGATGACTGGACAGCCCAGATGAAAATTGTGATTCTATTGTATCGCATTATGTGTTTCATTTGAGCCCAAAAATAACATTTTCATATATTCAGAATCGGGTATATGCTTAATTATCATCCAAGAGACAAATTTCCACCTGTGGGGATATTATCAATAATGACGACAGTATTTCCTTTGATTATATCACTCCAGACTTACTCACAGGACACATTATAGCCTTCTACCACATAGTATAGTAACTGTTGTCATTTACTTGTAGTTAGGGGAAGAGAAACTCAAATATTAATTTAGTCATATATGTCTCTTGGTGGGTTTATTCAAGATTATAATGATGTATTGATGAGTAGATGTCTTTAGGGAAAACTGGTTATTATTAGACAATTTAGTGCATATGTAGATTATTTAATAGAAACTGCCTTTAGCTAATCAGAAATGTATTAAACTGAGGTCATTAACTAATAATTAATCTGGACAAATGGATCTAAATGACCCAGGATATTGCAGGCTGAAATATGGTGTTAACTGGAAAATGACTCGGCAAGTTACAGTAAGCACTAACTTTGATACACAGATTTGTAAAAATTTAAAGAGTTTGTTAATTAATGGAATTACATGGCATGATAATGAATTATGAGTATGACCTGATTTAAATAAAACATCAAATACATGAAATAGTGTATATTTGTTTGCACTCTTTGATTTTGTTAATGGCTGGCTATCTTGGTATTCTTATGAAATTTTAATACTAATTTGGGTGTATTATAAAGAAGAAACACATTTAAATGTATTTATTTAAATTTTTGTTGAAGCTGAAGCAACTTTATTGTTAATGTACTCTGGTCTTAAGAGGTGGGACTTAGCCCAGTGATAAAGTGCTCGCTTGATGCGCAGTCGGTCTGGGATCGATCCCCGTTGGTGGGCCCATTGGACTATTTCTAACTCTAGCCAGTGCACCAGACTGATTTATCAAAGGCTGTGGTATGTGCTATCCTGTCTGTGGGATGGTGCATATAAAAGATCCCTTGCTACTAATGGAAAAATATAGCGGGTTTCCTCTCTAAGACTATATATCAAAATTACCAACTGTTTGACATCCAATAGCCGATGATTAATAAATCAATGTGCTCTAGTGGTGTCATTAAACTAAACAAACTTTAACTGATCTTAACAGCAGGTTGAGATCTAGCTCAGTGGGTAGAGTGCTCACCTGAGGTGCTTGCATCAAAGGATCAAATCTCCTCGGTAGACCCATTCTCTGCCCTGGTACATCAAAGGTTGTGGTATGTGTTGTCCTGTCTGTGGGAAGGTGCATATAAAAGATCCCTTGCTACTAATAGAAAAATGTAGTAGGTTTTTTCACATGTCACAATTACCAAATGTTTGACATCCAAAACCCAGTAGTTAATTAATTAATCTGCTTTACAAAATTGATCTTAAGGGAATTAATGCCATAACGTATATCATGGGAAACATATTTATCAAATTTTAAAGAATATTGTGACCAATTAGAGTACTTGATAACCATCCAGCTAACTTCATACCTTTCATGTTCTATTGCACTGATCTGATGTGTTCTAATGTTATTAGTGTTGTCATTATTGTCATCATCGTCATACTAATGTATCATTATTAGTGTTGTCATTATTGTCATCATCGTCATACTAATGTATCATTATTAGTGTTGTCATTATTGTCATCATCGCTATACTAATGTATCATTAGTATTGTCATCATTGTCATACTAATGTATTATTATTAGTGTTGTCATTATTGTTATTGCCATACTAATGTATCATTATTAGTATTGTTATTATTGTCATCATTGCTATACTAATGTATCATTATTAGTGTTGTCATTATTGTCATCATCAACATACTAATGTATCATTATTAGTGTTGTCATTATTGTCATCATCGTCATACTAATGTATCATTATTAGTGTTGTCATTATTGTCATCATCGCCATACTAATGTATCATTATTAGTGTTGTCATTATTGTCAACATCGCCATACTAATGTATCATTATTAGTGTTGTCATTATTGTCAACATCGCCATACTAATGTATCATTATTAGTGTTGTCATTATTGTCAACATCGCCATACTAATGTATCATTATTAGTGTTGTCATTATTGTCAACATCGCCATACTAATGTATCATTATTAGTGTTGTCATTATTGTCAACATCGCCATACTAATGTATCATTATTAGTGTTGTCATTATTGTCAACATCGCCATACTAATGTATCATTATTAGTGTTGTCATTATTGTCAACATCGCCATACTAATGTATCATTATTAGTGTTGTCATTATTGTCAACATCGCCATACTAATGTATCATTATTAGTGTTGTCATTATTGTCAACATCGCCATACTAATGTATCATTGTTAGTGTTGTCATTATTGTCAACATCGCCATACTAATGTATCATTGTTAGTGTTGTCATTATTGTCAACATCGCCATACTAATGTATCATTGTTAGTGTTGTCATTATTGTCAACATCGCCATACTAATGTATCATTGTTAGTGTTGTCATTATTGTCAACATCGCCATACTAATGTATCATTGTTAGTGTTGTCATTATTGTCGTCATCGCCATACTAATGTATCATTGTTAGTGTTGTCATTATTGTCGTCATCGCCATACTAATGTATCATTGTTAGTGTTGTCATTATTGTCGTCATTGCCATACTAATGTATCATTGTTAGTGTTGTCAATATTGTCGTCATTGCCATACTAATGTATCATTGTTAGTGTTGTCAATATTGTCGTCATTGCCATACTAATGTATCATTGTTAGTGTTGTCAATATTGTCGTCATTGCTATACTAATGTATCATTGTTAGTGTTGTCATTATTGTCGTCATTGCTATACTAATGTATCATTGTTAGTGTTGTCATTATCGTTGTCATTGCTATACTAATGTATCATTGTTAGTGTTGTCATTATCGTTGTCATTGCTATACTAATGTATCATTATTAGTGTTGTCAATATTGTCAACATCACCATACTAATGTATCATTATTAGTGTTGTCATTATTGTCAACATCACCATACTAATGTATCATTATTAGTGTTGTCATTATTGTCAACATCACCATACTAATGTATCATTATTAGTGTTGTCATTATTGTCATCATCATCATACTAATGTATCATTATTAGTGTTGTCAATATTGTCATCACCATACTAATGTATCATTATTAGTGTTGTCATTATCGTTATCATTGCTATACTAATGTATCATTGTTAGTGTTGTCATTATCGTTGTCATTGCTATACTAATGTATAATTATTAGTGTTGTCAATATTGTCAACATCACCATACTAATGTACCATTATTAGTGTTGTCAATATTGTCATCATCACCATACTAATGTATCATTATTAGTGTTGTCATTATCGTTATCATTGCTATACTAATGTATCATTGTTAGTGTTGTCATTATCGTTGTCATTGCTATACTACTGTATCATTATTGGTGTTGTCATTATTGTCATCACCATACTGCACATTTCAAATACAGTTTGTAAAGTACATCTGTGTACATGAATCACAATTAGTACTTCCATAGAAACAAACAAACTGCAGATGAACTTTCTTTGTGTTTGAAATTGGGCTGCCTTTATATGTGATCCCAAACATTATTCAACATTTCGATTTCTGATTTAATTTTCGTTGTACAGTCCTGTACATGTTTACATAGCCCCGTGCTTTTTTGACTCCTAATTTCCTTATTTCAGGTTTTCTTGCCCACTGACCCTCCCAACACGTGGGCCATTGTGAAGATGTGGTTTAACCTTGCAGACTGTGCGGTCCACCAGTCACTCACACATTTAGGTTGGTACCAGTCGTACATACAGTCTGCCTTGGCTAATATCTACATTACAACTTTCCATATAAACCACATTTATCCTATAATCTTTCTCTCTCTCTCTCTCTCTCTCTCTCTCTCTCTCTCTCTCTCTCTCTCTCTCTCTCTCTCTCTCTCTCTCTCTCTCTCTCTCTGTCTTTCATTGTTTCTCTCACTCCCTGACTCCCCCCTTCTCTCTCTCTCCCCAGCCATTGCACCATCACTGGTATATCAAAGGCCATGGTATGTGCTATCCTGTCTGTGGGATGGTGCATATAAAAGATCCCTTGCTACTAATGGGAAAATGTAGTGGATTTCCTCTCTAAGACTGTCAAAATTACCAAATATTTGACATCCAATAGCTGATGATTAATAAATCAATGTGCTCTAGTGATATCATTAAACAAAATAAACTTTAACCTTTACTTGTGAAACATACCTGACGCATACACACACACACACACACACACACACACACACACACACACACACATATATATATACACACACACACACACACACACACACACACAAATAATAAAAAACAATAATTAATATGCCAGTATGACATTTTAAAATCTGTAGGAGCACACTGACTCCCAACAATTGAATGCTGAATCACTTATAGTTAATGATGGTATATATAGATCATACATGTTAAGATAGCAGAAAATATACAAATTGTTACAACCTTAATAATAATTTGTAGTGTTTAGAATGTAATTCTCTAAATCTTCCTTTGAGGATTTATTCATTTCCTCAAATAAAATAGGAATGTAAGGCATTAAAGCATTTCTAACGTGTTGAGTAAATCTCAGTATTTCAGCTTTGGACAAACTGGTGTTTTTGTGGCTCTAACATCACAGAATTGCTATTATCAAAAATGATGGGTACAATTTTTACTTTGAAAGCTTCTTTTTATCATGTAACTTACAAAAATAAAGCTATTAGATGTTCATAAAGAACTGCATGTTTGTGTTCATCCATCAAGTCATGTGAAACATTTGTCCCGATTGCCCACAATTAATGGACATTAATAAGGCTGGTCAAATTTCTTTATATGGACCCAGCACTTAATATATCAACCATCATGTCTTAGTCATTTTAGCTAGTTTTCTTTTCCGTTTTCAGCATATACTCACCTGTTGATGGAAGGTGTGAGTGTTGCCACACAGAGAAATCTGTCTCAGTCACACCCGCTCTTCAAACTGCTAGCACCTCACTTTCTCTACATTATTGCAATTAACAGGTAATCGATATATTCTTATATTATATTTGCAAGTTGTATGTAATACGTCGGATCAACCATTCATATTAGAGCTGTATATTCTGTTGTTTATCCAAAAACCTAAGGTTTTTTAATGGATAATTAAAATAATACCTATAGGGTGTATACTACCAAATCAAATCCCATAGATGACAATAGTAACATATGTGGCTAAAACTCCTACCTGCAACGTATCCACAGACATAAACGCCACGGATATAAATACTACCACCCCTTACACTTAAAGTGAATCAGAAAAAAATGGGGGTCAAGCTGCTTGTTTCTGAGATAACGGGTAGCGTCTATGACTACCCTAGTTTCGCACAAAATTCGAGTACTTTTTTTTACAGGTACCCCATACATGTTTCAAGCACAAGGCTACTTGACACATTGGTACTAGATGAAATAAAATTGCACATTTGTTTTACCCAGATGAAACTATTATTTTTTACAACCAACACACTCACATTTATAACCAATCACAGGACTTGTGTTGTTCACTTCTCTATCAAAAGTTCGGTGCACCTCCAACTTTGACCCAGCCGGAAGTTATTTGGTTTAGTACTACCTGTAAGTGTAAATGTAATACCTATCATGGCAATACACAGAAGAAAACTCAAGAGAATATTTTGGAAAAATTACTGAAAATTATGCACATCAAAAATGCGTATATGGGTACAGTGTGTGTCGATGCAAGCAATCCACCATGGATCTCATGGAACCGATCACATGATGCGTGCAGACTTCTGAGATGGTGGTCCATATCTGGGCAAGTGTCTGTAGCAATTCTTGGGGCATTGTCGGAGATATGGTGAATCGTCAAAAACATTGTTCCATCTTGACAAATGTGTGCTTTATGGGTGACGCATGGTCTGATTGTGCTGTTCATGGCAGCACATGCATGTATTTCTGGTTCAGACAGTGCTCCTCTAGTCTGGTAATGTCCTCCACCTACAAACCAATCAGCTTCATGTTCACTGCATCAGCATTAATACACACAAATAATGCAGAAGAAAATGGGTCTCATCTGTGATTGTTTGCATATACCTGCTAAAAGGTCTGGACATGATGAAATTGTTGAAAACAGTTGTGTGCTGTTCGTATGTCATTTGCAAGCTGGCTTTTTGTGAGTAAGGACCAATGCAGATCACTATCATCAGTGATTAAAATTAATCTGGATTCTTTTTCTTTTCTAATGGTTCTGTTTAGATTATATTTCACGAATACAGACTTGTTTCTATGATACTGAAACATTAGATAATTGCTAATAATTGGTAAATGAGTAGTGTATTTTTTTAGTTATTTGCACATTTGCTGTTTTGAAATAATTGGACAATTTTGTGTCTGTATAATTATTCATATCAATGCCTTACGGGTTTAGAAGCTTTTGCAGTTCTTTGTTTTATTCATGTTACAGTATTGACTTGTATTAATAATTGCTTTTTGCTACTTCTACCAGGAATGGGATTTCCCATATTACTTTTTGTTTGTTTTAGAAACATTAGCTGTTTATACATGTGGTTCCAAATATTAGCTAATTAGCTAATTATATTGAATAAGTTCAGATCAATGCAGGATATTTTGCTCTCAAGTCAGTTTGTCTCTTAGGTTATTTCCTATTGCTCCAGTTGGGTAGTCCTCCTCATGCCATGTAGTGAAGCAGTTGTTTACATTTATCTGTCCGAGAGATGACTGTTGACTGGCAATTATTAGTTATTCCATGGCTACTCGTATTGTGTGCATGATTCATTCTATGGGTAATGATTATTGATTATCTTGGTTAGAAGGTGAAATATAGGCATGACTTTTCCACTTCGTGGTACATATATTGTCAGCTTATTTTTTTTAGCTCTGTGTTCCCGTTATGTTGAGCAATACACCTTCTGCTCCAGCTTTTGGTGTCTACATATCAAAACTTCTAAGATACCCCAGGACATGTTTATTGTAAGCAGATTTCAAACAATGCCATATTCTGGCACAGAAGTTGTTCCATTAGAGTTATGATGTCCAGAGACTCCTGAGAGCATCTAAAAAGGTTTTTGCTAGACATATGGAGGTTACCTCTTCTAAATACAATACATCACTGACCAAAATGATGGCTGATTCTATTCTATAGTTTGAACTTTTGCATACCTTTTAATCTCTCTGGTGAAACTTTAGGACATTTATTTTTTCATCAAGTGACGGACTTAGCAGATTGTAGTACTCACGATGGATGCCACCAGTGTGGTATCATCACTATCTAGACAGTGATTCAAGAGTGCATGCCATCACAACTGTATTTATTCCAGTGAGCTCTGTTCTGATAGTTTTGATTCCGTAAACTAGTCTGAGAATGGCAGTTCTTTTTATGGCGGTTCAAGAAGGATGTATTTCCAGTAAAGGATCTCCTTATGTGTGGCTGTCTTTCTGTAGATGAGGTAATCAATCACTATTTTACCAAAAGCCCATTTGACTCTGTATTGTGCAGAGATATGACTTGATCGTGGATAACGGTTTTGTCGTTCACATTAAGTTTTTGGATTAGTTGTTTCTAATAAACAATAAGAAAAATGAAACTTGGCTCATAGCTGCTGCTATGGATGTTCAATCTAAGAAAACAAATTAATTTTCATTTTACCTCTTATTTCATGCATAATGCGAGTCAATAAAATTTTCAGTTCATTTATGATCAAATTTGCACTATTTAAAAAAAAAAAAAATTGTGGGGAGGGGGTTTGTTTGTGCATGTGTTTAGAAATATCATTCTGGTACATGCTGATCATACAGGCATGGCAGAAATAAAAATAGTTTTGGTAGTAAATCTTAGAGATTAATTTTACTTGCAGGAAATTGCATTTCAGGGCATCTAGTTTTCTAAATTTTACAGGGGAGCATACCCTCGAACCCCCTAGAAACTTTGCTTTGTGCCCTTGATCTCAGTTGATCAGCCCCTCAATGTCTACTTGCTTCCACTGTGCCTGTTATAGATATATATTTTTTTATCCATTTGCAGATTTTTATTCAGTATTAAGCATAGCTAAGATGGTTTAATGTTTGATTAAAGTGAGGTTAAAGTTTGGTTATATTTTCTTTAATTGGCATAAATTCTTGAATTCTTTAGTGGATGACTTTCATATTTTTCTTGACTGTTCGCCAAGTGATAGTGATAGATATAATCTCATAAATAAATATGGCAGGTCAAGGCCATGTAGAATTTGTTTTAAGTTCTTTTTCACTGTCAAGGTCATTTAGAATGTGTTTAAAGGTTTGGGGTTTTTTTTACTGCATTTTACTCTTGAATATGGCACTGTCAAGGTCATTTAGAATTTATTTAAAGGTGTTTGTTTGTTTTACTGCATTTCACTCCTGAATATGGCACTGTCATGGTCATTTAGAATTTATTTAAAGGTGGGTGTTTTTTTTACTGCATTTTACTTTTGAATATGGTACTGTCATGGTCATTTAGAATTTGTTTAAAGGGTTTTTTTAACTGCATTTTACTCTTGAATCATAGTGCACATCTGTAATCCCATAAATATGGCATGGTCATGGTCATTTTGCAGTTAATGTGGTTTGGTTGAAGTCTGCAAACGTCAATCATTTATTGGATCACTTTAATATTGGCATAGGTGTTCCTCAGTCTGGTAGTGCATTGTGATCACAGGGAAAGATCACAGCCATTTAAAAGTGTTTAATATTTGCTTCAAGTTTCTCCGTCTTCGTATCTTCAATTCTTTATGGATGGCTTTTATATTAGGTATGAGTGGTCATAAACCGGCCCCGGTGGTGTAGTGGTTATGTCAGCGGCTTCTGGCTGGTAGGTACTGGGTTCGTATCCCTGGGATTTTTCATGCCAGTATGGGTGTGTCTCCCAAGTGTATGACCCCACATGGGGGATGATTACCCGGCATGCACTGCAGGTTCTGTGTACCCCGGGCTTGGGTGATACCGAGATAGCTCAACTTACAGCAAGCATGGACCTGTCAAGTAGTCCCATACCGAAATGGAAATACTGCGGCTTCACCATTCATCTCATCATCATCTATGTTTGTAATGTCCAAAAATACAAAAAATGTCTTTGTCTCTGTGTTAAATGTTTGTGGCAGTTTTGGGGGGTTTTTTAAAAGAAAAAAAAGGTATGAGTGGTCATCAGGTCAATTTAAACAGAATCATATGTTATCAGACAAAACTAATCTGGATGAGCTCAAAATGCTTAAGTACAATGTATTTAAAATCTATCCAAGATTGGGCCTTTAAATTCGGTTGTCTTATTTGATGTTTGGTAACAAAGTGCATGCTATGATGGGTTGTGGCCTAAGGGTGATCTGAATGGGTATGCTTGGAAGTAGAACCATATTTGCTATTGTTTAGTTCAGTCAGCTATGAAATTTGTTTGCACATGTAGGGAAATACATGTACCCAGTAATAAAAACATTTTTTATCAGTTAATAATATTTCTTTTATTCTAAATTGTGATTAATGTTTAATATATTCTGAAAATTAAATTATAGATGATATTTACATCTGCATGTATTAGATATAACGAAGCTTTTCAGGATTACTCAGAACTTAACTTTTGGTGTGAATTTATCTTGTTGATGAGTAATGAGTGACTGTGATGTTTCAGTCGAGGGCTGGAGACCCTGATTTCACCCAATGGGTGGGTAGAGAAGGTCATGAACATTGGGACGGATGGCATGTTTCATCTCATAAAGAAAGGGTAAGTTTACCACACTTGTTTCTTGTTTACTCCACTCACTCTTTAACGATTTCAGTGAAATCCATCATGTCAAGGATCCTAACCAACAGTGTTTTATGGCATGTAGTTTAGTAGATTGTCAGTGCCAGTGGTGTAGCATGGGTTGCCAGCGCCCGGGGCAAGGCAAGTATTGCGCCCCTTAACCACGGACCATTAGCACTCCCTGAGTCCCTTCCACCAGTTCAGAATTTTGCGCCCAAGGCAACTGTCCCATTGGCCCCGCCTATGTTACACCACTGGTCAGTGCTGCTGTACTTAATGTGAGACATATTGAACATGATTCCACAATTTACTGCTGTATATCTTTGCCTATTACCGGTAGTCGATGTCAGCTCTAAATTGAGGCCCTAATTTCAAGCCCTTAAAACATATTTTTTTAATTGACTTGCTTGTAAGTTGACCCATGAAAAATGCCTAAAAGTATTGAAATATTTTATATTTTCAGCCGGTGAAAATCATGACTGGCTAATATATGCAATATTTGAACAAAATATAATTAATTTAGGCACTCTGGTTTTGCACATCGGTATACCCATTTTCTATCAAAATTAGATCAATGAAACTTTATAATTATATCTATGAATCAATGATTATTTGTTTAAAAAAAACAATTAAAATTAAATTAAACTTTTAATGGATGCAACTATGAATGTCACTAAATATCTTTATAGCCGGCGAGACAAACCGTTCATTCTGTTGATACAGATGGGGAAATACTTACACATTATCAGAACCGAGATTATTACTCTCCTTTGAGGTTTTACAAATTGTAATAAGATAAGTATATGTCATCTGATAGTCATGTAGTATCTATAGAAGACATACATGTATATAGTTGGTATTTTCATATTTTTGGCAGGTTATCACAATGGCGTGTTGATGTCCACGGAACTTTACCTGAAGAACTAAGAAGACGTGGAGTAAGTTGGTCAATGCTAAATGTTGAGTTCATAAACGGATCTCTAATTATCAAGTGCTAAAACATCACATTTTCAGTCGCCTTGTTTTTGTTTTAAATCAAATTTAGTCAAATATTAGATGATTTTATATATAATTGAATGAAAATTATCAGATACCTATAGTTACAATGTAATTTAAATTAATAACAAATGTTGTAAACCTCCTTCCAAACTGTCATACATAATATTGGATTCATGATTGAAAAAAAGGACATGCATATGCACACACACAACACCACAAACACTACAGACACAGTACTTGATGAATGGTAGATCATCATCCAGTGCACCATTCACAGTCTTGTTGGATCCATACAACACTACAAACACTACAGACACCGTACTTGATGAATGGTAGATGATGATACAGTGCACCATTCACAGTCTTGTTGGATCCATACAACATCACAAACACTACAGACACAGTACTTGATGAATGGTAGATCATCATCCAGTGCACCATTCACAGTCTTGTTGGATCCATACAACACTACAAACACTACAGACACCGTACTTGATGAATGGTAGATGATGATACAGTGCACCATTCACAGTCTTGTTGGATCCATACAACATCACCAACACTACAGACACAGTACTTGATGAATGGTAGATCATCATCCAGTGCACCATTCACAGTCTTGTTGGATCCATACAACACTACAAACACTACAGACACCGTACTTGATGAATGGTAGATGATGATACAGTGCACCATTCACAGTCTTGTTGGATCCATACAACACTACAAACACTACAGACACAGTACTTGATGAATGGTAGATCATCATCCAGTGCACCATTCAGTCTTGTTGGATCCAAACAACACCACAAAGACTACAGACACAGTACTTGATGAATGGTAGATGAGCATCCAGTGCACCATTCACAGTCTTGTTGGATCCATACAACACCACAAACACTACAGACACAGTACTTGATGAATGGTAGATGAACATCCAGTGCACCATTCACAGTCTTGTTGGATCCATACAACACCACAAACACTACAGACACAGTACTTGATGAATGGTAGATGGTCATCCAGTGCACCATTCACAGTCTTGTTGGATCCATACAACACCACAAACACTACAGACACAGTACTTTATGAATGGTAGATGGTCATCCAGTGCACCATTCAGTCTTGTTGGATCCATACAACACCACAAACACTACAGACACAGTACTTTATGAATGGTAGATGGTCATCCAGTGCACCATTCAGTCTTGTTGGATCCATACAACACTACAAACACTACAGACACAGTACTTTATGAATGGTAGATGGTCATCCAGTTCACCATTCACAGTCTTGTTGGATCCATACAACACTACAAACACTACAGACACAGTACTTGATGAATGGTAGATGATCATCCAGTGCACCATTCACAGTCTTGTTGGATCCATACAACACTACAAACACTACAGACACAGTACTTGATGAATGGTAGATGGTCATCCAGTGCACCATTCAGTCTTGTTGGATCCATACAACACTACAAACACTACTGACACAGTACTTTATGAATGGTAGATGGTCATCCAGTGCACCATTCACAGTCTTGTTGGATCCATACAACACTACAAACACTACAGACACAGTATTTGATGAATGGTAGATGGTCATCCAGTGCACCATTCACAGTCTTGTTGGATCCATACAACACTACAAACACTACAGACACAGTACTTGATGAATGGTAGATGGTCATCCAGTGCACCATTCAGTCTTGTTGGATCCATACAACACTACAAACACTACAGACAGTACTTGATGAATGGTAGATGGTCATCCAGTGCACCATTCACAGTCTTGTTGGATCCATACAACACTACAAACACTACAGACACAGTACTTGATGAATGGTAGATGATCATTCAGTGCACCATTCAGAGTCTTGTTGGATCCATACAACACTACAAACACTACAGACACAGTACTTGATGAATGGTAGATCACCATTCAGTGCACCATTCAGAGTCTTGTTGGATCCATACAACACTACAAACACTACATACACAGTACTTGATGAATGGTAGATCACCATTCAGTGCACCATTCACAGTCTTGTTGGATCCATACAACACTACAAACACTACAGACACAGTACTTGATGAATGGTAGATGATCATCCAGTGCACCATTCACAGTCTTGTTGGATCCATACAACACTACAAACACTACAGACACAGTACTTGATGAATGGTAGATCACCATTCAGTGCACCATTCACAGTCTTGTTGGATCCATACAACACTACAAACACTACAGACACAGTACTTGATGAATGGTAGATGATCATCCAGTGCACCATTCACAGTCTTGTTGGATCCATACAACACTACAAACACTACAAACACAGTACTTGATGAATGGTAGATCACCATTCAGTGCACCATTCACAGTCTTGTTGGATCCATACAACACTACAAACACTACAGACACAGTACTTGATGAATGGTAGATGGTCATCCAGTGCACCATTCACAGTCTTGTTGGATCCATACAACACCACAAACACTACAGACACAGTACTTGATGAATGGTAGATGATCATCCAGTGCACCATTCACAGTCTTGTTGGATCCATACAACACTACAAACACTACATACACAGTACTTTATGAATGGTAGATGGTCATCCAGTGCACCATTCACAGTCTTGTTGGATCCATACAACACCACAAACACTACAGTCACAGTACTTGATGAATGGTAGATCACCATTCAGTGCACCATTCAGAGTCTTGTTGGATCCATACAACACTACAAACACTACAGACACAGTACTTGATGAATGGTAGATGATCATCCAGTGCACCATTCACAGTCTTGTTGGATCCATACAACACTACAAACACTACAGACACAGTACTTGATGAATGGTAGATCACCATTCAGTGCACCATTCAGAGTCTTGTTGGATCCATACAACACTACAAACACTACAGACACAGTACTTGATGAATGGTAGATGGTCATCCAGTGCACCATTCACAGTCTTGTTGGATCCATACAACACTACAAACACTACATACACAGTACTTGATGAATGGTAGATCACCATTCAGTGCACCATTCACAGTCTTGTTGGATCCATACAACACTACAAACACTACATACACAGTACTTGATGAATGGTAGATCACCATTCAGTGCACCATTCACAGTCTTGTTGGATCCATACAACACTACAAACACTACAGACACAGTACTTGATGAATGGTAGATCACCATTCAGTGCACCATTCACAGTCTTGTTGGATCCATACAACACCACAAACACTACAGACACAGTACTTGATGAATGGTAGATCACCATTCAGTGCACCATTCACAGTCTTGTTGGATCCATGCACCGTCATTATGTGGCTGTGATTGTAGCATGTGGAGGACAATACTGAATATTTTAACACCCATGATTGATTCACATCACAAGACACATTTCAGTGATAACTTCAAACCCAGACTACAGTTAGACAATCCAGTAATCATACAATATCACTTCATAATTTACAAATTTAACTGAAATAAATTATGTAGAAATTAGGGGTATATACCTGGTACATGTATTTATATAAATAACATTGTTTCAAGTGGGAATGTCATTGAGTGACCTCCAGACAGCAGCCGTGTGAACAGTTTGCATTGGTTGTTTTTGTTTAGTTTACAGACAGCAGCTGTGTGAACAGTTTGTATTGGATGTTTTTGTTTGTATTGGTTGTTTTTGTTTAGTTTATAGACAACAGCCATGTGAACAGTTTGTATTGGTTGTTTTTGTTTAGTTTACATACAGCAGACGTGTGAACAGTTTGTATTGGTTGTTTTTGTTTAGTTTACAGACAGCAGACATGTGAACAGTTTGTATTGGTTGTTTTTGTTTTGTTTACATACAGCAGCCGTGTGAACAGTTTGTATTGGTTGTTTTTGTTTAGTTTACAGACAGCAGCCATGTGAACAGTTTGTATTGGTTGTTTTTGTTTAGTTTACAGACAGCAGCCGTGTGAAGTTTGTATTGGTTGTTTTTGTTTTGTTTACATACAGCAGCCGTGTGAAGTTTGTATTGGTTGTTTTTGTTTAGTTTACAGACAGCATCTGTGTGAACAGTCTGTATTGCTTGTTTTTGTTTATAGTGTACAGACAGCAACCGTGTGAACAGTTTGTATTGCTTGTTTTTGTTTAGTTTACAGACAGCAGCTGTGTGAAGTTTGTATTGCTTGTTTTTGTTTAGTTTACAGACAGCAGCCATGTTAACAGTTTGTATTGTTTGTTTTTGTTTAGTTTACAGACAGCAGCATTTTACCAGGATATCACTTCCGTGATGATGCCCTGCTGCTGTATGACTGCATTGACAAATACGTCACCAATTATGTCAAGCTCTACTACAGTAAGTCCAGTTTTTTGCATAATATTTGAGTTTAATATAAAACATTTAGGTTGAACTCCATACAGGGCTGCAGAAAGTACAAATCAGATCACCAAATGTGATAAAACACATTGATGGACAAGATAAACAAACATCCATCAATCTGATATGCAGGCTTTTTTTTCTCACCGACTATGCAAATAAAGCATTTATTTTCCATTGAATCTGTGATTCTATTATTGTATTATCTCTTTTGTGTGTAGTTCTGAACGTTTAGCACCACAAGTATGCATGCCACTATACATTCCTCTGTGCAGTCAGAACTCTTCAGCTGAATAAATGTGTGGTACATGAATTTATCAAGTTGCTGCAGTTGTTATGCCAAGTGTCAGATTAAGCTTCAGGTGTTGCTTTTGATAATTTTACTTTCAGTACTAGAGATGTGCTATTTAACTGGTATACCAGTGTACCAGCTAGTATACCAGTATACCAGAATACCAGTGTACCAGTATACCAATATACTGCAATATAAATGTTTAGCAATACGTATTGCAATATTATTCTAGCGTACTGGTATATTGTGCTTATATATATTGTACATGTGTTTGTCACATGTATTATATTTTGAAACAAAACTACCAGTTTAAGAAAAGAAACAATAGCTTCACTTGTTCAAAATGAATCTTGGTTGACTGGTGTATTATTTTATTAAGTTATACATGATGTACATGAAATGAGAGAACTTTATAAATTCTAATACAGTGAATCTCCGCTATTGCCACCATCGACAGAACTTATTAAAATGGATCCGAATTACCACTATTCAAAATGATGATTGTTTGGTAAATATTGACTGTGAATTTTACATCCCACCCTCCTTTCCGGTTGTCATCAGCAATGTCTAAACTGATAAAATGAATAGGTTGTGACAGTGTATTGGCATTTACATTGAACTGCAACAATAATCAAGTGTCAATCTAGTGGTGTCGTTAAACAAAACAAACTTTCCTCAGAATTTATTGGATTTTTTTCTAACAAATAACTGTGTACGGTATTTACAGCTTTTTGTTAGCTGCTTGGGTATTAAGGTTGCACTATACCAATTAATTTCCGGCTGGGTCGAAGTTCGAGGTGTACCGAACTTTTGATAGAGAAGTTAACACCACAAGTCCTGTGATTGGTTATAAATGTGAGTGTGTTGGTTGTAAAAAAAATTAGTTTCATCTGGGCTAAAAATGTATGCAATTTTATTTGATGTAGTACCACCGTGTCAAGTAGCCTTGTGCTTGGAACATGTATGGGGTACCTGTAAAAAAAAGTACTAAAATTTTGTGCGAAACTAGGGGTGTTGCAGAAACATCTGGTTATACCGAAAATGAGCCATGAAAGGTACCATTTTCTGCAGTTAATACTTTGAGGTAGGGGTTGTAGTACTGATATTTATGGGTCACAGTTTGGTTGATATATTGCATATAGTGTTTTTAAACACAAACATTAACATGGTCGCCTATGGGATTTGAATTGGTATAGTCCAACCTATAGCACATATTCAGTGCATAATAAAAAAGATTATGATTTTTGTGATTTAATTAAATTAAACTACACTATTTGATTAATTAGCCGTCACTCGGCCATGCAAGTTCACAGTGACCTTGACCTTGACAATAATTACTGTACATAGCTCTGAATGGAGTTTGAACAAAAATTAGCACTGAGGAAAAGTTGGTTTTGGCCTATAATTCATACTATACAGATTTGAATGTTCTTATTTACATGGTGTTTGACTTGACATATACAACTGCTCTTAAATATGTTAATATATCTAGGCAGTCTGAACTTAGATTTTAATAGCAATTTATTTTTATATTAAAAATAACATGTGCCAATATTGGGATAATGTCTTTAACTTCTATAAACATAGTTAATGTTTCATGTGTGTACTTCTGATAGCTTAACTTTTTAAAGACCTTGATTTTTATTGTCCTTTTGGCATATTTATAGGGTGCTAAGTCATATTTTAGACAAATTTGTAGTTTTAGGGGAAACATTTTTTTACTTTGAAGAATTTTTTTACCAAAGCCATAATTAAAATTTTTGTCACTATTGTGCCTTCTGTTCTCATTTATACATAACAATAAGCTTGTTAAACATATCTTTAGGTCTCCAGATCAAATCTTTTTTAAAATAATCACTTAGTTTGCTCCCATGAAGTGTATTTTAAGTGTATACTAGATTTGGAACCAATTTTTCCAGATTTGATTATCTACCTTGGTGTAATTTGATGATTTATTTTATTGTTAATGCTGTATTATCCAATGTTAATAGCTAAATGATATGCTGGATTACAGATTGTAGGAATACATCCAATATACATATTGTATTGATCTGGATTAGAAAATAATGCAATAAAATAGATGTTCGGGTAATTATGTCACTTAAAAACAGGTTTTTTTAGTAATGAATCAAAAATAAATATGCGAAAGCTGCATGATAGTTCCAGATATTACAAATTTTTAAAACCTCCAACTACAGTAGGGTATACATAAAATATAGTCAGGAATATTGGTGGCTGCCAATGGTTTTGATGGTCCAATTTGAAAATCTGCATAGCTGATGGATTTGAAATTCCCGCACATGGTAACTTGAAGATGCCCACACTCAGCATACAGGATTTTCTTCCAACAGTGATGTGCAGGACATTAAGTCATTACTTCATACAGATGCAGTCATGTTGGTTTTTCCTTCCTCAGACATTGTATTTTTTTAATACTGATATTTCTTTGATGTGCCTATTGAGGTCTTCATAATCTAGGGGTCAGTCAAGTACATGTGTTTCAATGGAATAAGTTTAAGGAGTTGAGGTACTCTGAATAGCCATGCTGTCTCTACATATATAGCTGAGCACACACACACACATCTGACAATAAATATCTTCAGGAGTATTATTTTTAAAAAAAATATTTTTTCAAATATGACATATTGCATTTGTACAAAACTGTACAAAATACATGTGTTTTGTGAGGTGTACATTAAATTAGGTTGCACTGTAGAAACAACAGTTTCAGTGAGGTTGTCAGTTTATGTCAGAAGACACCAGATCCTGGTTGTCATAAAAACACATGATTCACCACCTTTTGAAACATGTATGTTATCAGTATAGGTTGCACTATACCAATTAATTTCCGGCTGGGTCGAAGTTCGAGGTGTACCGAACTTTTGATAGAGAAGTTAACACCACAAGTCCTGTGATTGGTTATAAATGTGAGTGTGTTGGTTGTAAAAAAAATTAGTTTCATCTGGGCTAAAAATGTATGCAATTTTATTTGATGTAGTACCACCGTGTCAAGTAGCCTTGTGCTTGGAACATGTATGGGGTACCTGTAAAAAAAAGTACTAAAATTTTGTGCGAAACTAGGGGTGTTGCAGAAACATCTGGTTATACCGAAAATGAGCCATGAAAGGTACCATTTTCTGCAGTTAATACTTTGAGGTAGGGGTTGTAGTACTGATATTTATGGGTCACAGTTTGGTTGATATATTGCATATAGTGTTTTTAAACACAAACGTTAACATGGTCGCCTATGGGATTTGAATTGGTATAGTCCAACCTATAGAGTGTCAACATTCTAATGTCAAAAGCAGACGATTTGTAAACAAAGAGGGACAACTCTTATCGCCGTATTATCTTGCATGTTTTAAACATTTACAGTCATATTGGGGAAAAATAACTTGTAGAACCTGTAATAAAGCATGTCAAGTTATTACTTAAAATATTTTTGTGATAATTAGCCTAAGTTCTAACATGGTGACTGATGATGCAATGATATAGGCTAGCATTAGCCTAAGTTCTAACATGGTGACTGATGATGCAATGATATAGGCTAGCATTAGCCTAAGTTCTAACATGGTGACTGATGATGCAATGATATAGGCTAGCATTAGCCTAAGTTCTAACATGGTGACTGATGATGCAATGATATAGGCTAGCATTAGCCTAAGTTCTAACATGGTGACTGATGATGCAATGATATAGGCTAGCATTAGCCTAAGTTCTAACATGGTGACTGATGATGCAATGATATAGGCTAGCATTAGCCTAAGTTCTAACATGGTGACTGATGATGCAATGATATAGGCTAGCATTAGCCTAAGTTCTAACATGGTGACTGATGATGCAATGATATAGGCTAGCATTAGCCTAAGTTCTAACATGGTGACTGATGATGCAATGATATAGGCTAGCATTAGCCTAAGTTCTAACATGGTGACTGATGATGCAATGATATAGGCTAGCATTAGCCTAAGTTCTAACATGGTGACTGATGATGCAATGATATAGGCTAGCATTAGCCTAAGTTCTAACATGGTGACTGATGATGCAATGATATAGGCTAGCATTAGCCTAAGTTCTAACATGGTGACTGATGATGCAATGATATAGGCTAGCATTAGCCTAAGTTCTAACATGGTGACTGATGATGCAATGATATAGGCTAGCATTAGCCTAAGTTCTAACATGGTGACTGATGATGCAATGATATAGGCTAGCATTAGCCTAAGTTCTAACATGGTGACTGATGATGCAATGATATAGGCTAGCACTAGCCTAAGTTCTAACATGGTGACTGATGATGCAATGATATAGGCTAGCATTACCTTTTAATAAGCAAAAAACTACAATGTGGCACATTTTTTGGACAAACATGCACAAGAAATCTTCAAATAAACAGTAAAAATAAAATTTACTGAGTTGTGGTATTCCCATTCATAATGAAGTCAAGACTTTTAACAAATTTAACCAGTGAGGCATGGAGAAAATAGGGTCAGTCTCATCTGCAGTTTGTATTTTCGTACAATCAGTCAAGCAAATCACGTGACATTTCGTACACCCCGGCAAATTCTGTATTTTCCCTCAAATGACACAGTGTACTTGTGGTATGCATTAGCTGTTGACCAATCAAAACGTCTGAAAGTTATCTAAAGGTAAATAAATTCATTAATGTGTGTTGTTATCTGTCAAACTCCTGACAGGCCTATCATATACCTCACCAGTACTCTTGTTGTAATATAAACAAACTCCTGACAGGCGTATCATGTACCTCACCAGTACTCTTGTTGTAATATAAACAAACTCCTGACAGGCCTATCATGTACCTCACCAGTACTCTTGTTGTAATATAAACAAACTCCTGACAGAAATATCATGTACCTCACCAGTACTCTTGTTGTAATATAAACAAACTCCTGACAGGCGTATCATGTACCTCACCAGTACTCTTGTTGTAATATAAACAAACTCCTGACAGGCCTATCATGTACCTCACCAGTACTCTTGTTGTAATATAAACAAACTCCTGACAGGCCTATGATGTACCTCACCAGTACTCTTGTTGTAATATAAACAAACTCCTGACAGGCCTATGATGTACCTCACCAGTACTCTTGTTGTAATATAAACAAACTCCTGACAGGCGTATCATGTACCTCACCAGTACTCTTGTTGTAATATAAACAAACTCCTGACAAGCCTATCATGTACCTCACCAGTACTCTTGTTGTAATATAAACAAACTCCTGACAGGCGTATCATGTACCTCACCAGTACTCTTGTTGTAATATAAACAAACTCCTGACAAGCCTATCATGTACCTCACCAGTACTCTTGTTGTAATATAAACAAACTCCTGACAGAAATATCATGTACCTCACCAGTACTCTTGTTGTAATATAAACAAACTCCTGACAGAAATATCATGTACCTCACCAGTACTCTTGTTGTAATATAAACAAACTCCTGACAGGCCTATCATGTACCTCACCAGTACTCTTGTTGTAATATAAACAAACTCCTGACAGAAATATGATGTACCTCACCAGTACTCTTGTTGTAATATAAACAAACTCCTGACAGAAATATGATGTACCTCACCAGTACTCTTGTTGTAATATAAACAAACTCCTGACAGAAATATGATGTACCTCACCAGTACTCTTGTTGTAATATAAACAAACTCCTGACAGAAATATGATGTACCTCACCAGTACTCTTGTTGTAATATAAACAAACTCCTGACAGGCCTATCATATACCTCACCAGTACTCTTGTTGTAATATAAACAAACTCCTGACAGGCGTATCATGTACCTCACCAGTACTCTTGTTGTAATATAAACAAACTCCTGACAGGCCTATCATGTACCTCACCAGTACTCTTGTTGTAATATAAACAAACTCCTGACAGAAATATCATATACCTCACCAGTACTCTTGTTGTAATATAAACAAACTCCTGACAGGCGTATCATGTACCTCACCAGTACTCTTGTTGTAATATAAACAAACTCCTGACAGGCCTATCATGTACCTCACCAGTACTCTTGTTGTAATATAAACAAACTCCTGACAGGCCTATGATGTACCTCACCAGTACTCTTGTTGTAATATAAACAAACTCCTGACAGGCGTATCATGTACCTCACCAGTACTCTTGTTGTAATATAAACAAACTCCTGACAGCCGTATCATGTACCTCACCAGTACTCTTGTTGTAATATAAACAAACTCCTGACAGAAATATCATGTACCTCACCAGTACTCTTGTTGTAATATAAACAAACTCCTGACAGGCCTATCATGTACCTCACCAGTACTCTTGTTGTAATATAAACAAACTCCTGACAGAAATATCATGTACCTCACCAGTACTCTTGTTGTAATATAAACAACCTCCTGACAGGCCTATCATGTACCTCACCAGTACTCTTGTTGTAATATAAACAAACTCCTGACAAGCCTATCATGTACCTCACCAGTACTCTTGTTGTAATATAAACAAACTCCTGACAGGCGTATCATGTACCTCACCAGTACTCTTGTTGTAATATAAACAAACTCCTGACAGGCGTATCATGTACCTCACCAGTACTCTTGTTGTAATATAAACAAACTCCTGACAAGCCTATCATGTACCTCACCAGTACTCTTGTTGTAATATAAACAAACTCCTGACAGAAATATCATGTACCTCACCAGTACTCTTGTTGTAATATAAACAAACTCCTGACAGAAATATCATGTACCTCACCAGTACTCTTGTTGTAATATAAACAAACTCCTGACAAGCCTATCATGTACCTCACCAGTACTCTTGTTGTAATATAAACAAACTCCTGACAGGCCTATGATGTACCTCACCAGTACTCTTGTTGTAATATAAACAAACTCCTGACAGAAATATCATGTACCTCACCAGTACTCTTGTTGTAATATAAACAAACTCCTGACAGAAATATCATGTACCTCACCAGTACTCTTGTTGTAATATAAACAAACTCCTGACAGGCCTATCATGTACCTCACCAGTACTCTTGTTGTAATATAAACAACCTCCTGACAGGCGTATCATGTACCTCACCAGTACTCTTGTTGTAATATAAACAAACTCCTGACGGGCCTATCATGTACCTCACCAGTACTCTTGTTGTAATATAAACAACCTCCTGACAGGCCTATCATGTACCTCACCAGTACTCTTGTTGTAATATAAACAAACTCCTGACAGGCCTATCATGTACCTCACCAGTACTCTTGTTGTAATATAAACAAACTCCTGACAGGCCTATCATGTACCTCACCAGTACTCTTGTTGTAATATAAACAAACTCCTGACAGGCGTATCATGTACCTCACCAGTACTCTTGTTGTAATATAAACAAACTCCTGACAGGCCTATCATGTACCTCACCAGTACTCTTGTTGTAATACATGTATAAACATCACATGTTTACAGAAGGTCTTTTAAATGTCAGTGAATGACTATACTTATCTTTTACTTGTATATAACAGTTATTTTAAAATTCAATTAATTATTTCACTTATACTAGCTTCACTTGGATAATAATTGTCCTAAATTTGAAAGACTTGTGTCACATACATTTTGTTTAAGTCAAGACCTAATTTTGATACTAAATTCTAATCATTAACTTATACACTTATACTGCACTTGGCTTATACTTTTACATATACATGGCTAATAATGGTCCAACATTCGAAAGACTCGTGACACAAACACTTTAAGTGAGGACCTAATTTTGATACTAAATTCTAAGCATTAACTTGTGAGCCACTTATACTTCGAAAAATATTAATTAATATTAATTAAGAGCAGCAACAAACAGATTATCATTTTATCAACAAAAGTATTGTTGACGATTTGACATATAATAATATATTTCTGTTTCTTTTGTTCAGAGGATCCATCATTAATCAAAGATGACTGGGAATTACAAGCCTGGGGCAAAGAGTTGGTGAAGGACAAAGAGGATGGAGGTGTTGGTTTATTGGTAAGTGATTAACACAGTACAATAGTCAAAATAAGTGATTAACACAGGACAATAGTCAAAATAAGTGATTAACACAGGACAATAGTCAAAATAAGTGATTAACATAGTACAAGTAGTTTATAGTCAAAATAAGTGATTAATAGTCAAAATAAGTGATTAACACAGTACAAGTAGTTTATAGTCAAAATAAGTGATTAACATAATACAAGTAGTTTATAGTCAAAATAAGTGATTAACATAATACAAGTAGTTTATAGTCAAAATAAGTGATTAACACAGGACAATAGTCAAAATAAGTGATTAACACAGGGCAATAGTTAAAATAAGTGATTAACATAGTACAAGTAGTTTATAGTCAAAATAAGTGATTAACATAATACAAGTAGTTTATAGTCAAAATAAGTGATTAACATAGGACAAGTAGTTTAATTATAGTCAAAATAAGTGATTAACATAGTACAAGTAGTTTATAGTCAAAATAAGTGATTAACACAGGACAATAGTCAAAATAAGAGATTAACACAGTACAAGTAGTTTATAGTCAAAATAAGTGATTAACATAATACAAGTAGTTTATAGTCAAAATAAGTGATTAACATAATACAAGTAGTTTATAGTCAAAATAAGTGATTAACACAGGACAATAGTCAAAATAAGTGATTAACACAGGGCAATAGTTAAAATAAGTGATTAACATAGTACAAGTAGTTTATAGTCAAAATAAGTGATTAACATAATACAAGTAGTTTATAGTCAAAATAAGTGATTAACATAGGACAAGTAGTTTAATTATAATCAAAATAAGTGACTAACATAGTACAAGTAGATTATAGTCAAAATAAGTGATTAACATAGGACAAGTAGTTTATAGTCAAAATAAGTGATTAACACAGCACAATAGTCAAAATAAGTGATTAACACAGGACAAGTAGTTTAATTATAGTCAAAATAAGTGATTAACATAGTACAAGTAGTTTATAGTCAAAATAAGTGATTAACACAGCACAATAGTCAAAATAAGTGATTAACACAGGACAAGTAGTTTAATTATAGTCAAAATAAGTGATTAACATACATGTAGTCAGGTAGTTTATAGTCAAAATAAGTGATTAATATAGTTCAAGTAGTTTATAGTCGAAATAAGTGATTAATATAGTACACGTAGTTTATAGTCAAAATAAGCGATTAACTTAGTACAAGTAATTTATAGTCAAAATAAGTGATTAACATAGTACACGTAGACAAGTACATGTAGTCAATAGTCAAAATACATGATTAACATAGGACAAGTAGTTCATAGTCAAAATACATGATTAACATAGGACAAGTAGTTCATAGTCAAAGTAAGTTATTAACACACATGTAGGACAAGTAGTTCATAGTCAAAATAAGTGATTAACATAGTACACATAGACAAGTACATGTAGTCAATAGTAAAAAAAGTGAATAACATAGGACAAGTAGTTCATAGTCAAAATAAGTGAATAACATAGGACAAGTAGTTAATAGTCAAAATAAGTGAATAACATAGGACAAGTAGTTAATAGTCAAAATAAGTTATCAACATAGGACAAGACTTAGTAGTTAATAGTCATAATAAGTGATTAACATAGGACAAGTAGTTCATAGTTAAAATAAGTGAATAACATAGGACAAGTAGTTAATAGTCAAAATAAGTTATTAACATAGAACAAGTAGTTAATAGTCAAAATAAGTTATTAACATAGGACACGGTGTTCATAGTCAAAATAAGTTATTAACATAGTACACATAGACAAGTTCATGTAGTCAATAGTCAAAATAAGTGATTGACATAGGACAAGTAGTTCATAGTCAAAATAAGTGATTAACATAGGACAAGTAATTAATAGTCAAAATAACGTGGGGGCGGGATGCAGCCCAGTGGTAAAGCGCTTGCTTGATGCACGGTCAGTTTAGGATCGATCCCTGTCAGTGGCCCCATTGGGCTATTTCTCGTTCCAGCCAGTGCTCCACAACTAATGTAACAAAGACCATGTTATGTACTATCCTGTCTGTGGGATGGTGCATATAAAAGATCCCTTGCTGCTAATAAAAAAGAGTAGCCCATGAAGTGGCGACAGCAGGTTTCCTCTCTCTATATCTGTGTGGTCCTTAACCATATGTCTGACGCAATATAACCGTAAATAAAATGTGTTGAGTGCATTGTTAAATAAAACATTTCCTTCCTTCAAAATAACATTTTTGGTATTAAAGAAGTAAAACCAAATTTTAAAATGATTGTCTGTTTTACATGTGATTTCTTGTGATGACTGAAAATGTATGGTCTCTCCTTGGCAACTGAAAAGGCATGTTCTTAGTTTGGCTAATCAGTTCAAAAAAGAAAGTGGCAACCAGCGTAAAGTTGTCACTTAATCTTGATGTATTCATTTTCTGTTTCCTATCATAGTGCATGATGACGTAAAATAAACAGCAAGTACAAACTGCAGGTATAAATTATCTCAAAACAACATTAAATTGAATTATTGGGCTGGTGATGTTTCAAGAGGACCAGCAATATTTCAAATCTACTGGGATGACATGTAGAATCCAATACAGTTTCCAAAAGCTGCACATCTCTGCTGACATTTTTATTCATGTTTTTTTCTAGGGTGTTCCAAGCAATGGAAAGTTTTCGTCTGTGGAAGACATTGTTAAAATTTGCAGAACAATTGTGTACACATGCAGTGTTTCTCATGCATCAGCAAATTTCCCCCAGTATGAAGAGTATGGCTTTCCACCCAACTACCCGAGTTTCTTGAGAGGAGACCCACCCAAAGACAAGGTAATTCTATTTTTAAAACAGCCAGCATAATTACACAATTCTACAAAAAGCAACCAAGTCAATAATAAAAATAAAAACAGATTAAAAGGCGAAAAGAAATCTAGACAAGAATCCAGAATGTAGTTATCGGTAATATGCTTTATGTTTAAATCATCTTACGGTACAATAAATATCTGCATACATATTATTTCAGCCCATATCTAATATTTGTGTACGGATCCGAATCGATCTTTTTTATTTCATAATAAGCAATTATTTACAAATGTCTCCGATAAGTATTTGTTGGATGTCGACAAGTTTTCGGGTTCCCTACTGACAGAATAATTAATAATTGGACAATAACTATATAATCCCCATCAATATAAAAACTTCCAATGCGCCTCAGTGTGTTTTGTTGCATAATCTTACGTAAAATCCTTGACAGCGTCTATGAGTTGTCAGGAACACAAACGTGCACTTGGAATACAAAATAGGTCTATTCTACTCAGGAATAATGTACGCATATTAAGTGTACACATTTTACCTTTGTCAGGAGTTAATCTGACAAATAAAGCTGACATTCCACCATGATATGGGGGGGGGGGGGAACAAAAAGTAAAACGTACATGTAATTCCTAATTTCTGAGTAAGTTTGTCTTTTTATCAATATACAAAAGTTGTTAACCAGTATTTTTAGAAATTAATATTTTGGCATGTATTAATTAATAAGAGGTTTGTAGTGACGTTGTTAAATAAAACAAACCTTTTTCAAATGGTTGTAGGACATGTTAATAGATAATTCCCTTTTGAAATTCATAGCTAACAGTTAAACTATATTTTATTTATTTTATAAGAAAACAAAAAGTTAATATTTATTATAAAATTGATGCATTAATATACCAGTTATGGGCCATTCCATGGTAATGATTTAAGCCAGGATGTGACATTCTGACTCTTGTGATCTCCTCCACTAAAAATCCTTTTTAAATGGAAATGCAGTTTTATCATTTATAGACTCAATACATACATGTATATACTGAACCAAAAACAGTTAATAGTTAATGTCTGACTTTAATAGAAATTAACCCAGTGGTAAAGCGTTCGCTTAATGCGTGGTCGGTCTGGGATCGATCCCGTCGGTGGGCCCATTGGGCTATTTCTCGCTCCAGCCAGTGCACCACAACTGGTATATCAAAGGCTGTGGTATGTGTTATCCTGTCTGTGGGATGATACATATAAAAGACCCTTTGCTGCTAATCGAAAAGAGTAGCCCATGAAGTATCTGTGTGGTCCTTAACCATATGTTCGACGCCATATAACCGTAAATAAAATGTGTTGAGTGCGTCATTAAATTAAACATTTCCTTTCCTTTAATAGAAACTGCTCAGTGGCGCCCCCTTCAGGTGCACCCAGGGCACGTGCCATATCTGCCATATCCTAGGTACATGTACGCCACTGACCAAAAAACAAACTTCTGGCAAGTCTGACAGCAGATATTTGGAAAGTTTAAAAACAAACCAAAATATGTTTATATTTATATTGAAAGAGTGTTCTATGTTGCATATGTTTGAAAATGAAATATGGCCTAAATTTTATGATAGAAGGAAGAAAAATTATTGATAAAATGTGGTAGGGATCATAGAAGTATGCAGTAAAATTGATTTAAACCATATCATTCATAGTTCATAAAAAAAAATTGGTTTGAACATAACACCTTTCCACTTTTAAGCCATAAAGATTCTTCTGTATATGTATATGTGTGTATACCAACACACACACAGACATGCGCAGACATGCACACACAGACACGCAAGCACACAGACACGCACACCCACACACGCATACAAACAGACATGCATGCACACAGACATGCACACCCACACATGCATACACACAGACACACATACCCGCAGACACACACACAGACACACAGACACGCAGACACGCACACACACACAGACACACACACACAGACATGCTCACACAGACACACACACACAGACATGCTCACACACACACACACAGACATGCGCACACACACACACACAGACATGCGCGCAGACACGCACACACAGACATGCACACACAGACACACACACTCAGACACACACACACAGACACACACACACAGACACACACACTCAGACACACACACACACACACACAGACATGCTCACACAGACACACACACACAGACACACACACACACAGACATGCACACACAGACACACACACACAGACATGCACACACAGACACACACACTCAGACACACAGACACAGACATGCTCACACACACACACACACAGACATGCGCACACACACACACACAGACATGCGCGCACACACACACACACAGACATGCACACACAGACA